>NC_134863.1:3687500-3996250 GCF_049852395.1 Peromyscus maniculatus bairdii | reverse complement strand
GGACACATTAAAACTACATTTCCCTCAGCTGGAGAGATGACTCAGTAGGCTTGAGTGTGAGTGTGAGGACCAGAGTTGAGACCCCCAGAGCCCATATCAGTGCCGGGGGCATAAGGTTGTCCCCTGCAATCCCAGTGGTACTGGAGGCAGAAACAAGCTGGCTAGCCAGACATATACGCACAATCAAGGACGGTTATCTCCGTCTGGCTCTTGAGAAACGTTAGATCAGGTTAAATCAGGACAGGTCAGGAAACCAGGAGCTCCATTCTGCAGCCCCTCCATTTTTGAGTGATGTGAATTTCTTTTTTTAATTTGTGTGTGTGAGAGAGACGGGGAGAGAGGCAGACAGAGTGTGTGTGCTGGGAGTTGTATTTTGTGGTAGGAATGCTGGGGTTACAGATGTGCGCCACTGCATCTGGCTTTGTTGTTTGTTTACATGGAATCTGGGGAACTGAACTGCAATCCCAGTGCTCAGGAATCAGAGGCAGAAGGACTCTGATTCAAGTCTAGCCTGGACTGCAAAGTGTGCCTTCTCTCAGAACAACAACAAATAAACAAATACCGGCATGTATCACCACCCCCAGCTCTGTAAATAGTGTCAATCCCAGTTTGGGGTCCTTGGTTCCCGCTGTCCTTGGCTTTTGCCTGCATCTGACCATTGTACGCCAGCTCGTTCAGGAGTCCTTTTCTCTTCTCTTACGGTGTCTGCCTCCAGGTCACAGCCTCTCCCCTTCCCTCTGCTCTTTAAACCACTGTTCTCTCCTCCTCCTTCCTCATTAGCTCTCTAGCTTCTCAGTTCCAGGTTCAAATTCCCCTTCTGTGGCTGGCTGGCATCCCTCCTTAGAGCTAGCAGTGAACCACCAGGGTTGGAGCACTAGATTTTATCTAACCCTCTCGTCCTGGAGAAGTCCCACAGGCTGCCAGGTTCTTCATAGACTGGCACTGTCTGCCCTGACTTACTTTGTGGTGTTGGGGATGGAGCCTTCCTGCTCTGCCACTGAGCTGCTTCCCAGGCCTGCTGTTTATCAAGAGGTGTGGTCTTATAGTATAGACCGTGCTGGCCTGGAACTTGCAATTCCTCTGTCTCACCCTCCCAAATAGCTAGAATGACAAATATAAGCCACCACTCTGGGCTGTCTGTCATTCTCTAATATGACAATATTAGACTTACTTATTTTCTAATGATAGTTTTCTGATAAAATGTTCTAATAATGATTTTCTAGGGGCTGGAGAAATGGCTCAGTGGTTGAGAGCACATACTGCTCTTCCCAAGGACCTGAGTTCAATTCCTAGCACTCACATTAGGTTGCTCACCAATTGCTGGTAACTCCAGCTCCAGGGGATCTGACACCCAGGACCTCTGTGGGCATTTGCATTCATGTGCATCTACCCCCACCCCACCCCCAACCCCCACCCCCCGCCACTGCCACACACACACACACACACACACACACACACACACACAGTTGAAATAATAAAAATAAAGAAAGGCAATGACTTTTGATCCATCATTTGCTTTGGGGTCCATATTTATTCTTATGTGACTTTTTCAGAGAGGTGTAAAGTTAACATCTGTCATAGTCACTGTTCTGTCGCTGTAAAGAGATACCATGACCAAGCAACTTATACAAGAAAGCGTTTAGGGGCTGGCGAGGGGGCTCAGCAGGTAAGAGCACTTGTTACTCTTGCAGAGAATCTGTGTTCACTTCCCAGCACCCGCCCGGTAGCTCACCGCCATTTGTAATCCCAGTTTCAGGGGATCCAGCAGGCACACATGTAGTGCACATATGTGCATGCTTGCAAAACAACCGTACACATAAAATAAAACAAATCTTTAAAAAGTTTTAAAAAGAAAAAAAGAAAGCACTTGATTGAGGGCTTGCTTACAGTTTCAGAGGGTGAGTTCATGACCGTCATGTCAGGAAGACGGCAGCAGACAGGCAGCCATTATGCTGGAATAGTAGCTGAGAGCTCACATCCTGATCTGAAAAAGTAGAAAGAAAGAGAGACCTCAGTTAAGTTCTCATCATCCTGATTGGGTGGTTCACAACACCTGTAGCTCCAGCTCTAAGTGGGGCAGATGCTCTCTTATGGCCTCCATGGGCTCCTGTGTGTGCGCGTGCGTGCGTGCGTGCGTGCGTGCGTGCGCGTACACACGTGTGTGTTCTCTCTCTCTCTCTCTCTCTCTCTCTCTCTCTCTCTCTCTCTCTCTCTCTCTCTCTCTCTCACAAATCTTTAAAAATAAAAGGGAGGGCTCTTGGCATCCTGATTCACCCAGATGTGATCAAGCAGCGTCACGCTTTCTTCCCCCATAACTTCCACTGCCACACTTTCCTCACTGCAATGTACCCTCAAAATATGAGTCAGAATAAGCCCTCCCTCCCTTAAAAAAAAGGATAGCTGTGGGCACACTCCTGGAATTTCAACACTTGGGCGGCTGAAGCAAGAGAGTGACTGACTCGGAGAAGCCTGGGGTAAAAGGAATTGTAGTATCCACAGAGACGTGCAGCTGTGTTGGTTATGGGGCTGACCTAGGTCATGTCTTTTTATTTTACTCTGTTCTCTCCTGGCAGCCTCTTGCCTGCCTGATGGGACTGCTCTGGAGCCCGAGTACTACTTCTCCACCATCAGTTCCAGCTTTTCTGTCTCCCCCCTCTTCAATGGCGTCGCCTATAAGGAGTTCGGTATTCCACTGGAAATGCTTCGGGAACTCTTGAACTTGGTAAGCAGGCTCTGGTGGGAGAGCAGACAGCAGAAGGCTGCTGTTGGTTTTGAGAGCTGTGAGCTCTGGCTGGCCTCCTGGTCCCTCTGCCTCTGCCTCCCGAGTGCTGAGATGGCCTGCATCACTGTGCCTGGCTCACATGGTACTGGGGTTGAATCGCAGGCCTCTCTGTCAGTGAGCTATATTCCTAGGCTTAAAACAAAAACAGAAAACACATACTTTTAATTTTGAAGCAGGCCTTGAACTTCATCAGTTCTTCCTGTTTCAGCCTCCCAAGTGCTGGGATTGCAGATTTGTGCCACTAGGCCCCTCAGAAGCCTCTAATTTTTGTTTGTTTGTTTGTTTGTTTGTTTGTTTATTTATTTAGGTTTTTCAAGGCAGGGTTTCTCTGTGTAGCCCTGGCTGTCCTGGAACTCACTCTGTAGACCAGGCTGGCCTGGAACTCAGAGATCTGCCTGCCTCTGCCTCCCAAGTACTAGGATTAAAGACGTGTTCCACCCACCACTGCCTGGCTGTTTGTTTTTAACAGGAAAGCTTAGGATATATGTTGACTATCTCTCATCCAGAATGATTGGTACCAGAAATAGTTAGGATTTGGGGTCATTTACAGATTTTTAATTTTTTCCTATGCATAATGAGATATCCTAGAATGAAACTCAAATCTAAACATGAAGTTCATTTGTTCTTTTTTTAGATCTGTTTTGTGCTTGAGTGCTGTATCTGCATGTATGACTTTATGGCAGAAGAGGGTGCCAGATATCACTATAGATGGTTGTGAGCCACCACATGGGTGCTGGGAATTGAACTCAGGATCTCTGGAAGAGCATCCAGTGTTCTTAACCTCTGAGCATCTGTCCAGTCCTCATTTGTTCTTCATATCTATGCACCTTACACATAGAGAAAGTTATTTTATTTGAAACTGTCTTGCTCTGTTGCCCAGGCCAAACTCAAACTTCTGAGCTCAAAAGCTCCTCCTACCTTGGCCTTCTGAGTGTCTGGGACCACAGGCCTGCCTATGTGCCTGGCTTATGCAGTGTCTTGAATAATTTTGTCAGATGTAGAATTTTCCACTTGGGGCAACATACTGATGTAAAAATAGTTTGGATTTGGGAACATTTGGGATTTCAGATTTTTGGCATAGGGTATTCAGCCTGTACCATTATTTCCAGGTACAATAGACATAAAAAACTGACAATTACGGAGAGGAGAGTAAAAGTCCTTCCCTAAGGGGATGTGAGTTCCTCCCCAGGTCCCAAGGAGGAACTGAGGCAGAATTCCTCCAGGGAAATTATTGGGTCCCTATAGAGCCTAGGTAGGAGGTTGGGGCCTCCTTACAGGAGTATGGGCACCCCTCCCCCAACCCGCCACACCTGGAAAGCCTTACCCAATGCCAGTGAGGGCTCCCTGCCCTTCTCCCCCCCTCCCCCTCGGTCTTTCCCAGTCTCTATGTGCCCTAGCCCTTCCCTAGGGGAGAAGAGCGCCCTGCTCCAAGCCTGGGTGCGGGTTTGCCGTGGACCTCAGCTGGACTCTACGGATGATGGTTGCTTCGGCTTTGAACACATTCACTCAGGACACATTCTGTAGTGCCTGAGTATGTGGGAGAGTCACCCTACATGTCCATTCAGAAGAGACCATTGTCAAGTCTGCCAAGAATATGCAGATGGAGGGCAGGGACAGGCTCAGTCTAAGCATTCAGACTCCACTAAAAACAGTGCTTTTCCTTTATATTTGATTTACTCAGAAGAGTTGTTGTGTTAATATAAAACCTGAGTTTCGAATATGAGTTTCTTTGGGTAGCCTCTGAGGTGATGTCACAGAAGGCTTTGGTGCCGTTGTTTACATGCTGAAATAGAAGAAGAGTGCAGTGAGTTCAAGGCCAACTGGAGCCATAGAGTGAGAGAGACCCTGTCTTAAAAACAAAAATTAAAATAAAGTAGGATGTGGTGCATACCTTTAATCTCAGCACTAGGGAAGTAGATGTAGGAGAATTTCTGTGAGTTTGAGGCCAGCCAGGGCTACATAGTAAAACCCTATCTCCAAGAAAAAACAAAAAATCCAACCCCCCAAAAAAGAGAGAGAGAGAAACTTGGTGATGGTACACAAATGTGGTCCCCAGCTAATGAAGAGGATGTATGATGTGTGCTCACGCTTAGCTACAGAGAAGAACCAGTGAGCTACTGTCCCAGGCCACTAGGAGCCATCAGTGTCTAAAGTTCCTGATGTCAGGAGACGGTTTTATTGCAGGAATCTTCCTCTTAGCTGTACTTGGTAACTGAGTAGTTTGAACACTCTGACATCTTGAACACAAAAATCTAACACTGGCCGCTGACTGGCGGCGGCAGCGCACGTCTTTATTCCCAGCACTCGGGAGGCAGAGGCAGGCTTATCTCTTGAGTTTGAAGCCAGCCTGGTCTACAGAGTGAGATCCAGGACAGGCACCAAAACTACACAGAGAAACCTTGCCTCCAAAAACCGCGCGCGCGCACGCCGGGCAGTGGTGGCGCACGCCTTTAATCCCAGCACTTGGGAGGCAGAGGCAGGAGGATCTCTGTGAGTTCGAGGCCAGCCTGGGCTACCAAGTGAGTTCCAGGAAAGGCGCAAAGCTACATAGAGAAACCCTGTCTCGAAAAACCAAAAAAAAAAAAAAAAAAAGAAAAAGAAATTCTGTCTTGAAAAAACCAAACAAAAACCGCGCGCGCGTGCGCGCGCGCACACACACACACACACACACACACACACACAAAAGGAAAGAAAGGAAATCTAACATTGGCAACTATGAGGGAGTTGGTCAGTCACTGCCTTTACTTTTATTGTCATTCATATTCAGGATAAGAAAGGTCTCAAGTGATGCTAGAATAGTAAGGGCATTTTCTGCATATGGCTTGATCATTGTTCAGTTGATATATTGTTGAGCTACTTTCCATTACATTTGTCACTACAAATTTATTAGGTTCTTTCCATTTTTCTTTTAAATGTTTAAAGTTACTTACTTTATTTTATGCATGTAAATGTTTTACCTGCATATATATGTGCATCATGTGCATGTATGGTGCCCGTGAAGTCAAAAGATGACATCAGATCCCCTCAAACTAGACTTACGGAGTTGTGAGTCCCCATGTGGTTTTGGGAGCCAATCCTGGATCCTCTACAAGAGCAACAAATGCTCTTAACCACTGAACCAACTCTCCAGTCCCTGGCTTTTTTCTTTTTAACAATTTTGAGGATTGACCCCGGCCTCCTGGGTATGCTAAGCGTGTCCCTTACTGCTGAGCTCCGCCTCAGCCTTCTCAGGGGTGTTGTCTGTCATCGCATTTGTCATCAGGTGGAAGAAGCTAGCACTCCCGTCCCTCTCTGTAAGCTGCCGCATGTGATTTGTGTCTCTCCAACAGGTGAAGAAGATTGTTGAGGAGCCTGTCCTCAAGTCCTTGGACGCAGTTGTAGCCAGCGTGATGGAAGTACGTGCCTCCTGAGGGCGTCACCGTGAAGTTAGCCTGACGCGCACAGCTGTGTAGGAGGGTGGCGTGAGCCCCGTCTCAGCACCCCTCCCGCTGCCCGCCCACCCCGTCTCAGCACCCCTCCCGCCGCCCGCCCACCCTGGCTCCTCCGCACCCCTCCCGCCGCCCGCCCACCCTGGCTCCTCCACACACCACCACACGGTGCTCTGGCTGGTGGGCAGTTGTCTCCGCTTCACACCTGGAAGGTTAAGGAGGGTTAACTAACGAGTGTGCCCGTGCCATACACTCAGGGAGCTTGGGTCAGACTGGGTCCTTATCTTGCTCCTTTCTTGCTTCCAAAGCTGCAAGGTGTACTTACAGGGACACGCAAGCCCTGGATTTTAAGCATATGTGCTGTGTATCTGAGGGACTTTTTAAAAATGTATTTGGAGCCAAGGTTTGCTCTGCATTTGCCATCAGCAAACTTTGACGATAGCGTTTGTGGTGCGTGTAGTTTGCTCTTGCTTGGTCCCGACCAAGGGACACATTGTCATAATTCCGAGTTGCAGTCTGGTACTTTGCTACAGATCTTTACCTTTTGCAAGTGGTGTCCTTCCTGTGACTCTCACTGTGGGTTGAGTTTGTGGTCTCAGAGGCCTCTCAGTTTCTGTCTTTTCTTCCCTTTCTTTCTTCCCTTTCTTTCTTTCCTTTCTTTCTTTCTTTCTTTCTTTCTTTCTTTCTTTCTTTCTTTCTTTCTTTCTTTCTTTCTTTCTTTTTCTTTCTTCCTTGTTGAGGTTTAATTTTATTTTTTATATGTATTGATGTTTTGCTTACGTATATGTCTGTATACCATGTTTGTTCAGTGTCCACAGAGACCAAAATTTTAAGCTCCCCTTAAAATTGAAGTTACAGATTGTTGTGAGCTGCCATGTGGTGCTGGGAATTGAACCTGGGTCTTCTAGAAGAGCAGTCAGTGCTCTTAACCACTTAGCCATCTCTCCAGCCCTGGTTTCTTTTATCGGTCTATGGTCATAAATGACTGAGGGCATGCTAGAAAGCTGAGACCTGAAAACTGGCCTTGGACAGTGTAAAATCTAGACCAGTGGTTTTCGCGCAGTGACCCTTTAATACAGTTCCTCATGTTGTGATGACCCCCAACCATAAAATTATTTCATTGCTACTTCATAACTGTAATTTTGCTACTGTTATGAATTAGAATGTAAATGTCTGATATGCAAGCCCCAAAGAGGTTGTGACCCACAGGTTGAGAATGACTGATCTAGAAACTTGTTTGGTCTACATACTACCTGTAATGAAGTCAGTATGGATCCTAAGGAAGAGTTGTGACTTTCTGGAGATCCCCTTAGGGCTTATCCTTATTATTATTTTTTTTAATGTGTATGAGTGTTTCACCTGCATGTATGTCTGTGTGCAACATGCATGCCTGGTGCCCATGGAAGCCAGGAGAAGGCATTGGATCCTCTGGAACTGGAATTACAGACAGTTGTGATTTGCCATGAAGGTGCTGGGAATTGGACCCAGATCTTCTAGAAGAGCAGCAAGTGCTCTGAACCATGGGCATATCTCTTCAGCCCCTTGGGGCTTTAAGGTGGAGTCCTGGGGCCCTTTTCCCTGTGAATGAACCAGGGGTAGTTTTGTTTGTTAACAATATTGGACTTTAGAATAAATATCCACTTGAAGAAATAGTTTTGTGCCAACAAACACAAAAAAAGTTTTAAATGGCTGGGCCGAGTGGTACACGTTTTTAATCCCAGCCAGTCTGCGCTACAGAGTGAGTTTCAAGAAAGCCAGGGCTACACAATGAGACCCTATTTCAACCCGCCCTCCCCCCAAAAAAGAGTTTTAAATGCTGACCTCAGACATAAAACAGTAACAAACTGTAGCTTGTAGGCCCTGAGAACTTGGGGTATGTGGCTAGTGAGTGTTGTGGCTGGACTGTTGATGTGTGGCATGGGTGACCCTGAAAACGCTTAGTTGATCTCAACTCTGAACTCTCTTGATCAGACCTTGAGCTGCTCTTACCTCTGCCCATCTCATTTCTACACCAGAATGTCACGAGGACTGGTAAGGGGGCGGTCATGGTTACAAGCTCCTGTCAGTGCCCTCCTGAATGCTCTGTGACATCCACACCCTCCACATCATTCTGGTGTTCTCCATAGCACTCTTGCCACTGAGCAGCCTAACCTAGCATGCCCCTCCATACCCCCTGCTTCCTGCTTCCTCCATCCTCTCTTAGTTGCTGATATCCAGACACTAAGGACTGCATTTTAACTCACTAGACCTTGTCTTGAGGTTTTTTTCCTCAAGTACAACATTTCATATTAGATTGGTAAAGAATAGTTCAAGCCAGGTGGTAGTGGCCCATTCCTTTAATCCCAGCACTTGGGAGGCAGAGGCTGTCAGATCTCTGAGTTTGAGGTCAGTCTAGTCTACAAAGTGAGTTCCAGGACTACATAGAGAAACCCTGTCTGGCGGGGAGGGGGTAATTCAAATTAATTTTAATTATAAAATGTAGGCTCAGTCTGGAAGTGTCCAAGCTATAGTGCCTTCCTTCAGAATGATGGGTAAGGTTGGGTTCCCTCTGGTCTGGTGGCCACTTCCATGATCTTCCACCTCCTTTATTTCTGTGTCAGACCAAAGACAGTGAAATGTTAGTGGTTTTGTTGTTGTTTCTGTGGACTGTATAACTCCTGCCTGGTAGACATCAGGGCAGGGCGTGGACCTCACATCTACTTTTGCCTTGTACTGAAGATGATAAAGATGTCTGCCATGAGTTACAGTAAGTGGATGCTCAGTTGAGATTGCAGGCAGTTCAGGAGTCTCTGCCTGTTTCCTCTGCAGGCCAATCCCAGTGCTGACCTCTACTACACAACCTTCAGTGATGCCCTGTACCTGACCATGTTCAAGGTGCTTCGAGACACTCTGCACCACATGAAAGGTAAGGGTGTTGGTGGGTGTGGGTGTGAGTACAGGGATGGGGTCCGGGCCTTTGTCACAGTCTGGTACTTGCTTTCTCTTGGTGCCAACTTAGAAATCGCACATAAAAGCAGATGTAGCTTATGGGTGTAGTCCTAGCTCCTCGGAAGGTAGGCTGAGCCCGAGAGTTTGAGACCAGTTGAGACAATAGCAAGATCCCTCTATCTCCAAGAGTAAAAGATCACATGTGCGCAGCATGATCGCATGACTGAACTTTAGTGGAAATAAGGAAATTTTTTTAAAAATCCGTCCCTGGTGCTGATAGTGCGAATGATGGCTAAAGGGACGTTTCCTGTCCTAATGTCTTCTGCGCACTGCACCACTGTCCTGTGCGTGTAGGACACACACACATGTCATGTTTAGACACTGTAGAAAATAAAAGCGTTAGCGTTTCCTCCCAATTTCTCATGTCTTTTTCCCCTTCTATTTCTTCATAACCTTAAATGTTCCTCTTGAATATGTTTTGGTGACTACATAGATTTCTAAGATATAGATACACTATAATTTACTTAACTATTCCTAATCTAATTAAGAGGGCCCCTGAGAAACAGTTTTATGTGGACCATAGCATCAAAGGTTTGTGTTCCCTCAGGAGTACATTAGGGATGGCGAACCCGGCCTAACATCCTAGAGTCCTCTTGCCTTGGATATCTGTTACTGGTCTGACCTCTGCCTACCACAGTAGTTCTGGAATTTTCAGGCCCCACAGATGAGAATTTGGAAAGTCTCTAATCTTTCAAGTGAACTAACTCATTGATGATACATCCCTTTATTGGTATTTCATAGATCCGAGTCCTAGTTTTGTCTGCTTAAAAGACAGTACGATGAGCTTAGAGTATAGGTCAGTGTAGAGCACTTGCCTACAGGAATAAGCACCTGGACTGATCCCCAAAACAGAATCCGAATAACCAACCCAAAGCAAAACAAAAGCCTGGGTCTGACTCCCCCGACGACAAACTGCGCTTGTGAAGGCTGTGAGGGCCTGTTGATGCTTGGCCCTGAGACTCTCAGAAACACAGCAGCCCCAGAGGCCACCTTTGTTTCTGTTGAGAGGGCAGCCTCAGCTGTTGGCCCCCACTGCCTGTTGTGGTGTGGCTATTTCCGTCTGTGACTACCCCCACCCCAAACTTTCTTTCCCACAGACCTCCCCACCTCCTTTGTGAAAGAGATCCATGATTTTGTGTTGGAGCAGTTCAACATGAGCCAAGGGGAGCTCCAGAAGATTCTACATGACGCAGACAGGGTCCACAGTGAGATGAGCCCCCTCAAACTGCGCTGCCAAGCCAATGCTGCCTGTGTGGACCTCATGGTGTGGGCTGTGAAGGACGAGCAGGGTGAGCCCCAAGCCTCCTCCCTGTACCCCGTGAGCTCCGGCTACCCCAGGATCCCTGTGTGTTTCCCAGAGGGACTTCTAGAATGCTTGGCATTTGCTGCCCTGTCCTGCAGGGTGAGGCGGTGGACCTGGGAGGAGGGGAAGCCCAAGGCTCCAAGCCTGTGCCTTCTCCCTGCTGGTTTTCTGAAGGTTCTTTAGACTTTGTCTGAGAGGTGCAGGTTCATAGCTGGAGGGTAAGAGTCTGGTCTAGGAGGTGGGGGAGTCTGAGAAACATGCTTGCAGAGTAGAACACTGAGACAAGAGGGGTCCCACCACAGAGAAGACAGTGTAGGCTCACGTCATGTGGGTGCCTGCTTCAAGACTCCCAGGTTGCTCTTAGAGTTAATACCTGTACCAGATATTTCTATAGGGTTTACCAAGCCCTGTGATTGATCAGTAAGAACATATTTTCTGGGGTTGGGGACTTAGTTCAGTGGTAGGCCCTGGGTTCGGTCCTCATCTCCGAGGGTGAGAAAAAAGAAAAAAGAGAACATTTTCTGAATGTTGGGCTTTGGTGATCATTTGTATCTGCTTCTGATTTTAAATTAAGGTGCAGAAAACCTTTGCATTAAGCTGTCTGAAAAGCTGCAATCCAAGACATCCAGCAAGGTCATCATTGCCCATTTGCCCTTGCTAATCTGCTGCCTACAGGTCAGTTTCCGTAGACTCCCATTCACAGGTGTCCTTACTGTGGCTCAGGCTGAAGCTGATTCTCTAAGTGTCAAACAAAAGGCAACAAAGTTGTCCTTTAAAGAGCCTGCTGTGAACTGAGGGCAGGCCGTTCCATATAGGACCATGTATTTCTGCAAGAGCTGCTTGCCTTAAAGAGGACCTGTGGTCCTCCTTGCTGTGACACTGCCTCACATGTAGTCAGGGCCAGCAGGTGAGCTATAGACATAGACCACAGGGCCTCGCAGAGAGACGATCTGGTTATAACGCTCAGTTTTGCTTAGCTAAGGCTCCCCTTGATAGAGACCCCATTGAATGCATACCTACCATTGCTTAACAGCCTACTCTGTACCTTAATTTGTTTACTTAAAAGAAACAAACAGTCTTAGAAATATATGTGCCTTGATTGGTGAAGAATCAGTACCATTTCCTTTTCTTAACCCGTGAGCAGGCAGTCTCTGGGAACTTTGATTTTGGAAGTTTGGGTCTGATATCAGAAGGCTGAAGGCCTTTTGGATGATCCTTTCCAGACAGCATGATGGACTGATGTTGTGTTGCAGGGTCTGGGCCGCCTGTGTGAAAGGTTCCCAGTGGTGGTACACTCGGTGACACCATCTTTGAGAGACTTTCTGGTGATTCCATCCCCGGTGCTGGTGAAGCTCTATAAGTACCACAGTCAGTACCACACAGGTAATCGTTCTTACAGTTGTTGGCTTTTATTCTTTACTCTTTGCTCTTTGAGGGCCTGCCCTCCAGCTCCCAAATAAATGCATGGAGACTTACTTTTACTTATGAATGCCTGGCCATAGCTTGGCTTGTTGCTAGCCAGCTTTTCTTTTTTCTTTTTCTTTTTTCATATTTCATTTATTTATTATGTAGACACCATTCTGTCTGCACATCTGCCTGCAGGCCAGAAGAGGGCACCAGATCTCATTACAGATGGTTGTGAGCTACCATGTGATTGCAGGGAATTGAACTCAGGACCCCTGGAAGAACAGCCAGTGCTCTTAACCACTGAGCCATCTCTCCAGCCCAGCTTTTCTTAAATTATCCCATCTACCTTTTGCCTCTGAGCTTTTACCTTTTTCTATTTCTGTATCTCTTTTCTTTCCTCCTTTCCGTGTCTAGTTGTGTGGCTGGGTGGCTGGCCCCTGGCATCCTCCTCTCCTCCTTTTCTCTCACTCCTCAGTCTTCCTTCCCCAGATTTATTCTCTCTGCCTGCCAGCCCCGCCTGTCCTTTCTCCTGTCTAGCTATTGGCCATTCAGCTCTTTATTAGACCAATCAGGTGTTTTAGGCAGGCACAGTAACACAGTTTCACAGAATTAAACAAATGCAACATAAAAGAATGCAGCACCAGGCGGTGGTGGCGCACACCTTTAATCCCAGCACTCGGGAGGCAGAGCCAGGTGGATCTCTGTGAGTTCGAGGCCAGCCTGGGCTACAGAGTGCATTCCAGGAAAGGTGCCAAAGCTACACAGAGAAACCCTGTCTCGAAAAACCAAAAAACAAAGAATGCAACACATCTTTGCATCATTAAACAAATATTCCACAGCATAAACAAATGCAACACATCTTCAACTAATATTCCACAACAAGTTCTCATCTTCAGCATTCAGGGCTTCTGGGTCTTGGGAGGGGCTGTGCAATTGTCTGAGTTCTGACCGTGCTTTTGGGGCCAGTCCTCTCCTCTGTGTCTTTCCTTCTCCCTTCTCTACAGATCCCCGTTCCCTAGGTTTCAGGCCCTTCTCTGCCTCCCACTGGAGGCCTCTTGAGATCTTGGCTTTGGTTTTTGTTTTGTTGTTTGGCATTTTCTCTTGAGGAAGTAAGTGGGAGTCCTCCATGCTCGGAGCTGGGCAGGAGTCTCACGTACACCGCCTCACTCGGTCCCGCTGCCTCATGCTCGGAGCTGGGCAGGAGTCTCATGTCCACCGCCTCACTCGGTCCCGCTGCCTCATAAGAGGATGCAGGCGCGGAGCAGATCTTCTCATGTAATAGTATTAGTGCAGGTTGATTAATTAACTAATTAATTAGCCCGGCCTTCGTGGATGTGAGGCACTAATGTAGTTGATGTCATGCATAGTCCTACTGCTGTCTTTTCCCTTCAGATGGAGAAACCCAAACCTAGCTGTCAGAAGCCTCCCCGAGTCCTTAAAGACACTCAGACAGAAGAAAAACAACCCTTGATTTATGATTGGGATGTTTTCTAGCTCAGGGACCTGTCTTTTGAATCAATCATTGTAACTTTGTTAAGGAATGGTGTAAATGTTTAGGTTTGTGCTTAGGATCTTCCAGGCTTCTGTCACATTCACCACCACCCAAACACACACACTTTTGCCTGCTGTGTGCACACGGCTTGGCGTCCCAGAACAGGACTGTGCCTCACTGAGCATCTAAGCTGCATTCATGTGGATATTTGCCATTCATTTATTTATTTTATACTTGCTGCTGTTTGAGACAGAGTCTCTCTATATAACCCTGGCTGTCCTGGAACTCACTATTTACCCCAGGCTGGCCTTGGATTTACAGAGATCTGCCTGCCTCTGTCTCTGGAGTGCTAGGATTAAAGGTGTGTGCCTGACTTTGTCATTTTTTTAAAAAAAGGTTCATTAAGAAATTGTTGAGCTTATTATTTAAGCAAGTTTGAAGACTTTATAAGCCACCTGTCCTTTTGATTTAAACATGTTCCTTCACTTTTTCTGTTGGTCTCAGATTCTTGGTTCTAAAATGTTTGGTCTGGTCAGTAAGCTAGGCGCGGTGGTGTAGATTGAAGTTTTCCTGTGTCCCACAGCTGCTTGGTCCCAAATAACCACAGACTTATATTACAAACTGTTTGGTCTATGGCTCAAGCTTACTGCAAGCTAGCTATTACATCTTAAATTACCCCATTTCTATTCATCTATGTATCGCCACGTGTCTTGTGGCTTTGCCTGTGTGCTATTACATCTCCCCTGACTCCACCCTCTTCTCCCTTTATTTCTGCTTGGATTTCCTGTCTAGCTCTAACCTGTCTAGGCCAGAGCAGCTTCTTTATTAACGAATGAGAGCAACACACATTCACAGCCTACAGAAAGACATCCCGCAGCACTTCCTTTTCTGTCTAATCCAAAAGGATGGTTTTAACTTTAACATAGTGAAATTACATATAACACAACAGTTATCAAGCAAGAATTACAGTTACAATATCTAGTCTGTTTGTATTTAATAAAATTAGAGAAAATATGCTATCATTCATTCTATATTTATGAGTCTAAAGTTTCATATCAAATTAACCTTTTATCATAACCAAGGAAAACTGTAATTATAGTTGTCTAGTCTTCAACTCTATCAAAGACCCCAGAAGTATATAATATTATATTACTTGAGTAAACAGGAAGTGCATTGTAAGCAACATCCATAATTCTAGAAATGACAGAGACATCTGGCTGCCTGGACAGTCATCCAAAGTTCCTCTGTAATGTTGGGGCATCCATCTTCGGCCTACAGGCCTAGAGTCTCTGGAAGACTTCAGAGAAGCAGAAAATTTGAAGGACTGTTCTGCCTAATGGCAAAGTTTGTCAGTGGCTTTCCTCTGTGTCCTGCAGAATGTCTGGCAGTTTCTTCTGCAAAGCAGGAACCTAAAGGACCATCCTGCCTTGTTTTGGCAAGCTGAGTGGTCATTTTCACATGGGTCCTGGATGTCCAGATTGTACCGCATACTGTCAAGCAGTCCAGGCAAGAGCAGTTTCTTACCCATATGGCCAAACTTTTCTATATTGTAAGCAAACTTTGATGCCCATCATCCTCTTTGAAGTAATTGGTGCTGCTGGGTACAGATATGTCTCACTATCCAGAAAAGTCTAAGTTCTTAAAATATTTTAAATGCCATATTCTGTAGGTCTTTGAAGTGTTTGAAGATTACTTACCTAATTGAAATATGTCTTTGTATATCTAGAAAACTTAACTAACATGACTATAACTTTGATTATCATAGATGACTAATTATTAATCTGTATTTCTTAATTATACATTATAATTTTAAATGAGCTGCGTAAACATAATATCTTAAACAAGAGTAGGAATATACATACAGTATAGCAAAACTGACCTTAAATTTGTATTAATAGACCAAAATCCATACCAATTTAAAGTATTTTGAGACTAACAGGTTTTTTTTGGGGGGGATTAAAGTGGATTTAATAATCTACCATTTTATCCTATCATTTCTATATCATATCCCCCCTTTCTTCTTTTAGAAAGTGATTGACTATGACCAATAATAATTTGTGACTAACCCCTAAACAAAGACAAACATCCATAATTTATTTTTGGGAATGTAGGTATAGTTTTCTAGACTACTTCTTGCTGATTTGGGGAGCTGGCAATCTTATAGGGATCCTGAGAAAATTTAGAATTATTGTCTAGTATTGATTGTAGTAGTCTGTGAAGCTGGATCGTCTTAGCTAGCTGCCTTGAAGCTGTTCTGGATGTTGGATCATCTGGGCCATAGATCCCTTTGGAGACTTCTCGGGGTCTTCCTTGATGGAACCATATTAACCTGGAAGGAATCCACAGCTAGTTGTCTTCTGTAGAAAGAAAAGCAGAACCACTTTTCCAAAGCAACATATCCTTAGACCCAAATTTTGAAGTCAAGATACCTTTAAAATATATATGTTGGTTTAACTTAGCAGCCCCTACAATCAAATGCCTCTCTGCAGTTGAAAATCCCCAAGACAACACAATAATATACAGTATCCAGACTCTCTGTATTTTCCATCTTTACATGGCTTTTTTATTATTATTATTATTCTATTTACTTTTTAAGGACTTTGTCTACCCTTTTTCTTTTCTCTCCCAAGCCTATGTATATTTTTTAACACACTGTAACCCGTTTAGAGGTTTTTTTCCCATGTGAATCTGTTTTATTGTATATCTTTAATCCTTTTCTGACCAGGAGAGTTTTTAAACTGCTAAGCTGTGTGGCTAGGACCCAAGCGGCAGCCTTGGCTGCTGGCTTCACCCCACTCTGCTTTTTTTTGTTGTTGTTGTTTTGTTTTTTGTTGTTGTTGTTTTGTTTTTGAAGACGGGGTTTCTCTGTGTAGTTTTGGTCCTGTCCTGGATCTCGCTCTGTAGACCAGACTGGCCTCAAACTCACAGAGATCCGCCTGGCTCTACCTTACAAGTGCTGGCATTAAAGGCGTGTGCCACCACCGCCGGGCCCACTCTGCTTTTCAACATGGCACAGGTACCAATGAGTCATGCTTACCTCCCTAATTCTAGGAAACAATATTAAGTAGCATGCCTGTGTTTTTAAGGCTGTGGCTGTGCTCCCAACTGTCATACAGCAGCTGGGAGAAACCTCTTTGTGTCTCGGCCCATGATAAACTGGGAGTCCTCCATGTTGTCACAGAAGCCAGCTGTGGCCAGGGGACACGTCTCTGTACCATGGCCCATAATGAGACCTGGACTAGTAAGCTGTTCTTGGTTCCATTTTAGAACCATTTTTTTAAGCTCTCAGGTTTTATGTGGAAATTCTTGCCAAAGTCTGGGCGCCAGTTGTAACCAGAAGCTTGTCTGTGGCCCAAGTCTGGGCGCCAATTGTAACCAGAGGCTTGTCTGTGGCCCACTTGGTCCCGCAGCAGCTTATAAAATAATCACTCAGAGGCTCAATATTGATTAAAACTGTTTTGGTCTATGGCTCAGGCTTATTGCTAGCTAGCTATTACATCTTAAATTACCCCATTTCTATAATCTGTGCATTGCCATGTGTCTCATGGCTTTACCTGTGTTCTGTTATATCTTGCTCCCCTGGCAGCTCGCAGCATCTCCCCCAACTCCGCCTCTCTTCTTGTATATTTGCTTGGATTTCACACCTGGCTATAACCTGTCTTGCCATAGGCCAGAGCAGCTTCTTTATTAACCAATGGTAGCAACACGTATTCATAGCATACAGAAAGACATCCCACAGCATGGTGGTGCATGCTTCCAAGGAGGCAAGCGTGATCTACATAGTGAGTTCCAAGCAGGCCAATGCTACATGGTGAGATCCTGTGGTCTCAAAAAAAAAAAAAAAGGAAAACGAAAGCAAGCCATGAAATGTGGTTGGATGTTTGGGTGCTTGTTTTCACAAGCTAAAGCTCGAGACAAAGGGATGGAAGTGAAACTGAGTCAGACACCAGTTTGAATTTTCACTTTTAGTTGCTGGCAATGATATAAAAATCAGTGTCACCAATGAGCATTCTGAGTCAACCCTGAATGTCTTGCCGGGTAAGAAGAACCAGCCGTCCATGTATGAGCAGCTCCGGGACATCGCCATTGACAACATCTGCAGGTGGGGGCTCCAGCTGAAGGAAGCTTGGGGGGAGGGGACGGCAAGTGGGCAGAGGCTTGGTGCAAAGGAGCGAGGAAATCCTTTTCATTCACAGCTTGTTTCTGCATATTGTATATGTATAAAAAAAGTTGGTTTTTTTTAAAGCTGCCTTTTCTTTGTCAGAAAAATAGAAATCTTATTAGATAAAATTTGTAATATGTTAAAAAAAAGGATTGATCCATTGGCTCATCTTCCAAAGTAACATGTAATTGTATTTTTTCTTTATAATATTCGATTAAGTCAGAGGCTTTTTGCTGCAGGTCTCTCTTCTGACTGCCAGCTCCCAAATAATGACAGAGACTTCTTAATAATTGTGAAAGCTTGGCCTTAGCTTAGGCTTGTTCCCAACTAGCTCTTAAAACTTAAATTGACCCGTTTATATTAATCTACGTTCTGCCACGTGGCTCATTACCTCTCCTCAGTATAGCGTGCCCCACTTCTTTGGCTGGCTGGCAAATCCCTGCCTCTCAGAGTCTTCCCCTACCCCCACCCCCAGTTCCCCTCTCTCCCCAGAAGTCCCACCATCCTCTCCTGCCTAGCTATTGGCCATTCAGCTCATTAATAAACCAGTCAGAAGGTGCCTTAGCAGAGACACATCTTCACACAGTGTGATCAAATATGCCGTGACAGTTTTTGCTGTTGTTTTCAATGAGACTAAGTGTTCTTTGCTGTGGAGACTTGCTGCGTGCTCTTCTCTCCCCGTCCGGAAGTCAGATGTTTTCTAGTTGGTATGAATGTGTGTGTTGCCTCCCTGTGAGTTCCGGCTCCTCATCTCAGCACGCCTTAAGAGCCAGACAGGTGGGCCAACAGGGCACACCTGAGAAAGGAGGTTTCATGTCCTGGGGGCTTTTAAAGGTTTCCGTTTTCTTTTTTTCTTTTTTTTTTTTTTTAAAGATTTATTTATTTATTATGTATACAGAAGAGGGCACCAGATCTCATTACAGATGGTTGTGAGCCACCATGTGGTTGCTGGGAATTGAACTCAGGACCTCTGGAACAGCAGGCAGTGCTCTAAACCTCTGAGCCATCTCTCCAGCCCTCCGTTTTCTTTATATCATAAGCATCTCTCCTTAATAAAAGACCCTTGGTGGGGATCAAGGGTGCAGCTTAGTGGCAGGACATGTGCTTTGCATTTGTAAAGCCCTGGAGTTAATCAGCAGGGGGTGGGGGGCTTGGTACTGATGTTCCTTCAGCTATCTGGGAACATCTGTCTTTTGAGTCAGTTGCTATAAATGGTAAAGGAAGTGTGAAATTGAAATTAGCATGGGCACATTATTCTGAAGGAAGCTGATCCATCAGGACAGGCAAAATGAT
This sequence comes from Peromyscus maniculatus bairdii, assembly GCF_049852395.1. Classification (NCBI taxonomy): domain Eukaryota; kingdom Metazoa; phylum Chordata; class Mammalia; order Rodentia; family Cricetidae; genus Peromyscus; species Peromyscus maniculatus. The sequence continues at coordinate 3,977,395 of NC_134863.1, read as the reverse complement.
TTAAGTTACTGTTTCCAGAATAGATACTACCAAGTGGGCGAAGTCCGCTATAATCCCTTAAATTCATGCTATGGAATGGCTTTTCATTCAGATTTCTGGAGTAGAGACTTGAGAGCTGCTTTGTAAAATGTTGTACAACCCGGCAAGGAGCAGACCAAGCAGAACACAAACAAAACCAACCTGTTGTCTTAACACCTGATGTCACTTGGGCTTCTTTGCTGCACAGGTGCCTGAAGGCTGGCCTGACTGTGGACCCGGTGATAGTGGAGGCCTTCCTGGCTAGCCTCTCCAACAGGCTCTACATCTCCCAGGAGAGTGACAAGTATGTGTCTATCACTTGGCAGCACAGACGTGCTTTGTAGGTTGTCGCAGTGCATGCCACTCTGTCTGCCTCTTCCTGCTCACATGCAGCCATGCTTGGGTCAGCTGAAGGGTCAAGGTCAATCCTACCCACAAATGTACATTCTGGACCACAGTGCTGGATTAGAGTCTGGGTCTGGGTCTGAATGTGGTGAGAGAGCACAGCAGTTCCTTCGGAAGAAGCTTCTTCAAGGCCACAGGGAAATCAAGGTCTAGGCTAGAGTCTCGTGGTTTTGTTTCACCGCTGCATGCCTCAGCTTTTTTTAACTTTTGGAGGGTTTTGTTTTGTTTTCTAGGTTTTGTTTTGGTTTTTGGTTTTGTTTTTTTTTTTGTCTTGATCTTCAGGCAAATTTTATTTGTTAGAGTACAAACAAAATATCACCACAGTTTTCTGTTATCTTTAGTTTTGCTGAAGCTTTACAGCCATTTCATGGCTTCAGTCACAAGAGTATCCTGGCACACCTGGATATCTTGGATTATTAGGTTCTGTAAACTGTACACTGTAAGGATTAAAGTTGCAATGGTGTGATGTTTTTGGAGGCTTTTTTGTTTGATTGTTTTTTGGTGATTTTTTTGTTTTTAAACGTTTTTTTTTGTGGAGTCATGACTGTCCTGGCTGTCACTCTGTCACCCAGGCTGGCCTTGAACCCAAAGATTTGCCTGCCTCTGCCTCCTGAGTGCTGGGATTAAAGACGTGCTCCACCATGCCTGGCTCTCCGAGCTTTTCAAATACCTCTCCTCCTCCCCACCGTAGGGACGCTCACTTGATTCCTGACCATACCATCCGTGCCTTGGGACACATCGCAGTGGCTCTGAGGGACACCCCAAAGGTCATGGAGCCAATCCTGCAGATCCTGCAGCAGAAATTCTGCCAGCCTCCCTCGCCGCTTGACGTGCTCATCATCGATCAGCTGGGCTGCCTGGTGATCACGGGAAATGTAAGGAAGACCCTGCAGTAAGGCCAGAGCGGGAAACCTTTGGTTATGAGTGGTGTAAGACTGCACTGTCAATGTGCTTGAAACTGAGCTAAAGTCTCACGATGGTCTCCACGCTGCATGGTGAGAATAGTGTAACAGTGGCTGTACGGATCTGAGGAGGTGAGAATAGTGTAACGGTGGTCATGCGGCTCTCGGGAGGTGAGAATAGTGTAACAGTGGTCGTGCGGCTCTCGGGAGGTGAGAATAGTGTAACAGTGGTCGTGCGGCTCTCAGGAGGTGAAAATAGTGTAACAGTGGCCGTGCGGCTCTGGGGAGGTGAGAATAGTGTAACAGTGGCTGTGCGGCTCTCAGGAGGTGAGAATAGTGTAACAGTGGTCGTGCGGCTCTCAGGAGGTGAGAATAGTGTAACAGTGGTCGTGCGGCTCTCAGGAGGTGAGAATAGTGTAACAGTGGTTGTGCGGCTCTCGGGAGGTGAGAATAATGTAACAGTGGTCGTGTGGCTCTCGGGAGGTGAGAATAGTGTAACAGTGGTTGTGCGGCTCTGGGGAGGTGAGAATAGTGTAACAGTGGCCGTGCGGCTCTCGGGAGGTGAGAATAGTGTAACAGTGGTCGTGCGGCTCTCGGGAGGTGAGAATAGTGTAGCAGTGGTCGTGCGGCTCTGGGGAGGTGAGAATAGTGTAACAGTGACTGTGCGGCTCTCGGGAGGTGAGAATAGTGTAACAGTGGCTGTACGGCTCTCGGGAGGTGAGAATAGTGTAACAGTGGTCGTGCGGCTCTCGGGAGGTGAGAATAGTGTAACGGTGGTCGTGCGGCTCTCGGGAGGTGAGAATAGTGTAACAGTGGTTGTGCGGCTCTGGGGAGGTGAGAATAGTGTAACAGTGGCCGTGCGGCTCTCGGGAGGTGAGAATAGTGTAACAGTGGCCGTGCGGCTCTCGGGAGGTGAGAATAGTGTAGCAGTGGTCGTGCGGCTCTGGGGAGGTGAGAATAGTGTAACAGTGACTGTGCGGCTCTCGGGAGGTGAGAATAGTGTAACAGTGGCTGTACGGCTCTCGGGAGGTGAGAATAGTGTAATGGTGGTCGTGCGGCTCTCGGGAGGTGAGAATAGTGTAACGGTGGTCGTGCGGCTCTCAGGAGGTGAGAATAGTGTAACGGTGGCTGTACGGCTCTCGGGAGGTGAGAATAGTGTAACAGTGGTCGTGCGGCTCTCGGGAGGTGAGAATAGTGTAACAGTGGTCGTGCGGCTCTCGGGAGGTGAGAATAGTGTAACAGTGGTCGTGCGGCTCTCGGGAGGTGAGAATAGTGTAACAGTGGTCGTGCGGCTCTCGGGAGGTGAGAATAGTGTAACAGTGGCTGTGCGGCTCTGGGGAGGTGAGAATAGTGTAACAGTGGTCGTGCGGCTCTCGGGAGGTGAGAATAGTGTAACAGTGGTCGTGCGGCTCTCGGGAGGTGAGAATAGTGTAACAGTGGTCGTGCGGCTCTCGGGAGGTGAGAATAGTGTAACAGTGGTCGTGCGGCTCTGGGGAGGTGAGAATAGTGTAACAGTGGCCGTGCGGCTCTCAGGAGGTGAGAATAGTGTAACAGTGGTCGTGCGGCTCTCGGGAGGTGAGAATAGTGTAACAGTGGCTGTGCGGCTCTCGGGAGGTGAGAATAGTGTAGCAGTGGTCGTGCGGCTCTCGGGAGGTGAGAATAGTGTAACGGTAGCCGTGCGGCTCTCGGGAGGTGAGAATAGTGTAACAGTGGTCGTGCGGCTCTCGGGAGGTGAGAATAGTGTAAGTGGTCGTGCGGCTCTCGGGAGGTGAGAATAGTGTAACGGTGGCTGTACGGCTCTCAGGAGAAGAAGTCTAAACCCATTCTTACAATGTAGCTAGCATAAAATTGGGTCTAAGTCAAAGCTGCTTGCCTTTCACTTTTGATTTTGGTTTTCTTATAGTTCTAGAAATGAATCTCCTCAGGCAAACGCCGTGATAAATGCCTATAGTCCCAGCATTTGAGAAGCAGAGACCAAAGGATTAGGAGTTCAAACTCATTTTTTGCTGTGTAGAAGACCTTGTCTCAAGAAACAAGAGAGAGTTGGAAAGCTTGTTCGGTGGTTAGAATTGCACACTACCCTGGCAGAAGACCCGAGCTCAGTCCTAAGCTCCCGGTCAGGTGGCTCAGGGCCTCCCAAGACTTCAGCTCTGGGGGGTCTGATGCTCACTTCTGGCCTCTGAGGGTACCTGCGTCACGTGCACATACTCCCAGGCAGACGCCCACATGTATATTAAAAGAAAAAATAGGCCAAGCATGATGTATACACCTTGAATCCAGCACTTGGGATTAAATCCAGAGGCAGGAGGGTTTCTGTGAGTTCCAAGGCAGCTTGCTCTATATAGTGAGTTCTAGGCCGGCCAGGGCTTCATCGTGAGACCCTGTATGTAAATCAGTAGACACAGCGGGCTGGGCGAAGACAGCTCGGTGGGAAGAGGCTTGCTGACGAGCTGCCGACGTGCGTTCCGTCCCTGGGACCTGAGTGGTGGGAGGAGAAAACCAACCCCACAAATCTTCCTCTGACCTTGTTTGCACGCCTGGACACTCAAACGCACACATGTGTGAAAAAACATGCCCTACATCGTCCTTTCTCCCTGGGTGATGACAGGGGCTCCCGTGTCTGGAGTGGACCCGGGAATCAAGGCATGGTGACAGTATCTCTTGCTCTCTTCCAGCAATACATCTATCAGGAAGTGTGGAACCTCTTCCAGCAAATCAGTGTGAAGGCCAGTTCAGTTGTGTATTCAGCCACCAAAGACTACAAAGACCACGGCTACAGGTATTCTTCTGCACCTTGCTGCTTTAGAGCCTGGCAGCATTTAGCTCTGTTTGAGGATGTGCTTGTGGGTGTTAGTCTTCTTCCTAACTGTATGCTGTAAATCAGTGTACATGCAAGGCAGTGCATGAAGACCCACACATGGCAGCAACTCATTGCTGAACTACACCTGTGGCCCTCTGCTCTGCTCCCTTCTCTGCCACATTGGCCCAAGTGACCTGCTTCTTATACGTAAGCAACATGCCAGCGACACCTGAAATGTTGCCCTGTGTGTTGCTTTAAATAGCTGTGTAGTACCACATTGTATATTGTGCCAAGACTAAGCAGGCCCTGGTCTGGATATTAGATAGTTTTCTAGTTTCCATACCAGAAGGGCTACATTGAATAAACAGTGTAATAGCTGTGTAAAAGCTCTGTGAGTATGCTTTTCTGTTTGTTTGTTGGTTGGTTGGTTTTCAAGGCAGGGTTTCTCTGTGTAGCCCTGGCTGCCCTGGAACTCACTCTGAGACCAGGCTGGCCTCAAACTCACAGAGATCCACCTGACTCTGCCTCCTGAGTCAGGCACCACCAGCAGCCTATGAGTATGCTTTTCTTAGGTTAGATTTTTAAAAGAAGAATTTGGGGGTTGGAGATTTGATGAAAGCAATTGGCCAGCAAGTAGAAGGTCCTAGGTTTGGTTCTTAGCACCAAGAAAGAAAAAAAAAAGCCTGGGCAGGGGTAGAGATGCATCGGAATTTGGAGGGCTCAAGAGAATAGCCATTTATATCTTTGAGCATTCTGTATTTGTGCAAAGCCTGGCCGGTTTGCTTTGGCAGACTTGAGAGATGCTTCTTGACTTTACCTAGAATGTTTGAAGGATCTCACAAGAGTTTGTCAGATCAGAAGAGGGAGAAGGCAGAAGAAAGGTCGAAGCCATGAGACAGGTGGAGAGAAGAGAGCCCTTGTGTTGGCATTACTGTTCCTGGTCATCGGGCTCCTCTGTTTTCGATTATTAAGTACAAGCTTCCTCTAAGATCCTCCCCATGTCAGTTTAGTGGGCAGCGGTACAGCTGCCTTGCCTCAGTGAAAACTTACCTGTGCCTCAGTTACTTCACCTGCCAAAGAGCGCATCTGCAGGTGTGTGAGTGAACAGAACTGTGCATGTGCTCTGTTGGCAGCCAGACCACCTTGAATACGCCCTGTCTCAGTTGATCCCGGAAGCTAGGCAGGCATGGTCTGGTTAGTTCTTTGGTGGGAGAATGTGTATGTGAAAGTTCTTGACTAGTGTGAGCTCTTGGCATTCTTACACAGTTGGCCTCCACCAACACGTAGTAAATGTTGGAACAAAGACGTGTGTCTGTTTTGTCCATGTTCAGATTTCCTCATCAATAGTCTCCAAATAATCAAATATCTTCTAGGCTGGAAGAGGTAATGCACACTGTAATACTACCACTTAGGAAGTTGAGGCAAGAGAACTGAGAGGTAGAGGCTAGCCTGAGCCACATAGCAAGTTCCAAACTACCCTGTGCTACATAGTGAAGTCTTATCTTTAAAAAAAACAAAACAAATAAACAAACAAAAACACTTTTTGTGATATTTACATTGTATTAAGTACTATGGGTAATTTTGAAATGATTTAAAATATGCAAGAATGTGTGCATAGACAGTTATATGCAAATACTATCCTAGTTCGTTTACTTTTGTTTTGTTTATTAAGATACGATCTTGCTGTGGTAACTCAGGCCAGCCTCAAACCCATGATGCTCCTGCCTCCGCCATCCGAGTGCTGAGATTACAAGTGAACGCTGCTTGCTCTTACACCCAGCTACCACACCATTTTAATGAAAGGATTTTTTTCTGCCCTTGGGAGTTTTGCAGCCAGTTTCTTGTGGGAAGTGAGGAGCAGTTGATCCTCAGCGTTTTCTCACTGCCACTGTTGTGTGACCAGTCTATAAACAATCTGAGGACTAGATTGGGGTCCCAGCCAGACTGGCCTCCACCCACTTCTGTCTGTCCTGGTTTGTGCATGGAGCTGACACTTGGGTCAGGAACCCTTGTCCCTGGGCACCTCCTGCTCTGTCCTGCTCCCTGCTGGCCTCTCTCTGGCCCTTTGGCGGTCTTCTGATTTCTCCCCTCACTCGGTGTGTATAGTTCCTGCTAATCTCATGCTGCGGTTTCTTCAGCTTCTGATTGAAATTGCCTTTTTCCCCATAAAGCCTCTTATTGCCATGGAAGTGATTTGTCAATCTGAGGATGTAGCTCAGTGTTAGAGCACTTGCCTGGCATGCACAAGGTCTTGAGTTCCAGCCCCTACACACCACGCATGTGCACGCACACACACACACACACACACACACACACACACACACACACACACACACACACACTCCAAAACTTGTCTTCTTACTAGTGGGAACGTTGGATCACTTTTATTTTCCCTTGTACCGCCAGGCTTTACCTAGCTGGGAAAGGAGTGTCTTCAGCTGTGACCAGCATTTGCTAGGGACCAGACTCTGTTCAGTGCTTAACTCCTCCCGCTTATGAAGAGAGAATTATTATCCTTGTTTGACACAGGAAGAAACCAAGGCGCAAAGGCTTACGTGCCTCAGTTAGTAACATACCGTGGAAGTATCAGAGCTGCTGATTGCGGAGCTGCAGAGGCCTGGCCCACTGTCTGGCTGAAGGGCAGCATCAGTTTCACTCCTAGGGTTTGTGCAGGATGTCCATCATCCAGAGGCAGGTGGTCCCGGGACTCCTTCCTGTTCACTGTCTGCTGATAGTAACATCAGTCCCAGGGTGGTGGGGAGCACTGGCGAGGAGCACTGGCGAGGAGCTGGTCATCAGGAGAAATGATGTTTAGGTTCTCTGTGATTTGAAGGAGAAAAACAGAACTCAAGCAGAAAAGCCTAGAACTGAGTAATTCTGGATGTTCAGTAGGCTTTGTATGTTCAGAGGAAAGTCGGGGTCCCCCATATCCAGCTCCTTGAGCCAGATCCTTGGTCAAGAGGTCCGTAGTCGTTTATTCAGCCATTCACTTTCAGGGTCTGTTTGTCATGAAGGTGACATGGAGTTCCTTGTGCGCGGTGAGGCAGGCCAGGCCCACTTAGAGCCAGTACTGTTCCTCCCTCCAGCAGTCCCCAGCACCCTGGGCGTTCAGCAGAGGGGCTGACTTGGTTCCTTTTTTTTTTAGGCACTGTTCCCTAGCAGTGATCAATGCCCTGGCCAACATTGCCGCCAACATTCAGGAAGAGCATCTTGTGGACGAGCTGTTGATGAACCTGCTGGAACTGTTTGTGCAGCTGGGCCTGGAGGGGAAACGAGCCAGCGAGAGGGCCAGTGAGAAGGGCCCCGCCCTGAAGGTAGGAAGAGAGGTGCCGGGTTTTGAGGCAGTGTTGGTTGAAATATGATGCTTTCTGTGTTAAATTATTTAATTTTTAAATGTGTTCTATTTTTTGTTCTGGGGCCCAAGCCCACCACTGAGTTACACCTGTCACCTGTTAGATGGCTTAAGAACATCTGGAGAAATAAGAAAGAGGAGAGAGGGCTCTCACTCAGAATGCTGGTGGGTTAGGGAGGAGTGTGGCTTCCTCACCTGGCTGCATCTGGCTTGTATCAGCCCCAGTGACAGCAGCATGGGCCTCTTCCTGGGCAGCTCTCTCCCTATGTTCTGCGCCTGAACCTATGCTGAGGGGGCCCTTACCTGCTGTCATTGGAAGAAAAGGGGTACCATCTTTTATCTGCTGTCAGACTGTCCTAGAAAGGCAGGTCCACGTGGACAGACAGAATGCTACCTTTTAAATGCTCAAATAGGTTATTTGGGGGTGTTTAAGACAGGAGGAGACTCTTATCACATCATCTCCCCATTAACAGCCAGCCTTCTCCCAGGTTTCCATTTTCATGCTTTCACACTGTTCTCCCCTCTTCCTCTTTCCCGGTCACTGTTCACCCAGTGTGTGCCAGGGACTGTTACCACTCAGGGTCAGCCACTTACTATACAGCATGAGGCCGTCGATACTGTAGGCTTGGCAGGATCCAGACAGCTTCTGTTGCAGCAGCTCAACTATGCAAGAGACAGTAATGGGTAGGATGTGGCCCGGGGCTGCCGAGTCCCGGCTGTTGTTCCAGGTGAGGGTCAAGTAAATAAGATGAGAGCACCCGTGCCCCTACTTGAGAGGCTTGGTGGGAACAGGGCAGTCCAGCAGGAGCACTTCAGACTGGGCTGGTCACGAATGCCTTGTGGAAGGAATATGAGTTGACATCTCCATGGAATCCTTCCTGTGAAAATCTTGGTCAAGCTGATGCAAAAAAAGAGAAGAAAAGAAAAGAACCTGTTTAAGGCCTTGTCCATAGGGGCTGGAGAGATGAAGAGATGGTTTAATGGTTAAGAGCACTGGCTGCTCTTCCAGAGGATCCAGGTTCAATTCCAGCTCCCACATGGCAGCTCACAACTGTCTGTAACTCCAGTTCCAGGGGATCTGACACCTCACACAGACATACATTCAGGTTAAAACACCAATGCACATGAAATAAAAATAAATAAATAAAAGGCCTTGTTCTTCTGACCAACTTATCAAGACTCCCAGGATGGTGACTTTCTCAGTTCTCAGGAGAGACTAAGTGTCAGGCTGGTGGGAGAGGAGAGCTGGTGATGCACTGGACGCTTGAGGAGATGTGTTGATGTTTCAGAACCTTCTTTCCCACAGGAAGTGGGCCCCAGGGCCCACTGACCTGCTGGGATCTGTGGTCATCCTCTTGGCTTCCTCTTGCCTCAGTTTCTCATAGTCTCAAGACTCCTGGAATGTAACGCTTTCACAGGCTGGAAGAGCAGCGCCAGAATTCCATTTTCTCTTAAGTACAAAGGCAGGAATCCTGTTCTTTGTAGAGTAGTTACTGTTTGCCAAGTATTTACTGAAATAGGGCTTCTTAGAGAAGGGGAGCCTGTAGAAGCAGGAAGATGCTGGCTCATAACTACCTATAGCTGCCAGATGTGATGGCACACGCCTTTAATCCCACCCTCAGCAGGTAGAGTGGATCTCTGTTAGTTCAAGACTGGCCTAAACTTCATAGCAAGTTCTAGGCCAGTCAGGGCGACACAATCTCAAAAAAAAATGTTAATCTAAGACCCATGGAGGGGGTTCCATTTCATTGTGCAGCCCTGAGGCTTTGGGTTCTCCAGTTCAGAGCAAAGAGGACCACTGCTCACCTGCTATGGCCCAGGAAAACCAGAGTGGGATTCTGCACCTCCCCAAGTGACCATGTGGCTTTGGCAAGGTGCTCCGATCTTCGGTGAATCTTGCCAGAAGTTAATGCAAGAGAAGCGTTCAGAACAGTTCCTGGTCAGAGTGGGTCCTCGCACCCATATCTGCTATCACCGTTAAATACAGATTCTAAGTGCATTCTTCTGAAGTTTGCCATCATTGTCTGCCAAGTCCAATGTGGCCTGGTCCTGGAGCCTGACTGGACCAGTGAGGGAGAAAAGCAGGCCACATCACAAGCTGAGATGAGGTGGGCTGTGTTGCCCAGTGGAGCGCTCCTATGCAGCGCCCAGAACCTGTGTTGGTGGTGTGGGGCCATCGCGGGCTGCAGTCATTCAGGAGGAGGAAGCTGCTGCTGCAGATCAGTTGTCACCGTGAACAGTTGTCTCTCCGTCGTCATTTGCACTGAGACTAGAGAGAGGCTTTGACCCCTCTGGGCCTTACCCAGGGGAACGACACACACTCGCTCAGGGCTCCTGCAGCTCCCCACAAGTGTTTGGTGCAGTTCAGCCATATTTTGGGGCTATCTAGAGAACTTAACCACTTAATTATTAAATTTTCTGGGATTTCCTAACTTATTGAAAAGATGCAGAAACTTACTAAGTAAAAAGCCATAGTCCCTCTCCTTAGGTGAAGTCATTGGTAATACTTTGGCACATTTTCTCTGCATGTATAGATTGCCTACCTATAATTGAACATTTCTGTCAGCACTCTTCCAAGGCAACTAAACTTTTTTCAGAAAGTTGTTTTCTTAATGACTGTGTCACAATTATGTAGTTGCCACTATTCATACAATCATTAATTAATGATTTGTGTTTGACATTTAAGTAGTCTCTGCACGCCCCATTGTAATCACCCTGGCAGAGTACTTGTGCAGCGTGTACAAACTCCAGGGTCAGCCTCGGCACCACGTTGAGTTATGCGGCGCGGGACTAGGGTTTACGGTTTAAATGATGAGCGTAGAAAAGGTGCGAGAACCAAAGACTGTACAGATGGGTGTCTGACCTCCTATGAGCGTGTCTCATTGTTTCTCTTAGATTAGGGAATCCTAGTCTGTACAATACTGTTGAGATTTTTTGTTTGTTTGTAAAAGAAATGTTTTTGCCATTTTTCTAGGCTTCCAGCAGTGCCGGGAATTTGGGGGTGCTCATTCCTGTAATTGCTGTGGTGAGTATTCATTTGTCAAATGATTTAAGTTCCAGCTACTCATATTTGAGCAAATTCCTTAAAAAATGCTTTCTAAAATCTCAGTAATTCAGCCAGGCAGAATGGCGCACACCTTTAATCCCAGGAGGCAGAGGCAGGTGGATCTCTGTGAGTCTGAGGCCAGCCTGGTCTACAGAGCGAGATCCAGGACAGCCAGGGCTATATATCAACAAACAAACAAACAACAAAAACAAATAAATGAATGAATGAAATCCCAGTGACTCTGTAGATTTAGTTGTTTCAGTCACCACCACCACCAACTCTGGGTAACAACCCACGGGCACAACTCTTCCTCTGTGCCCAGACTTCCTCCGAGGTCTGGCCCTGCTCACGCTGTGCGTCATGCCCTGGGTTGGTGTCCCCCACTGCTGCATTGCCCCCTTCCTTCGGCTTTCTCTCGTGTGAGACGAAGCCCGTAACTTCTTGTTCTCCTGTAGACAGACCTGGGGTGCAGTGGGCGCAGGGCCTCCTTCCTGATGCAGCACAGCTGTGCTGGAGAGCAACAGGTACATAAAATAATAGAGATAAGGCCGCATTGTGTAGCCCTGGCTGTCCTAGAACCCACTCTGTAGAAGAAGCTGCCTGGAACTCACAGAGATCCGCCTGCCTCTGTCTCCTGAGTGCTGGGATTAAAGATGTAGGTCACCACATTAGTTTCTGCAAATAACTTCTGTGGAGGTTTTTCCCCACTCTTGGTCATTCCCAGCAGCAGTCCTGAGCGACACAGTCACATCCCTCTCTTGTTCTCGCCTCACCCCGTGCCATAGTTCAGGTCTTGGAAGTTTTGTACATCAGCAGAGTCCACCTAGCTGAGCACTGGGGTGCTAAGGACAAGAGAGTTGGACAGGCAAGTGGAGTCCTCTGTGTGTGTGTGTGTGTGTGTGTGTGTGTGTGAGAGAGAGAGAGAGAGAGAGAGAGAGAGAGAGAGAGAGAGAGAGAGAGAGAGAGAGAGAGAGTCTTACTGTGTAGCCTGGAGTAGTGCAGAACTCCATGTACCCCAGGCTGGCCTTGAACTTGGCAGTCATCCGGCCTCCACCTTTCTCTGCCTTTCACATACTCAGATTGCAGGCATATAACACCATGTCAGATTTACCTCCCTCATCTTGGTGAGATGGTTTGCATACTCCTCTTGAGTGTTCTTCAAACCTTGGGACTTCTAGGCAGGTTATTTTTATTGCTCTTTAATAGTAAAAATGCATACATTTTGTGTAGTATTCCACATACTATTGGCCATCTTTTTGCCTAGGCACTTGTTTTCTGACCTGTGCCTCCTGTGAGTTTATGTTGGTGCCGAGTGAACGCTGTGTACTAGGACATTCCATCTTCCTGAGGATGTGTGAGGGGAGGAGGTGGTAACGTGACAGTGAATGTTCCTCCCGAGGACCTTAATACCCTGGGACTTGCCATCCCTGGTTCTCACCGCTCTTACACATTTCCATGGGGACGGAGAGATACTCAGTGCTTAAGAGCACTTGTTACTCTTCCAGAGGACCTGGGTTTGATTTCTAACACCACATGGAGGCTCACAACCCTCTGTAACTTCAGTTAGTTCTAGGAGAGCTGACAACCTCTTCTGACCTCCATGGCACTAGGCACACACGGTGCAAAAATATATATATAGGCAAAACACCCATACACATTTAAAACAAAAACAAAAGAACTCAGATTTTCAGGATTGTAAGATCCTTTCTATAATGGTATTTTCTCCTATTGACTGTTTTTTTTTTTTAAACAAATTCTTCCACTTTGCATTAATGTCATCCATATACGATAATGTTTTGGAGTGTCTTTGCGGACTGAAGGCTTACTTAATAGAGCTTAGCTAGCACACGCGAGGCTGTGTGTTGGGTTGCAGCAGCAGAAGCTGAGCTTTGGCTCTGTGAGTGCTCTCTCTCATATGTAAGCCTTCTGTTTGGCCTAGAGAGAAAGGTGGGGGCATGAAACCCGGTGGGCGCTTTCTCGGCCTGTTGGAAAGGAGTCAGCAAGGCTCATGGAAAAGCGTAGGTAGTCAGGGTAGATGCTTGGGGCAGCCCTCCAGCCCGAGCCTCGGAGGCTTTGAGCATCCTGTGACCCATGTTCTTGGGAACTTGCTCTCCTCCACTCCCAGCAAAAACAGAGGAGATGGGGCTGGTTTGTATGTTGTTGTTTTTTAAGACAGGGTTTCACTGTGTAGCCCTAGCTGTCCTGGAACTCTCTCTGTGGACCACAGAGATCCGCCTGCCTCTGCCTCCTGGGTACTGGGATTAAAGGCGTGCACCAGCAACACTCAGTTTTTTTTTTATTTTGTTTTTGGCTTTTTGAGACAGGGTTTCTCTGTGTAGTTTTGATGTCTGTCTTGGATCTTGCTCTGTAGACCAGGCTGGCCTTAAACTCACAGAGATCCTCCTGGCTCTGCCTCCTGAGTGCTGGGATTAAAGACGTGCACCACTGCTGCCCGGCAACACTCAGTTTTTTTAATGGTTGGAAAACATTTCCTTTTTTTTTTTTTTTTTTTGAAAGAGAGAGCGAGAGGTCTCACTGCATACCTTATTTATTAGGTGACAGTCCAGTCTCAAACTCATGGAGACCCACCTGCTTATCTCCTGAGTAATGGAATTAAAGGTGTGTACCACCATGCCTGGCCCAATATAGTTATTTTTTGTTTTTGTTTTTTTTATGTGTAAGGGCATTTTGTCTGTATGTGTGCTTGTGCACCACACGAATTACTGGTGCCCACAGAGGCCAGATCCCCTGGAACTGAAGTTACAGGCTGTTGTGAGCTGCCAAATGTGTGCTGGGAATCAACTCTAGAAGACCAGTCAGTGCTCTTAACTGCCAAACCATCTCTAGCCCTCCATTCAGTTTTTTATGGTGGTGCAAACCCTGCACTTAGGAGGCAGTCTGGTCTAGAGAGAGTGTATCAGGACATCCAGGGTTACACAGTGAGATCCTGTCTCAAAATAAAATATAAAATAGTAAGGGTAACTCTAGGTTAGCATACAAAATAATGGCTTTGACCATGGCGCCTCCCTGTGTGTGTCATGCGCTATTCTCTTCGTTACCTTCGTCCTGTTGGCCTCCCCTCCTGTGAACTTTCAAGTCTGTCGAGTAATGCTCATCTAGAGTGTAATCAGTTCATTCAAGAAGTCTTCAGCCGGGCGGTGGTGGCGCACGCCTTTAATCCCAGCACTCGGGAGGCAGAGCCAGGCGGATCTCTGTGAGTTCGAGGCCAGCCTGGTCTACAGAGCAAGATCCAAGACAGACATCAAAACTACACAGAGAAACCCTGTCTCAAAAAACCAAAAAGAAAAAAGAAATCTTCAAGGGACATTTTGCTCTTTGAGGGTAGCAATGATGAGTGAAGTTTCTTGGGAGCACCCAGGTTTCAGGGTCACAAAGCCCAAGGTTGAACTTGTAGTTGTTTGTGTTTGTGGGGTTCTGAGTGTCTGAGGCTCTCTGTACAGGGTCAGGACAGGCATTACTGTGATGAAGGACATCTCAGAACAAACACTCCTAAATACCCCCAACCTTTGTACTTTGTATGAATAGAATGAATATTATCTTGTTTCTTTTTTTGTTTTTCAAGACAAGGTTTCTCTGTGTAGCCCTGGCTGTCCTGGAACTCACAGAGATCCAACTGCCTCTGCTTCCCAAGTGCTTGGATTAAAGGCGTGCACCACCACTGCCCAGCTGAGTACTATCTTTTTGTTGTTGTTGTTTGTTTGTTTTTTCAAGACACAATTTCTCTGTAATAGCTTTGGAGCCTGTCGTGGAACTTGCTCTGTAGACCAGGCTGGCTTTGAACTCACAGAGATCCACCTGCCTCAGCCTCCCAAGTGCTGGGATTAAAAACGAGAATACTATCATTTTTAATTGGGGTTAAGATAAAGATTTTAATGTAGATTTAAGCATGGTATTGAAAGAGGAGACAGGGGACATTGCCAGGCAGCCAGGCACACACTTAACTGCAAAAGAACAGTTATACACACCGCAGTGTGAGTGTGGACTTCCGGGAGTATTGTATTTTTAACAAAAGTTAATGGTTATATTATGGGGGAGGAAACAAATATTTGATTTAATTGCTCAACAGAGAGCCAAAGGGTCAGGGGTTTTTTATTTGCTTCTTAGTGACCTCTTGTACCTTCTGAGAGATTGATTTCCCAAGGTGGTGTGGGGTGGTTGTTTTGTTTTGTGTAGGGTTTTTTTTTTTAATATTTAGTCTTTTGTACTATTTGTTGTTGTTTGTTCGTTTGTTTTTCAAGAGTTTCGGACTTTTAATGATTCAAAAGGGCTGGTGGATTTGGAGCCAAAAGCTTGGCTCTTGCTCGTAATGCATCCGTCAACACCCAGTAACCTCTGGAAACTGGAGCGCTGGAGTTACTGTGAAGCTGGGTCATGTGGCTGTGGGGCTCCTTCCTGCTGAGCTAGATGATCCCTATCTTCTGACTTTGCAAACTTACTTCTTCATTGCTTTGCTGCTACTGAGCCCCACTTAAGGCGTCTGACACTTAGACACCTGGTCTACTCAGTTAGAACATGGCGGCTGATTGAGATGTCCCACTGAGAGCAAGTTCATCTTCACCCCAGGTAGTTTCATGGACTTAGACGGGTTATATCCTTTTCTAGATCAGAGACACTTTTGCAAGCTTTATACTTCTGTTCCACAGAAGTACATCTTTGAGCTGAGCGGTGGTGGTGCAGCCTTTAATCCCAACACTCGGGAGGCTGAGGCAGGCCGATCTCTGTGAGTTAGAGGCCAGCCTGGTCTACAAAGCCAGTTCCAGGACAGACTCCAAAGTTACCATGGAGAAACCCTGTCTCAAAAAACCAAAAAGAAAGAAAAGAAAAAGAAAAAAAAGAAGGAAAGAAATACATCTTTGTTCACAATGTGTCTTATGAAAAAACTGACCAGGGCCTCTAAGTTAGGAGCTCCTTGGTAAAGTGCTTTCTTAGACTAGAACAAGAAGGGCTTTCCCCTGGTCTAGACCTTGTCCAGGTGTTACCACCTCACAACAGCCCTGAGAGACCACTGCTGCTTTTATTTCCATTTTACAGATAAGCCTAGTGAGGTATAAAACCTGCTCAACATCTCATAGCTACTAGGCATCGGATTTGAGTCCAGGAAGCTTGGCCCAGAGCCTGTACTGTGAGTTAATCCTCTACTGCTTTGAGAAATGGTAGCTAGTCTCTGTAAGAGGGGCCCATGGATTCCAAGTAGATGTAAGTAAGCAGGGATCGTGGAGGGGAGAGGGGCCTGACCTGTGCAGGACCTGGAGCAGCCTGGCTGCTGTGGCTGGGCTGGGGATTGGAAGTGACATGACAGAGGGCTAAGGATGGGGCGGGGGAGGCCTTTGTTTAGAGACAGGACTTCACCTCCAGTCCAGACTCTAACTGTAGGCTCAACTAATCCTAACCTCAGCCTCTGCAATAACTGGGATTAAAGGGACATATCCATCCAGCTTTTTAGGACACAAGTTTGAGATGACTACATTTAGAAATATAAGGAGCAAGAAAAATTGAGAAAAATTGCCAACAAACACCAGAAAAGAACAGTGTTAAAACAAATTGGAGGAAGAAAGTGATGGGCCATCATTATTCAGGCTTTCTAAGAAGCTGAAAAGGTGTAATGGGGAGATTTTGCCTCAGTCCTTTACTGTCTTTTCTCAATAGAGTGCTGGTGCAGATAGAAGATAGCAAGGAGTATGGATCCTGGAGCCTGCCTACCTGGGATCTAGGTCTGTCAGGTTACTCCCCTTCTGCAAGTTGCCCTTACTTCCTTGAAGGCTGTCAGAGGAGGTATGAGTGTGACCTCCAAAGCCAGCAGCATACCCATCATGCATATAGTAGTGTCCATGTGCGTTCGTTGCACTAGAGATAGCATGCCTTTCTCAGCTGTTCCCATTGCTGGTATTGCTTCAAGTGGTCCGAGTCATCTGTGACTGAAACTCCCTACAAGACCCTCACGTCCAGCAAGCCTGGCCTTGGTCCCCAGCCCACCTGGCAGCTGTATTTTGTGCATGTTTTAGAACCCTTCCAGCTCTTGCATCGTTGGGAAATAAAGCTTCTTCCTCTAAGGTGTGGGGATTACAGTGAGGGAGCCTGCATGCACAGAGCTCGTGGCTGCTGTTCCTATTACAGCCGCCAGTCTCCCCACTAAGGGCACATCTTGGCCCATGCCTTCTGAGCAGCCCTTGGAGCCTTGTGAATGATCCCAAACCATACTCGGTTGAATGTTGCCAGCTTTATAGGACTAGACCTCCTACAGGGCCACGTCTGAGAGATGAAAGTTAAAGCGTGCAGCTCACAAAAGACTGCGTTTCTGGCTCGTAACACTGGAGCACTTGTCTCAGGAATTCCATCTCATCAGACTGGTACCTAGGACTCACACCTCGTCTTTACCCTGAGTCTGCCTTGTTTAATGTGTTAGTCACTGCACAGCACTTGAGTGACTTTCTGTCATCTTTTATTTCTTAAGGGTGTTTTTCAGCTTGCCCTTCACTGTTTGAACTAAAAAAAAAAAAAAAAAAAAAAAAAATGGAATTATGCTGGGTGTTGTGGCACATGCCTTTAGGGATCCCAGCACTCAGGAGTCAGAAGTAGGCAGAACTCTGAGTTCAAGGCCAGCTTGGTCTACCTAGCAACTTCCAGTCCAACCAAGGCTACATAGTGAAACCCCCTTTTTTAAAAAAAGAGAATTAACAGATACACAGTAAATATAGTTGTTTATTTATCTCTAGAATAGGATCTGTAGCCTTGTGTCACACCTAGGCAGCAGGAGAGGAGACGGTCCCAGCATCTCGGGTGTATTGAGGAACTGTGCTGTTTGGGCATCCTCCCTGGGAGGGGGAAGCCTGAACAGCCTTCAGTGGGGACTGTGGGAGAAAAGGCCTTGAATAATAAAGCTGATGAGGCTGCCCGCAGAGAGGGTTACATACACTCCGTGGTTAGCTCTCAGGGGCAAGGACTAGGGGCTGAGGCAGTCTGCATGTTGCCAGGACCTTCTGGGGAATGGCTGGTGCTAGAGTTAGTGCATTAACTTCTGTGGTCTTGTGGCCCTGTTTACTGTGCCAGCTTCTTAGTCCTTGGTAACTTTTGTCTCCTATGTGGGCCTTAAATTCAGATATTATCATAAACCACATAAGTTATCATATCAAAATATCTCTGTCCTCTTTGTTAGACTGAGAACAGAATTACAGAGTGTCCCCAAACGACAGCAGGTGCCCAGACTGCCACCGTTAAGACCTGGTGGGGTTGGCCACTCTCCCCATGAAGAGCAGGCAGCTGGTTCGGTGCTCATACACTAGAAACAGGAAAGGACGGTCAACAGTGAAGCGGACTTGGGTAGACAGCGGCATGAACCCCACCGTGGTCACCGCTGCGGCTTGTGTGCCCTCTTCATCCACCGTGATGGTGCTTCGGTGCTTAAACTGTTGAAAGCGGAAAGGGAAGGTGGCAGTTGTGTCGGCTGTCATGGGGCAGGGAGGGGGAGGGAAGTCCCAGAGACCTTACATAAGACAAAGGTCACACCTAGTCAAAGTGGCCCCTGCATGACCTTTGACCACTTGGTGGCTGTGATTAGAGTCTGTCATATCACATACACTCACCTTTAAACACTAGAACTACATTCACTGTTGACCATGTCCATAGTCTGAGAGGCCTTGGGAGCCAAAACAGCCGCCCAGCCCCGTATCCTTAAAGCTGGTCCCAGGCCCACCAGGAAGTTGGGGAAGAGGCAGCAACAGTGCCAGCAGGGCCTGGGGACCAACACACAAGGGGAGCCATTACCAGGTCAACGGTGATCCATTGCTCGGAGATGCCTGACATGTTGCCGTTTCTGTCGAACAGCTTTGTGATTCCCATGGACTTGAGGACCTCCACCAGGTTGTAGTTCTTCTCAAGCTTAAATTTGGGCAGAAGTACCTCTCGAGTTCTAGTTGGAGAAGAAGGGAGCCAATTTTATGGATACAAATGACAGAACAATTACATTTCCCCTGCTAAATTTACATGGCCTGCAGTGGGTTGCATTTACCATGGAACTGACTTAGCATTTCTTGACATTTAAAATGTGTGTATTGGCACTGTCACAGCCCTTATATCCATGAGTGTCATCAGCCACCGTCCAGGTGCAGGGAAGAGTGCCTCTGCACATGTACAGCCTTTGTTCTCGTCGTCCTGTGAGCGGTGGAGCAGGACAATATTCCCCAAGTATTCAGTGTGTTTGACTTATGGTCTGTGGGGGAATGTGCATAGGATAGACATAAGTGTTAGGCTGCTGTATATACAAGGAACGTGAAGGCCTTGGATCCGACTAGAGCATGAAGGGAAGGACCAAGGGAGGGAAAAAGGAAAGATGCTAAACAGAGCCAACCAGGCAAACTCGGAACCAGCTAGAGGCTGGCCAGGCTCCTCATGTTGGGAGTCCACAGGGAGGAGGAGGGTGAGGGGATGGGAGTGAGTGCTGGACCAGGACAGAACTCAGGGTTGATTTGGCCTCACTGACTCCAGCACCGATGAGGGGATGATACAAGAAGTAACCAATCCACAGGCCTTAATACCATCATACCTGCGAAATCCACCTTCCTCTAAAAATCTGCTTCTAAGGTTTCATATTTAGGGTTTTTATTTTGTTTTCATTTTTACTATATTTATGTATTTTATGCATGCATGCATATTGCCCAGGGTATGTGGTATGTGTGTAGAGGTCAGACAAAGGACAACTTTCAGGAGTCTTCTCTCCTCCACCACGTGGGTCCGGGGATTGAACTCAGGCACATAGGCTTGGCAGAAGCACTGTACCTGTTGAGCCATCTTGCTGGCCTGTGTTTTGTGTTTTTGGAAACAGGGTCTCACTCTTCCTAGACTGACCCTGTACTCAGGATTTCCTGCCTCAGTTTCCCCAGTGCTGGGATTACAGGTGTGCACTACTATACCCAGCAGTATTTTCAGTTTTGTTGCATTTTTTTGTATTTCTTGTCCAACAGCTTTCACCTCTCATTATGAGCCTAACCAGTAATTATCTAGTGACACAGAACTCTATCCCATTTCTCTGTTCTTCCTGCTGTGGCCCAGTCATAACTTCAGCAAATGTTCAACATCAACAGTTTCAACTATAAATAATAATCAAGGAAAATCATGAGTGACAAGTCTTCAGTGAGTTAGAAAAGGAACTTGGGATTTCCTGGCAGGGAAGAGAGCATCTTTGTGAGAGCCTCTTACATTCTAGCACTGGGAGTAGGGGAGCTGGGGATGGGAACAGTCAGCCCGCCTGTTCTATTTGTTCTCACCTTGGGGCCGATTGAACGGGGCTCAGGGCCACAAAGTGTGGTAGAGGAAGTAGATGGAGGTTATTCCTAAGAGGACTGAAGCTGCCTCTCCCTGCCTTTGAAACAGCTCTGTGGAGGGGACGGCTTGCTCATCAGTGTCCCCCGAACAAGAAATCCAGGCTGAAGGCTGAAATAAACAAGTGTGGCCTAGGTGGCAATTCTTGGGTCCTTTTGCATACGTCCCCCTTTAAAAAACAAAAACTGGTGGAACTGAGTCAGGTGGCTCACCCCTCTCCTGGCCCTCGTTGGGCTGACAAGGGAGGAGGGTCACTATCTGCACTACATAATGAGTTCCAGGCCAGTCTGGGCCACAGAGTGAGACCCTGACTCGGGAGGGAGGAAGGGGCAGAAATCAGCCATGGCTTCAGTACTGTTAGATACCCAGCCCAAGAACGAGAAGAAGCGATGTCCTGAAGTACCTGTTCGTCATGCTCTTCTGCCATCTCTCTACTACCTGGGGCGTCAGCTGCACCTCCAGAGTCTTCATTCCCGACAGCTTGCGTGGGATCACAATTAACATGCTGATGCCCCCTACATACTCCAGCTGCAGAATGTCACAGTCCAGCTCCTGGTCACTTGCTGCGAGGAAATTCCCTTTAGTCTGCATCATGGAGACTTTAACTACCTCTCGCTCATTGAGCCGGAAGTTGTGGCTGTGTGTCATTTCTACTGGGAATTTATTCATCCAAGTTCCTGTAAAGTCAAAAGAAGCAGGCAGTTGGTAGAAAGTCCTTTAGAATGTGACCTTTGCTTCTGAACATCTGCCTCGGAGGGCTCTCTAGGACTAGTTCCCAGGGTCTTAACAAGAGAAATGTAAAAGACCACATGGTATTATGGATTAGATTCTGACACTGCTTATAAATTGTCCCTGACAGATACCTGATTTGCCTGGGCCTCTAATTATCTGTAAAGCGAGCGGCCCTTTGAACCCCACACTGAGGTTCTCTAGCATTTGGCAGGACACGTATCTGATATGTGGTATCCTCAGAACCTTCCATGTTGGTTGGGTATAGAGCTATTGTTCAGGAATCAATCTTAGCTCTAAGCTACTCATCATTACAATGTTGGTAACTAGTTGCCAACAGGCCATGTGCCAGGCATAAGCACCTTTCTTGTATTATCTCATGTTCAGCTCCTAGAAGCTATATGAAATAGATGCTTTTAATTTTCATCCATACTTTTTGGATAAAGTAACAGAGACACGATGAAGTAAGGTAACTTGTTCAAGGTTTCCATCTGGTACACAGAGCAGCTGAGATGAGAAGAGCGGGGGTCTTTGGAGGACGGTTAGACACCTGACAGCTCTGGCTGACTCTAAGTCAGCCCCGCCCCGAGTTTCTAACCCAGACATTTGGCTGCAGTGTGGGGACTGTGTGCTCCGTGAGGCTTTCACAGCATTCCTAGGCCCTCCCAGCTTGGCAGCAGCTTAAGCTGTAATAGTTGCTAGTGCCTACAGACATCTGCTTCAGACGCTTTGGAAATCCCTGCTCTTCCAGCAATGATGTGAAGAGGCTCTAACAAAGCAGTTATAACTCATAGAGTTAAGTTAGTGACAGAGATTTGGGAATTAGAAACTAAAATTGTACTTAAAAATTTTTCTAACCTTTAAGGTACATTCTTCTCAGCCAGGCGATGGTGGCACATGCCTTTAATTCCAGCACTCCAGAGGCAGAGGCAAGCAGATCTCTGTGAGTTCGAGGCCAGCCTGGTCTACAGAGTGAGTTCCAAGACAGCCAGGGCTACATAGTGAGACCCTGTCTCAGAAAACAAACAAGTGAACAAGAAGATGGCCCTTCTGGTTCCCAGCACTGAGTCCAGTCAGTGTCCCAGCACAGCAGGGAAGGCGCTCCGGCACGTCAGTGTAACGTGGGCACTGCAGTGAAGAGACAGTGTGAGCATGTCTAGTCTGTTCTGTGTTCCTCCTGCTCCAGTGCTGACAGAAGAGCCTCTTGGTTCAGAATTTCAAGTATGACTAATGTAGAGGTTGTGGGCGACCAGCAGACTGAACACTGAGGGCTTTGGTGGTCCTCCACCAGCCTGTTCTGGAGCCTGTTCTGGAGCCATTCCCAAGCATAGCCTGATTGCCTATGAAAGTAAATGTTACCTGCAATATCACACACACACTTCCTGTCATACTGAACTATATTATATAAGCTTCTTCAGGTTCATGTGCCACTGTTTACAGCGCTCTCTTCAGTTCTCTGCATAGCAAGCTCTAGACTAGCCAAGGCTACGTGGGGGACCCTGTCTCAAAAAACACGAAGTACCCTGAGAAGTTGTGTTTCTAACAGTCACTGTAGCTGAGCAGTTTCCAGAAGAACTTCTTTAGCTTTTTGTCCACATTTCTACTCACTGATAATTGGGAAGAGAAATGAAATCCTAATCCACGCTGGCCAAATAATTTTAAAAAAGGTGGAGGGGGGGAGCTTATATTATTTCTTCCAATTAATAAACCATTAGAGGGCCAGGCAGTGGTGGTGCATGCCTTTAATCCCAGCAGGTGGGTCTCTGTGAGTTCAAGGCCAGCCTGATCTACAGAGTGAGATCCAGGACAGGCACCAAAATTACACAGAGAAACTCTGTCTTGAAAAAAATAAAAACAAAAACAAAAACAAAAAAAAATGGAGGTAGCTTGGAGAGATCCATCCTGAACACTAGTCTTTACTCTTGAGGCATCTTTTTTTGGGGGTGGGGTTGGATTTTTAAGACAGGGTTTCTCTGTGTGGCTCTGGCTATCCTGGAACTCACTTTGTAGACCAGGCTGGTCTCAAACTCACAGAGATCCGCCTCTGCTTCCTGAGTGCTGGGATTAAAGGTGTGAGCTACTACTACCCAGCTCCCTTAGGGCATCTTGCTTCTCTGCTTTGGTGAATTTGTCTATAAAACAAGGATCCTGATAACTACACCGTGATACCTATCACATGGAAATCCAGTGAGTGTAAAATGATAAGTTTAGTAGCTACCATCTCATTGTGTTCTTCCGTGTCCGCGTCGACCTAGCGTCTTATTTTCCTTCATAAATTACAGCTACAATACAGTTCTTAGCATTGTTTTTTTGTATACCAGACGGCTGTATTGTGAATTTCCTTTGGGATCGTAAAACCAATTCTTACCTTTGAAGTAGATGCAGTTCAGGATCATCATCTGAGTAGCAGGGTCTATATTTTCCAGAGCTTCTTTTATGAGGCCTTTGGTGAGCTTCAAAATGTGGTGGTTTGCCTTCGATATGAAGGCGGGATCTGAGAAGTCACCTACCTGGGCCTCAGCAAAGTAAAACTCCCTCATGTCAGCTTTGAAGTCCTCTCGAATGGGAAACTGCTTCTGAATGTAAAGGTCATTAACTGACTGGAGCGTGTACCCAAAGTTCCTCCTGAATAGGCGGTGGGTCAACTTTCGAAAGAGATTATGAATGGTGGTAATCTCATACTTGCTGCTAGCATTGACAAAGTCTTTAAAGTGTAGAACCGAGTGTACTTCCTCATGGGTCTCTCCCCTCAAGCCTAAGGAAATCATCCCCATGGCAGTAGAAATGCCAACAGGTGCTAGGAAGATGTTTTCAGAAGTGGGAACCTGGTCCTTCAGGGCTCGGTAAAGGTTGAAGGCAAACTTTGCATTGAGGATATTAAGACGCTGGATCCGGCTCTTGCCTTGGAAAAGCTGCAGGATGTTCCCAGCGCTTGATTCTGCATCTATCGGGGAAACTGCATCAATGATGTAAATGTAGTCATCATCTTCACTGAACAGCTTCTCCAGGTCCAGATAGTCGTCCTCCTCCTCCCCGCCCTCTGGAATCCAGTCATTGGTGACTGTGTTCTCCTTGTGGAAGTTGGCAGGCAGGAAGGACATGCTCAAGTTTTCATTAGCTGGCTGCTCAGCAAGGCCATTGCTCCCAACACACACAGACAGGAGGATGGGAAGAAGAAGAGGGTAGAGTGGATGCTTCATGCTTGCAGAGCTAAAGCTGGGACAGAAACAGACACCAGTGAGAGGCAGCCTGGCTCCATCCCGCTGAAACATCCAGACAATGGGATCTCCATACTCTAGGGGACAGGCCCTAAGGACAAAGGCTGGCAGCAGCCATTGCCAAGCGTGGGTAGTTTTGAGTGTCCTGGCACTCTAAGGCAAGCAAGGCAGAACATTTGACATCAGGGAGCTGGGGGCTTAACCAGTTCAAGTCTAGTCATTTATATCTAGTTGTCATGACCTGCCACTCATCAGTCCCTACATTTTGGTGCTAGGGACTGAGCCCTGGTCCCATGCTGTGTGGGTGAGAGTAGTTAATATTAGCTGTGTCCCTCACTCAAACCACTGCCGTATCTCAGTAGCAGCGAAGGAAGGCTACATCTCAGCACAGGTTGAAATGGCAGGAGTATTTCAAGTTGGGCATCCACACAGCTGGTCCCTAACTGTCCACAGACCTTTATAAAGGGTGAGCCTCTGACCTCCCACGGACCCTGTCTGCACAGTGAGATTGGAAGCAGGAAGTAGAAAGATTCCTTTCTTGTGACAGCAAGGTTCTCCTACAGCAAGTCACATAACCCATTAGCCTCTGAGAGTGCCAGGAGACACAGGCCGCCCAGCCACACTCCTTCAGCAGGTCTAAGAGAATCTTGCTAGGTTCCAAATCTTAAACAGATTAACCCCAAATGACTGCACAGAGCACAGCCATCCAAGATACGTTTCTAGAAGTCTGGCTCATGAACGCTCATAACACCTTCTCCCAGCTGAGCAGGGGTCTGGACTTACAGGTAGCGGCTCACTCCTTCCACTGGAAATTCCTCTGCTGTCTCAGGTACTCATTCAAGCTCATGTCTTACGAAACCTCTTTAACTTTCTGGGTTCCTCTACTCTCGCCCTCCTCTCCTGCCCCACACTGGACAGTACTGTTTTGAAAACACGTTGAATTTACTTCCTGTCCGTCCCATGAGTCCTTCAGGAGGAAAACCTCAGTGCCGTTAGTGCCAGATATGTTTTCTGGAGACAGATGATGGTGTTTAGTGAATAAATGAAAAAAAGAGACTCTAAGACTCTCCCAAGTTCCCTTTTTTTCACTCCATTAAAGAAGGGATTCTTGCCAGGCGGTGGTGGTGCACGCCTTTAATCCCAGCACTCTGGAGGCAGAGGCAGGCGGATCTCTATGAGTTCGAGGCCAGCCTGGTCTCCAAAGCGAGTCCCAGGAAAGGTGCAAAGCTACACAGAGAAACCCTGTCTTGAAAAAATAAAACAAAACAAAAAAACAAAATTTAAAAAAAAAAAGGGGGGGGGGATTCTCAGGTCAGGACTCTCTTCAGCTCAGGAGGTAAAGGTGCTTGTCGCACAAGCATGACTACCAGGTTAATTTCCAGAACTCACATAAAGGTGGAAGGAGAGAACTATCTCCACCCAAACATCTGACTCTGTGTGTGTGTGTGTGTGTGTGTGTGTGTGTGTGTGTGTGTGTGTGTGTGTGTGTGTAGACACACACAAATAATAAAAAAATTGGGCTGATGAGATGGTTCATCAGGTAAAGATGCCTGTTGCCAAAGCTGACTACCTGAGTTCAATCCCTGGGACCCACATGGTGGAAGCAGTGACTCTTACAAGTTGTCCTATGACCTCCACACATGTAACATGGCAAACCTGTCCACCCATACAAATAAATAAATACAAAAAAAAAAAATCTAAAAGAATTTTTATTTAGTGCAGTGGTTCTCAACTTATAGGTTGCAAACCCCCTTGGGGTTGCATATTAGAGATTCTGCATATCAGATATTTATGATTCATAGCAATAGCAAAATTACAGTTATGAAGTATCAGTGAAATAATTTTATGGTTGGGTCACCACAACCTGAGGAACTCTTTTAAAGGGAGGCGGCATTAGGAAGGTTGAGAACCACTGGTCTAGGGGCTCACAGATCCCAGGAGATCTATGAAACACACAGAACACTCACACTAGCTGTGTGTTTATTTCTTATCAGATTCTCATCAAGTTTGGCATCCTACGCTGGTGTAAGAACCGGTGCTGTAACAGGCCTCTTTCTGTGCTTAGAAGATCTGTTGCCAGTCTAGATCAGATAAGAGTCCCTGGCTCCTGTCTAAGTATTTGTACTTGTTAAGCCTGAAGACTGTTAGGAACCAGCTGTGTGGATGCCCAACTTGAAATACTCCTGCCATTTCAACCTGTGGTGAGATGTAGCCTTCCTTCGCTGCTACTGAGATACGGCAGTGGTTTGAGTTAGGGACAAAGCTAATATTAACTACTCTCACCACACTGCATGGGACAGGGCTCAGTCCCTAGCACCAAAATGTAGGGACTGATGAGTGGCGGGTAATGACAACTAGATGTGAATGACTAGACTTGAGCTGGTTAAGCCCCCAGCTCCCTGACGTCAAGTGTTCTGCCTTGCTTGCCTTAGAGTGCCGGGACACTCACAACTACCCACGCTTGGCAGTGGCTGCTGCCAGCCTTTGTCCTTAGGGCCTATCCCCTAGAATATGGTTAAAATTAGCATTTCCAACATTTTTTGTCATAACTGAGGAACTTTTTAAAAAGGCATTGTGTATCTCAGGCTAGCTGAAAACCCTGTTTAGCCAAGGGTGACTTGACCTTCAATTTCTGATCCTTTTGCCTCTGCCTCCTTAGTTACAGGCCTGTACCACCACACCTGTTCTGTGCGGTGCTGGGGGTGAAACAGGACTTGTCAATGCTAGTCCAACACTCTACCAACTGAATGACATCTCAGCTCACTGAGAGACTTCTGAATTGCTTGTTTTGGAGAAAGAGTCACATGGTTTCTGACTTCGAATATGTCTGTTGTCTTTTCCGACCCTCTTCAGCATTTTGCTGAGATTGGTGGCCATGTGGTCTTCACATGTGGAATAATTTCTAGAAATGGTGTCTAATGTATGTAGCTGCAAGTAGAGCTGGACCTAGTTTCAAGATGGAATCAGGCATGAGTATCATTGATGTTACAATTAAAGAAAAGAACGGGGCTAGGGAGGTGGCCCAGCGGTGTGTTTCCTGCTTTTCATAGGAACAAGAGTTTCAGGTCCCAGCCCTCAAATCGGGAGATTCACACCCATCTCTTAACTCCAGCTCCAAGGAATTTTGACATCCTCTGGGCATCTGCACGCATGTGGCACACACCAGTGCTTATATACAGACAAATGCAGACACACACACACAAACAAACAAATAAATAAATAAATCTTGATGAAACACACAGAAGCAACTTAATGGAAGTGTTTTTGTATGATCACACTTAAAGTATCCTCAGCTAACACAGTAATTAGTAATAATAATGTTAAAGAACAAAACAGAAGCCAACTTCAACTCATGCGGCTCAGGAGACAAGGCTGAGCCACATAGTAAAGATCTTCTTCAGCCGGGCGATGGTGGCGCACGCCTTTAATCCCAGCACTCGGGAGGCAGAGCCAGGAGGATCTCTGTGAGTTCGAGGCCAGCCTGGGCTACCAAGTGAGTTTCAGGAAAGGCGCAAAGCTACACAGAGAAACCCTGTCTCGAAAAACCAAAAAAAGAAAAAAAAAAAAAAAAAAAAAAGCCGGGCGGTGGTGGCGCACGCCTTTAATCCCAGCACTCAGGAGGCTGATCCAGGTGGATCTCTGTGAGGCCAACCTGGTCTACAGAGTGAGATCCAGGACAGGCACCAAAACTGCACAGAGAAATCCTGTCTCGAAAAAAAGAAAAAAAAAAACCCGAATGAAAAATTAGAGCTCTAACAGGTAAATCTTTCTATTTTTCTGGTCATCTTCATTAAGGCATTTAAAAACACCTCTAAGTTGTATATACATTCAAGTTGCTATGTTTGAATTGAAGGACTATAATTTTAAGATAAATCATCAAAACTTTGTTTTCATGGGAACATCATCTAGCATGTTCTTATGGGTTGCATAGAGTGGAATTGGCCTTTTTGGTCATGTATCATAGAGAACACTCTCTCCTGCCTTGATGTCTCTAGATCAATCCAGACCAGAGCAGGAAGGAAGAGAAGTAGTTGCCAGTAATATGGGAACTTTTTTTTTTTGGTGGGGGGGTGTCGAGACAGGGTTTCTCTGTGTAACAGCTCTGGCCGTCCTGAAACTTGCTCTGTAGACCAGGCTGGCCTCACACTCACAGAGATCCATCTGCCTCTGCCTCCCAAGTGCTGGAAAACCTTTTCATGTTGAAATAACTTCAAACTTACAGAATAGTGGAGCAGCTGATGTGCCTTTTTTTACTGTCATTGGATTTTAGATTTCCATGGGGGGGGTGGAGTGTGTGTTTGTGGTGTGGGATGTGTGTGGACTGTGTGTGTGTTTGTGGGGGGGGGTGTGGTGGAGATGTGGTGTGGGGGAGGTTGTGGGAGGGTGGTATGTGGTAGAGGGTGTGGGGTATGTGTGTGTTTGTGGTGTGTGTGAGGGATGTGTGGGTGGGGGATGTGGTATGTGGTGTGTGTGCCTGTATATATATCAACATGTACAAATATTTTCTAAGCCTTTTGAGGTTAGATCTCTTACATTCCTCTAACCTTTAATAATAGTGCTTAGGGAAAACTTCCTAAGAACAAGGTTATTCCCATACATTAGACAGTTATCTAATTTGAAAAGAAAATGTTTTTTTGCCCTCGAGTGATAGGTGCACAGGGGCTACAAGCCCATCCTCTGGTCTCAGCCTCTCCAGTGCTGGATTTCCAGTTACAGTATCAAAGATTCACTGCTCTGTCTCTTCTAACTCCAGTCCGTCATCTGTCTGCTAGTGCAGCTGGCAGAGCTGTATGCTGGACTTTAAAAGGAATAGCATTTTCTTTGTCTCAATTTGAACTTCAATAAAGGAACCAATTGCCTACCTCAAAACATTAAAAACAGAAACTTACAATTGACAAAAAAATGTTAGAAACCAAACTTACCTGTGTGCCTCTGAGCAGTGGCGTTACAGAGATGAAATCAGAAAGGGCCACCGGCAGGGTTCCGGTGTGAACTTTGGTGCTGGGCTGTGTGTACCCTCCAAAGCAAACATGTCCCAACTCAGACGCCACCCAGCCAGCTTTGTCAGCAGAAAGCCTTTCCGCTGTGTCTTTGATCACTGTGTGGTGACAAGCTGCTTCCAAACTGCAGCTCCTTGTCGCTGAAGTTTTGGATGTAACTGTCAGCTTGTCTGCAGCTGAAGCTAAGCATGTCTGAGGCACTCTTCAGGGTATCTGGGAGCAGGGTTGCTTCGAGGGTACAATACCCTGTGGCCTCCACAGGTACATGCACGCACATGGTGCATTTAAACTAATGCAGGTCCATATATAAATATAAACAAATCTTTTGAAATGACTCTTTTTTTTTTTTTTTGGTTTTTCGAGACAGGGTTTCTCTGCGTAGCTTTGCGCCTTTCCTGGAGCTCACTTGGTAGCCCAGGCTGGCCTCGAACTCACAGAGATCCGCCTGGCTCTGCCTCCCGAGTGCTGGGATTAAAGGCGTGCGCCACCACCGCCCGGCTTGAAATGACTCTTAAAGCTTTTCTTTTCTTTTTCTTTTTCTTTTTTTTTTTTCTTTTTTGGTTTTTCAAGACAGGGTTTCTCTGTGTAGTTTTGGTGCTTATCTTGGATCTCGCTCTGTAGACCAGACTGGCCTCGAACTCACAGAGATCCCCCTGACTCTGCCTCCCAAGTGCTGGGATCAAAGGCATGCACCACCACCATCCGGCTTCTTTATTTTTAAAAAAAAAAAAATTGGTGGGGGTTGGGGATTTAGCTCAGTGGTAGAGCGCTTGCCTAGAAAACACAAGGCCCTGGGTTCGGTCCTCAACTCTGGGGGGGAAATGTGTGTGTGTGTGTGTGTGTGTGTGTGTGTGTGTGTGTGTGTGTGTGTGTGTGTGTGTGTTTTGCCTGTGTACCACATGCATGCAATGTCCATGGAGACCAGAAGAGGGTATCAGATTTCCTCTGGACTGGAGTTACTGACATGTGCTGCCAAATTGGTGCTGGAAATTAAGTCCACCTCCTTTGGAAGAGCAGCAAGTGCTCCTAACTGCAGAACTCTCTCCAGCCCCTAGAGCGTTAGTTTAGAGAGTGGGAAGAGGATGTCTCAGTGAGCAGCACTGTCTCCTCCAGCCTGAGCCTCCAGTTTCAGCCTCTGGAACTGGCTCACACATCTGTAATCCCAGCTCTCCTGTGGAGGTGGGAAACAGGGAGAAGCACCTGAAAGTGGTCCAACCATTTCTGCATTTGTCTGTTGTGACTCTAGACTCCTTGATCTGTCTCTCCCACTTGTCCTAGGATTTTGATTTCTTTTTAAGCATAAGCAGGTCTTCTGCCTAGTAGCCTTTGCCTGTCCGGTGTTAGGGGCCCTTCTCCGGGATGTCCCAGCTTCTCCCCATCTTTCTTGAAGAATGGAGTATTGCCCTGCCCTAACCTGCCATGGTGCCTTGTCTTTATCTTAGGACCTGCTTAGGTCTCAGTATCAAAGACCTGCTGCTTCCTTTCCTTAGCTGCCCCCATCTTCCCTTCCTAGGCACCAGGGCATCCTGGCTGAGAGAGGAACGGTGGGCAGGAGCAGTGAGAGGGTGGGGAGCCCAGCCCTTAGGAGGGGCCAGGGGGGGCCAGGGTGAAGAGCAGGGTCCCAAACCACAGAAGGTGCGACTGCTTTCTCTTCCTGTCAAAACTGTTGCACTTCTCTGCCCCCTAAAGGTGGTTGGTTGGTTGGTTGGTTGGTTGGTTGGTTGGTTGGTTGGTTTGAAGACACGGTTTCACTGTTTAGCTCTGGCTGGTCCAGAACTCGCTATGTAGACCAGGCTGGCCTCACACTCACAGAGATCTGCCTGTCACCAGACCCTCTTAGCAACATTCACCTTGCAGTCTGCTGTCCCCTTTGGGCTCCCCCCCCCCAGCCACTCCAGCCCACCACCCTGGCCACTGGTCAGACCGGAAGCACAAAGTTGTCTCTGGTCCTTGGTACTGCTGTTGCATCGTTTGGGCTTCCTGCGCTGCGCTCCTCCGTCCACTGCTGCACCCTGTCTCCCTCCGTCCACTGCTGCACCCCGTCTCCCTCCGTCCACTGCTGCACCCTGTCTCCCTCCGTCCACTGCTGCACCCTGTCTCCCTCCGTCCACTGCTGCACCCTGTCTCCCTCCGTCCACTGCTGCACCCTGTCTCCCTCCGTCCACTGCTGCACCCTGTCTCCTTACCACCTCCAAGTCTGCCCGAGCCAACTCTCCCCAGGCCACAGTACCCTGGCAGTTCTAAAGGGGGGGCCAGACCGCCTGCCACACCAGCTGCTAAGCTCCAGACCGGCCCCTGTGCCCTCCCTGCACCTGCCAAGAGATGTTTCCAACAGAATTCCGGGAAATACAGTCTCAGAGAGGAGAGCAGAAGTCTTTGACTACTCAACTGCTCAGAAGTAATTGCTATTAGGCACCTGGGGTTTTTTCCTGTCTTTGTTCTGTACTTATACATTTACATGGAAATATATTTGAAATATATGTATACTGAAAATATACAGCGTATATAAAATGTATATTGAAATATGCATTTGTATATTTTGCATGTTTTACTTGACATTTTGAGTTCTACCTATACTAACAGATGATCACTGAAAATATGATTCTTTTTTCAAGATAGATCTTATGTAGCTCATGTTGGCTTTAAGCTCACTGTGGCCAGGGATGAGTTTGAATTCGTGATCCTCCTGCCTCCACCTCCTGTGTGCTGGGATCACAGGTGTGCTTCATCACACTCACCTTGATGTTTAGCCTTTTGGTGCACACTGCCACCCCTCCCCAGTAAGCGTTACACCGGTCTACCCTCCTGCAGGATGCGCGTGCCCCTGTCCTGGCATTTGGTGTCATCTCTCCCGCTCTACTCCTGGCTCAGGACCCGTGCCCACAAGCCGCTAGTGTGCGGGTGGCAAAGCCCCACACGGCAGGTATACGGGACCAGACCTCATCACTGTAGAGGAGCTGTGTCGTCACGGGTTCTGTGAGGACCAGTGTGCTCAGTGGAGTGGTCTGTACAGAGTGAGCCATTTCATAGAACTGCCCTGCAGCCGCAGGCCTTAGAGCAGCAGGCTGCTTTCCCAGCGGGGTCGGGGTTTGACTTCTCATGCCTGCACTCACACCGGTTTGCTTTTACTGCATGTCAAGAGCCTACCCAAGATTGCCGTTTGGGAGAGTCATGTGCGGAAAGGATTTGAAAGCTGCTGCTTGTACTCTGTCCATAAGATCGATCAGTCTGCCACTCCAATTGTGTTACCTTCTCTGAGGACCCTCCCAGGCCCAGCCTTGGGGTCTGAGGCTTCTTACAGCACCTGAGGCTTGCTCTCTGTGAAGACCCACGACACCCTTCCAGGAACTCTGTTCCACTGCAGTTGTTTCCTCCCAGTCAGACAGCTCGCCCTGAGTGAGCTCCAAGCACGGTGCCTGGCCCCGTGAGAGGAACCTGCTGATGGGCAAAATAATTGGGAAGTGTCAGCCACTGCTCAGTTTGTACCCATCTGACTGGCTAAGTCTGGGATGGACTCTTGGAGAATGTGTGCTTGATTTTACACTTAGTAGAGTTTTACTAACAAATAACCTTCCTCAGGCCGGGAAGGGTGGTGCACGCCTTTAATCCCAGGACTCAGGAGGCAGAGGCAGGCGGATCTCTGTGAGTTCGAGGACAGCCTGGGCTACAGAGTGAGATCCAAGACAGGCTCCAAAGCTACACAGAGAAACCTTGTCTAGAAAAACAAAATAAAATAAAATAACCTTTCTCCCTTCCTTCCCGGTCAGCTCACCCGACGGTTGCCGCCCATCAAAGAAGCTAAACCTCGGCTACAGAAGCTTTTCCGGGACTTCTGGCTCTACTCTGTACTGATGGGATTCGCTGTGGAGGGCTCAGGTGGGAGCGGTCTCTCCCCAGGGAAGGGCTGGGTGCGCGGTAGGAGCAGCCACGGTCAGACTCATCCACCCCAGAGTCTGAGCCTAAATGTAGCTGCTCGTTCCCACTTGTACTTCGAAGCATTACACCTCCACT
This sequence comes from Peromyscus maniculatus bairdii, assembly GCF_049852395.1. NCBI lineage: Eukaryota > Metazoa > Chordata > Mammalia > Rodentia > Cricetidae > Peromyscus > Peromyscus maniculatus. The sequence goes on along the minus strand of NC_134863.1, from coordinate 3,944,578 downwards.
GAGTGTGCCGCGTGACTGTAGAAAGCTGGGGGGCAGACTTGTTTCTGTGTCTCATTGTGGGGATGGTTGTCTCAGGGGACCCGGGACTCCTTGACTAGGTACCCGATAGTCTCATATATTCCTCTCCTCCCCTCTCCTCTCCCCCTCCCTCTCTCTCTTCTCTCTCACCTCCACCTATCCCATGCTAGGAAAGTGGCCTCGCTCCAGAATGTCGGTCAGGTGGCCTCCTGGTCTGTGCCTGCCCTTGTCTCACTCACGCCCACTCTCCTACAGGACTTTGGCCGGAAGAATGGTACGAGGGAGTCTGTGAAATCGCCACCAAGTCACCTCTGCTCACCTTTCCCAGCAAAGAGCCTCTTCGATCGGTCCTGCAGTACAACTCAGCCATGAAAAATGACACAGTCACCCCCGTGAGCACTCTCTTCTCACGCCCGTTAGATGTCCAGAGAGATTAGAGCAGATCCTTCCAGTCCCTACTAACCATTGGGCTTCCTTCTGGGAGGGCGCCCTCACAAGCCTCCGAGTGTTTCCTTCCCTCCAGGCTGAGCTGAGTGAGCTCCGGAGCACCATCATCAACCTGCTGGACCCCCCTCCTGAGGTCTCTGCCCTCATCAACAAGCTGGACTTTGCCATGTCTACCTATCTCTTGTCTGTGTATCGGCTGGAATACATGAGGTACGTGAGCCTTCACCTCACACACACTGAAGCACATTTTTAACTTTGTGTCTTGATAGACATGGGGCTTTTTCAACTCCTTCAAGACCTAAAGCGTTTAAAAAACAAACAGCTGCTGGGAAGGGTGCACGCCTTTAACCCCAGCACTCGGGAGGCAGAGGCAGGTGGATCTCTGTGAGTTCGAGGCCAGCCTGGACTACCAAGGGAGTCCCAGGAAAGGCGCAAAGCTACACAGAGAAACCCTGTCTCGAAAAACCAAAAACAAAAACAAAAAAAAAAAAAAAAAAAAAAAAAAAACAAACAGCTGCTGGGAAGGGTGCACGCCTTTAACCCCAGCACTCGAGAAACAGGTGGATCTTTGTGAGTTCCAGGACAGCCTGGTCTACATAGTGAATTCAAGGACAGCTAGAGCTATGCAATAGAGAACCCCTGTCTCAAAAATAAATAAATAGGAAATAAGAATAAAAACCAACAAGGCTGGCAAGATGGCTCCGTGGGCAAAAGGAGCATGGTGCTGTGAGTTCAGTCTGGACTGCATGAGGGGGACGAGAAAACCAGTCCCCGAAAGCTGTCCTCACCTCCACACACACCGATAGATCTAAAGAATAAAATAAAATGGTTGGTGCAAAGGCAACGATCAGCTCACTACCCATCACCACCTCCTGTAGTGTGTGCCTGTAGCTCCTCCCTTCTTCCAGAAAAACAAGCAGAGCTGAGGATGTAGCTCAGTAGCAGAGTTCTCGTCACACGCATGTGAGACATCTTAACCTTTAAAAAAAAAGAAAGAGGTGGGCAGTGACGCACGCCTTTAATCCCAGCACTCGGGAGGCAGAGCCAGGTGGATCTCTGTGAGTTCGAGGCCAGCCTGGGCTACAAAGTGAGCTCCAGGAAAGGTGCAAAGCTACACAGAGAAAAAAAACCCTGTCTCAAAAAAACAGAAAAACAAAAACCCAAAGTGTCATACAATGCAGTGCTCTTCTTCTGCCATCAGACCAGTGGCCACACCTAGGTTGTCAGACGACGAAGCGGGTCCCTTTACCTATTGAACCATCTGGCTGGCCCAGACGGGTTTCTTTATCACAAAAGTAAGATCCCAGTACTTGTGGAGCCAAGGCAGGGGGTTGGTATGAGTTTAGACTAGCCTGCGCTACTTGGGAGTCCCTGTCTCAAAAAAATGAAAAAGGAGCCGGAGAGATGGCTCTGCTGTTCAGAGCACTGGCTGCTTTTCCAGAGGACCCGGGTTCAATTCCCAGCACCCACGTCAGGTAGCTTACAATCGCCTGTAGCTCAGGTGACCCAAAGCCCTCTTCTGGCCTTGCAGGCACCCACACACACATGGCATACAGATGCATATAAATGCAAATGAAACGTTTTTAAAAAGAAAAAAAACAAGCCAACCCCAAAATGGCAGAATGTACCAAAGGTAAAGAAAAAGAGAATGCAGGTCTCAGGTTGGGCATGGTGGCACATGACTAATCCCAGCACTTAGGCGGCAGAAATCGCTGGATCTCTATAAGTTGGGCCAGCCATAGTAATTTCTGGACAAGCCAGGGCTACATAGTGAGACCCAGTCTTTTAGAAAAAGAATTCAGGTCTTACTTTCTTAGCCCCAGTTCCCTCATTCCTGCTGTTCAGAGATGCCCGTGTTAACGTGCTCACTCCCCTCGGTGTCCCCTGCACAGACACACGTGTGTACACACACACACACACACACACACACACACACACACACACACACGTGTACACACACGTGCACAAACAGCCTTTAAGAAACCTGTTGGTGGGGTTGTACAGCCCCTGTTCCATACATGTTATTCTTCTCACTTAACAGTAGATTGTGGGCATGTTTCGGCCACGGTGTGTGTGAAGCTGCCTCTGCTTTTGGCAGTGATGCTGTGTCCTTAAGTAGGTGTGTTTCAGTTTACTTCCCCAGCCTCCTGGTGATGAGGAGTTCAGATTAGCTCTGTCTGGGGTAATGCAGCGTTTATTAAGGGTCTTGGTTCTTGTGACCTCAAGATATGTCCCTAGTGGTGTAACTGCTGGATTGAAAAAGATAGAGATGTGATGCCAGATAGTACAGGTCACCCTGCAGAAAGTCCAGGAGTCGTGCTCCGGTACAAGACAGAGGTGCTGTCTTTTGAGCCAAACCAGGATAGTGCAAGGTCTCTGCTGGGAGGGTCAGGTTCTGAACTGTGTTCACAGCTGTTCTTCTCGTTAGGGTGCTGCGGTCCACAGATCCTGATCGCTTCCAGGTAATGTTCTGCTACTTTGAGGATAAAGCTATTCAGAAAGACAAATCTGGTAAGCTTATTATTATGGTACTCTCATGATAAATTGAGTAGGAAAAAGAAAGAATATTTCATATTTTCTATTCACATAGAGAAAACAGTTTTATGAAGTTATATTCTCCATTGGAAACATCTTCATAAAATATATAACCATTAAAAAATACTGCAAGGTAGGACCATCAAGATGGCTCAGTAGCTGGGTGATGGCGGCACACGCCTCTAATCCCAGCACTCAGGCAGAGAGAGACAGGCAGATCTCTGAGTCCAAGGCCAGCCTGTCAGGGCAACACAGAGAAACCCTATCTCAAAAAACAAAAGATAGAGAAGGGAAAAAAAATGACTCGGCAGGTTCAAAGCACTTGCTTCCAGGCTGACCGCATGAGCTCCGTCACTGGACCTACGTGGTGGGAAGAGGAAGCTTTTTTTTTTTAACTCTAATTATTTATTTTCGGTTTTCAAGACAGGGTTTTTCTGTGTAGCCCTGGCTATCCTGGAACTCACAGAGGTCCACCTGCCTCTGCCTCCCAAGGGCTAGGATCAAAGGTGTGCGCCACCACCACCCGGCCTTCTTTTTTTTAATAATTATTTATTTATTTTTATTTTCCATGCATTGGTGTTTTGCCTGCATTATGCTTGTGTGAAGGTGTCAGATCCCCTGGGACTGAAATTACGAATGGCGATGAACTGCCATGTCATACAGGCTGAGTTTCAGCTTGTGACCCTGCCTAAGGAGGGTCTGCCATGACGGCTCTAATTCCCCAAAGTCCTGGAACATCAGGTCAGCCCTTGAAAGGCTTTCAGTTGGGGCTAGAGTGACAGTCATCAGTTAGGAGAGCCTGCTGCTCCTTAAAGAGCTGGAGTCCAGACCCCACACCACATCAGCACATCTGTGTACCTGCACTCCAGGGAGTCCAGTGCCCTCTGGCCTCTGTGTGCACCAGTGCAGACACGTGCAATAGACACAGAGACATGCCCATAAGTAAATGATTTTTACAAAAACAATTTTAAGTTTCCAGTTTTGGAGCATTTCACATTTTGACTTTTTTGATGGTGCTGAGGATCAAACCCAAAGCCTCACACATACTAGGCAAATATTCTACTACAGAGATACCATCCTCAGCTTGCATTTCATATATATATTTAAATATATTTTAAATAATTTATTTAATTTCATGTGCTTTGGTGTGGAGATGTCAGATCCCCTGAAACTCTTGTTACAGACAGTTGTGAGCTGCCTGTGGGTGCTGGGAATTGAACCTGGGTCCTCTGAAAGGGCAGCCAGTGCCCTTAACCTCTAAGCCATCTCTCCAGCCCCTTAAATATATATATATATAAAGACATGAGTCCATACTAATTATTGAATAAATACAAAATAGGGAAAGAGATGCAACTCTTTCTTAAAGAACTCCACTACTGAAAGCAGAAGAAATGGAGATGTAGAAAATCCTCGTGGGCAGCCACAGTACTTACTACAGGCAGAATCGTTGAAGATGGCAAAACTAGCAAAACTTGAAAGAGAAGTTAGATAGCTACATAATTGCAGGTATCTCCCCCAAAGATGTGTTGTCTGTGGGGACAGCCTAACTCGCTCACCGCTCCTCTTCCAGAGTACCACTTAGTTCCTCAGGTCAGAGTGTAAGTTTTATAAATGTAGAAAGGGGGAAGAAGTCACTCAGATCGTGTGATGACAATTCACTTCAGAAATGATAAGAGATACCACAGCCCCCTGATAGGATGAGATAAGAAAAACTGACAGCCAGGCACGGTGGCACACACCTATAATCCCAGCCCCGGGAAGTCTGAGGTAAGAGTATTTATTGCCATGGGTTCAAGTCTAGCCTGGGCTACACATTGAGTAGCAAGCCTGTCAAACCATGTCTCAAGAAACCCAGAAGAGCGACTGGAGAGATGGCTCAGTGGTTAAGAGCACTGACTGCTCTTCCAAAGGTCATGAGTTCAGTTCCCAGCCCCCACATGGCAGCTCACAACTGCCTGTATCTTACAAGATCTGACACCCTCACACAGACATGCATACAGGCAGAACACCAGTGCATATAAAATAAATAAGTTATTTTTAAAAAAGAAAAGAAACCCAGAAAAGGAAAGCATATTACCTCTGGTATTCCTTCTCAGTCTCCCAAATCCTACCCTAATGAACAAACATCTGATAGCTAAATTGAGGGACCGTCTATAAATTACCTGTATCCTTAATATACCAAGGTCATGAAGTCCAGGAATAGATTGAAACCAAGAGATGTGAGAAAATTCTGTGTGGTGTCCAGCATTAGCTCCAGGAACAGAAAGGGACATGAGTAGGAAAGTTGGGAAACCCTTGGAAATGCTGAAGTTCAGGTGGTGATGTTGAACCAGTGTCCATTTCCAAGTTTTGACAAATGCAGACTTGTTATGACAGATGTTAGTATCCCAGGAAGCCAAGGAAAGTACAAAAGAACTGTACTACTCTGCAATTCTGTGAGTTTGAGGTTATTGGTAATTTTTGTGACTATACCTAACCCCTGGGAACCACCGTCTCATTTCAGGGATGATGCAGTGTGTCATTGCTGTTGCTGACAAAGTGTTTGATGCCTTCCTGAACATGATGGCAGATAAGGTAAGGCTCACCAGAGTGCCATGCGTGCCTGCTGAGGCACACGGGAAAGCCTACATACAGTACCTGTCTTCTCTGTCTAGGCTAAGACCAAGGAGAATGAAGAGGAGCTGGAGCGCCATGCCCAGTTTCTGCTGGTGAACTTCAACCACATTCACAAGAGGATAAGGAGAGTGGCTGATAAATACCTGTCTGGTCTGGTGGATAAGTGAGTCTGATTTCCCTCTAAGGCTTTCTATGTAAATGTTAGTAGTTTGGAGCACAGAGAAAAACATCGTTACATCATCAGCCCAGAAAATAGCAAAGCCAGAAAAAAACCTCAATGGTGATGCAGCCTCCCCAAGAATGTCAGTGAGTTAGCCTAGAAGCATACTCATTCTGGGCCATTGGTATTACCTGAAATAATCAGATAAGACTGAATTTACCATCTCCTAATCGGGATCTAGCTAGAAGTCCCAGGTAGAATAAGGATCCTATGGGCTTCTCAGAACATGAGCATTTCCCTACTGCTCATGCTGAGAGACAACACAGGTGTAGAACATGACAGTGTACTGAGACCTTTACACGGTAAGCTGGGACACACACACACACACACACACACACACACACGGACACACACACACACACACACACACACGGACACACACACGGACACACACACACACACGGACACACACACACACACACACACACACACACACACACACACACAGCCTGCCTTCAGCTTCCCAAGAATGCCCAGGGCTTCCAGAGCCTGTCACAGGGGCTGTGTGCCTGGTCTAGTCAGTTGCAGAATCTGAGGATAGGGCAAGAGCCAGCCAGGGACTATGAGAACAAGCCTTACACGTATAGCATGCATCTCAGTCAGGCCTCTTGAATAGTGAGTCACATGTAAGATGAGCACTGCACACAGGCCTTCCAATTCCAATAGGCCATCAGCCCATGACCTATTCCTTTTAGGACCAGCCAACTGCTTTACTTCATCCCAGTGTTCTTGTTTTCTGTTGGTGCCATAATGTGAGAAATACTGGGCAGCTAGCATCAAAAACTAGAACTGCTTTGGAAAGGAGGATGTGTAGCCTGTATTTGGCCTCAGGAGTAGAACGGACTGGGCCTGAGAACATTTCTGACCAGTCTCCATACACGTCACTGTGAAAAACCTGAGGTGGATAGGTGCCGTGTCTCAGGGGACTCATGTTGGTGCAGGGGAGGCATGGAGGTGGACAGTGTGCCTTCCTAGAAAGTTCGTTTCCTTAGCCCTGAGACCCTCCTCCTGTTGCAGGTTTCCACACCTGCTCTGGAGTGGGACTGTGCTGAAGACCATGCTGGACATCCTGCAGACCCTGTCACTGTCCCTAAGTGCTGTGAGTGTCCAGTGACTTGGAGCTGCCGAACACATGAGCTGTCTGTCTGTCCACTACATGTTGTGCTGACGTGTTCCTCCAGTAATACCCGAGCCTCACCCAGGCTACAGTGGGAAATGGAGTGGGTGCCCACACTCTTCCCTGATGTCTCCCGCTAGGCTGCAGCAGATTTTGAGTCCATGTGGGGCATGTGATGGGCAGGGGTAGTAAAGACACTGTTGCCTATGCCCCATACTAGGCAGAAGCAGCCTCCGTGGCTTAGGGGTCTGTGTGTTTCCAGGATATTCACAAGGACCAACCTTACTACGACATTCCTGATGCCCCATATCGGATCACAGTTCCTGACACATATGAAGCCCGAGAGGTAAGTCCCGCTTCGTCCTCTAGAATGAGGGGTTCCCTGGGAATGTCAAGACGGGTGCTCAACATACCTTAGGTCCCCAAGTCCCCAGCATTTACTGGTACGATGGGTTTTGGCGCTGTCCACTGCAGGAAGGGCACCTGAATTCCCAAGCCTGTCTGTGGTCCAGGCCTGTGCTTCCTACTTGGCCATCCAGACTCTGTAACATTCATTCCTGCTTTAGCTGCCAAAGGCATTTCCAGCTGCGAGTCAGCTGCTAGCCCCTCAGAAATGCGCTGAGCAAGCATGGCTTTCCCAGCTCAGCCCTCTGAGGCATGCCAACTCTTTCACTGTAGAACTGAATGTCAGACTCCAGCTTTGCCTTGCCCTTGACAAATGGGTAGAATAAATAGCCCCAGATGAGGAAGCTGCCCCGGAAGATGCTCCTCTCCCCGCTGAGTCCGACTTGGAACCCCTGCTGCAGAGGACTGGACAGGGGCCAGACTCAGCACTCCTCCAGCCCAGCAGGTTCCTGCCCTGCTGCAGAGGACTGGACAGGGGCCAGACTCAGCACTCCTCCAGCCCAGCAGGTTCCTGCCCTGCTGCAGAGGACTGGACAGGGGCCAGACTCAGCACTCCTCCAGCCCAGCAGGTTCCTGCCCTGCTGCAGAGGACTGGACAGGGGCCAGACTCAGCACTCCTCCAGCCCAGCAGGTTCCTGCTCTGACTTGGGCCTCCCCGGCTGGACGAGCTGTCTGTAGTGAGAGCCCAGACATAGTGAAATAGCACCTGTGGAGATTTTTTTCCACCTGGAACATGTCTTTCCCTTTAGTCACTGACTTGGGACATGTTGCACAGTGGCCCTAAGATACACTGTTTATGTTGTGGGTTCTGCCACATGGCCTTATGCAAGAACTATGGACCATAGTCTAGTCACAATTCCTGTTCCTGGAGCTCTGGTATTAGTGCAAGCTCTCTGCTAGAGCATCCGTGTCCATTGCCATATACTGCGTGTCTTAAAGAAAGAGATTTATTTCCTCACAGTTATGAGGATAAAAAGTCTAAGAACGAAGTGTTAACAGGGGAGTCTTCTGAGGTCACTGTCCTTGGCCCTCCCTCTGAGGGCGTATCCCTCAGATCTCCACATTTCTTCGGTGTGTAAGTACACCAGCTGCATTAGGCCTTTTAATGTAATCGCCTCTCAAAGCCTGTCTCCAAGTGCGGTCTCATTCTGAGAGTTACTCAGTTCAGCCCGTGACAGTCACAACAACCTAGATAGGCTTGTTCGGTTGTTCCACTTGTAGAGCATCGTGAAGGACTTTGCCGCACGCTGTGGGATGATCCTGCAGGAAGCCATGAAGTGGGCACCCACGGTCACCAAGTCCCACCTACAGGTACCTTGCTCCAAATATCAAAACACAGTCAGAGTGTAAACAACACTAGTGTGGATAGACAGAGACCAAGAACGTCAGTGTAAAGCCTGAGAGTAGTTGGTGCTCAGGGATCTTTCTGTTGGACGCAGCTTGTGGGCTGAGTATGCTTGTCAAGTTAGTAGACTTGGGTCTGACCACTACACTAGGTAAGGTGTTAATGCTGTGGGAGGACTTGTGGCTACTTGTAAGGTGAGTTGGGGCGATGTGGGGGCAGGGACAGTGCCACAGCCAGCAGCAGTACCACCCAGTCTCTTCCTCCCCATCCCCAGCAATCCATCCCTTCTGAGCCCCTGACTTCATGCAATGCTCATTGGCCAGCTTCACTGCCTGCCCCTCCCATCCCCAGCCTCAGCCTCTCAAGTCTTCCCTCAGTGTCCGCCACAGTGGTCCAGTCTTAGTGGCAAACCTGATTTTGTCTTTAAACTTAACCATTACTCGGTCCCCATCACCATAGAGTCTGGTCCAGATGGATTTCCCTAGCTACAGAAATCCCTACCACAATTGACAGTATTGTGTGTGTTAATATGCATGCTTCTGTTCCTGCCCCTGTAGTTACAAGCCCATGCTGTCCCAAGAGTGAAAACCTTCCTTTTAGCTCTTGCTCTGCCTTGGATCTCTTTGCCCAGTGCCCTCCTGCTCACCAGCAGACATGCTCACATACTTGTTCTGGGATCCCAGTGTCTGCTACACTCATTGCTCAGGAGCAGCGTACTACAGTAGCAGAACCGAGAGCTGCACGTGGCCTCCATGCGCTCTGCATGTTCACAGCAGTGGAGGCCATGCAGCTTCTTCTCTAGCAGCTGGCAGATTTCATGTAGATAATGACATACCCTGCCAACCGTGTGACAGCCACTCAGAGATCAGGGCCTCATCCTTAGTCAGAAAAGGGCTGGACTTACTGACGTCAGGTCCCACAGCCAGCAGGGCAGGGCAGGATCAGCACTGAAGCCTGGAGTCTGACCCGCCGCCGCTTTATACTTTAGAGTTTTACTTTCTGTTAAGTGAAGTAACTTGTTTTCTCCATTTCAGGAGTATCTGAGCAAACATCAGAACTGGGTGTCAGGACTGTCCCAGCACACAGGCTTGGCCATGGCCACGGAGAGCATCCTTCACTTTGCCGGCTACAACAAGCAGAACACGACTCTTGGAGTATGTGCAAACATCCTGTGAATTGGGAGAGCAATATCATAGGGTGAAGGACTCAGCCTATATACAGACTTTCATGAAAGATTCCCGGCACTCATACCCACACATTTGTGGGGTACATAGGATATCTGTTGATGATGGGAGTTTAATGAGGGTCCAAAAGTGGGAGCCGTCCATACAGACATTTCCCTATCATTAAGTTTTAAAATATATATATATATATATATATATGGAGCTGGGGGCGGAGGAGGAGGGAAGTTGAGACAGGGTTTCTCTGTGTAGCCCTAACTGTCCTGGAACTCCCTCTGTAGACCAGCCTGGCCTAAAATTCACCGAGATCAGCCTGCCTCTGCTTCCCAAATGCTGGGATTAAAGGCGTGTATCATGCCGAGTGGTGGTGGTGCACTCTTTTAATTCCAGCACTTGAGAAGCAGAGCCAGGAGGATCTCAGTGAGTTCGAGGCCAGCCTGGGCTACAGAATGAGATCCAGGACAGGCACCAAAACTACACAAAGAAAGCCTTTCTCGAAAAACCCAAATAAATAAATAAATAAATAAATAAATAAATAAATAAATAAATTTAAAAAGGCGTGCATCACCACCACCTAGCTTGAAATATATATTATTTTGAAGGTAAAACTTGATACAATTGATGAAATCTGACTTTCTAGTGTCCAGAAAGAGAGAGAAACTGGCCTTTAAGACACGCACAGCATTACATCATGGTCTGGAGCAGTGGTTCTCAGCCTTCCTAATGCTGCAACCTTTTAAAACATTCTCATGTTGTGGTGACCCCAACTACAAAATTATCTTTCTGCTACTATTATGAATCATAATGTAAATATCTGATGCACAGGATATCTGATATGTGTTGGCCCCTAGAGGGGCCATGACTCACAGGTTGAGAACTGTTTATCTGGACCATTCGCTGGACTTCCTCCGTTTCCTGCAGGTGCTCAAATACACACACGTGCTCCAGCTTCACTTTGTTGTTTTTTGTTTGTTTGTTTTTTTTTTTTTGTTTTTTTTTTAAGATTAATTTAGATTCAAAAGCCGTAGTTTCAGAGTTAAATTAGGCCCGAAGTTAAATCAGGATCAGACAGATAGTTGTACCTGGTGATGATGGCCTTGCAGCACTGTGGCTGTTTCACTCTAGCCCTCCCCGACACTTAGTCACTCTGCACCAGACTATTGACAGATGTGCTGTTGATGCTCAGCCTTCTGCATGGGCTGTGGAATGTGCTATGTGGAGGTACAGAGGTGAGGCGCCCACGGAAGGCAAGGTCTTCATCCCCCAGGAAGAAAGGAGGGTCTCACTGTAGCTCTGGGTATTAAAAAATGGACTAAGAGCAGCTCTCAGAAGAAAGCAAGGCACATCCAGGTGTGGGCACCACAGACTCCACAGGCATGAGCATCCTGGTGACTCACTCACTGCTCACAGTATCTCAAGATTCCTTTTCTCCTTCTCTCTCTCACTGGATAAGTAGGGTGGGTGAGATGGCTCCAGAGACGCCTTGAGTGGGATCATGGTGGTAAAGTCAACCAGGAGCTCCTAGGGCTGGTGGTCTCTGGTGGGAATCTTGGGAAGTTACAGGTTCACGGCTAAGAAGAGCCTCAAGCGGTTGTTTACACACCACGCTGGAATCCTTGCTCTGTTGACTTCATCCAGTTCCCGGGGAAAGGGCTTCTTCCCCTCCTCGTGTCCCCAAGAGTCTCTCTGTCTTGGGCTCTCCACGTGGCACTTGGAGAACACATGTGAGCAGAGGACAGGACTTAACAAGCTGAGTGCTCTTTCCTAGGCACTAGCCAGCCAGCTTGCAATGGATCTGTTTTGCTGGAAAGAGCTTCATCTTTGTTCTCAGAAAGTTATAGGTTACAAGTAAGAAGACTCTTGGGATTTTGTTGTTGTTGTTGGTGGTGGTGGTGGTGGTGGTGGTGGCGGCTTTGTTTTGTAGAATGTCTCATGAAGCTGGTTAGGAACTTGCTATGTAGACCAGGCTGGCCTCAAAGAGATCCCACCTGTCTCTGGCTCTCAAGTTCTGGGATTAAAGGCGAGCACCACCACGTCCAGCTGAGTGGACTCCAGATAAATAGAAAAAGATGCTTCTGATCTGTATTTGTGTTGGTTGTGCTTGAGATCCTAACTAAGGTGCCTCTGTCTTGTGAAAGCAGACTGTAGTCCCCAACTCCACATTCTCAGTGACATCTCTCATTATACACATATGTGGAGAGGCCAACATAGGTTGTCTCACTTATTCACTCTTCACCTTATTTATGTGCCAGCCGGTGGTGGTACACACCTTTAATCCCAGCACTCTGGAGGCAGAGGCAGACAGATCTCTGTGAGTTCAAGGCCAGCCTGGTCTACAGAGTGAGTTCCAGAGCAGCCAAGACTACACAGAGAAACCTTGTCTTGAACAATAATTTATAAAGGATTATTTATTATTTTATGTGCTTCGGTGTTTTACCTACATGTGTATCTGTGCACCACATATGTGCAGTGTCTGCAGAGGCCAGAAGAGGGCATCAGATACCCTGTAACTAGAGTTACAGACAGTTGTGAGCCATCTTTTTGGTGCTTGGAATTGAATCCAGGTCTTCGAAAGAGCAGCTAGCTCTTGCGTGCCAAACCAACCATTCCTTCAGCCCCCGCCTCACTTTTGAGACCGGGTCTGGCACTTAACCTCAAGCTCAGCTAGCACGCAGCCAACAAGCCCGAGGATGCTTCTGTCCTCGCCTGCCCAGCACTGGGACCACAGGCCACAAACACACACCCTTCTATATGAGCTCTGGATCCTGAGGCCTGGTGCCTGCGTGGCAGACACTTCAACTGCTGCGCCATTCCACAGCTCACATCAGATGAAGTCATAGCATTGACAGGAGTTTGGATGCCGCAGGAAATGGTCACACCGACAAGGTGGAGTAGCATCAGAAAGACCAACACCAGGGTAAACACATGGAACTGTGTGTGTAATACCACATGGAAGTAGAGCTGTCTAGGGAGCCAAGGACTCATGGGAGGGAGAGCAGCAGGAGAGGAGGGAGGAGACAGGCGTTCAACATACAATACGTATTTGCATGGAAACTGGAAAAATACGTTTTAAAATTTTAAATTTTATCCAGGTGGTGGTGCTGCACGCCTTTAATCCCAGCACTCTGGAGGCAGAGGCAGGTGGATTTCTGAGTTCAAGGCCAGCCTGATCTACAGAGCAAGTGCAAGGACAGCCAGAGCTACACAGAGAAACTCTGTCTTAAAAAAAAAAAAAAAAAAAAAATTTGTTTGTTTGTTTTTTTAGTTTTTCCATGAGGCATATAGTCTCTAGAGAGTGCTCGTGAATGTTTTGTTACATTATCTTTCCAGCGCTGAAGACTGAATGTCTTTGCGTTAGAGTTTGACTTCCTATTTGGACTTTGGTTTACCAAGTTAAATATAAGAAAAAGATGATGTTTTGCCTTCTAAAGTAATTCTCTATACTTGTCTGTAGGCAACTCAGCTAACTGAACGGCCAGCCTGTGTGAAGAAAGATTACTCCAACTTCATGGCATCCTTGAATTTGCGCAACCGCTATGCTGGCGAGGTACCTCTCTTCCCTATGTCCGAGGCTGCTCCGAGCATCTTGGTTTTATGCCGTTTGGCTATTCCACAGTGGAACAGGAATGAGGCATCTGTATGATGTGGAATTTGCTTATGTCAGGCGACTTAAGGAACCTGGGTCTGAGCAAAATCAGTGGCACATTCTGGTCATTGATGACAGTTACTTAGCACTCTGCAGAAAGGATGTCATGTGGACACACTCAGCACGCCAAGGCCTTCTGTTAAGTGGTAGCAAACATGTGCCGAGCGTCATGCATTCTCCTGGACATGTGCTAAGATGATGCACCAATATTCTAGTCTTACAGGTAAAGAAACAGGTTCCTGAGATTAAATAACTTGCCAAAAGCAGGCTCGGGAACCGTGTCTGCTGACTCCACCGATGGCCTCCACTCACACCACGGTTTCCCAGGGTAATGCTGAAGGTGGAGACTGGCATCTCACAGACTTTACCAGAGTAGTCTCTGAAGTTGCCCCCCCCCCACACCCCCCCATACTCTGCTTCTTGCTTAACCCAGTGGCTGCTCTTCTCCAGTGAGCCCTGGCAGAGAGTCCCATGTTATACTCAGCATGTGCTGGTCACATGCTGAGAATTGCTGAAAGAGCTTAGTCCAGGTCCTTTTGAATGATGTTGTGACAGCAGGAAGTTTGTCTTTAGGGCATAGGTTTATTTTTTGGAAAGAGTCCTATCTCCTGTATAGCCAGGTATATGAGTAATAAAGTAACACTTTCTGGGGAAAAATTGTGTAAGAAAAAAAAGGTGTAGCTGGCTTTGTAGTTTGAGTCATATTGAACCTGAAGGAACTTTATTTATCTAGCTTATGTCCTATGTGCTGGCCAAGGTTAGCACTGTGTGCAGTGATGAGCACATCTCCACTTTTTTGCTTATGGGCAAGGCTGCTAACAAACACACCTCTTCACAGGTACATGGTATGATCCGGTTCTCGGGAGCCACGGGCCAGATATCTGACCTGAACAAAATGATGGTTCAGGATCTGATTACAGCTTTGGACCACAGTAATCCTCAGCACTACACACAGGCCATGTTCAAGCTGACTGCAATGATCATTAGCAGCAAAGGTAACACACAGAAGTTCCATGGGATTTGTTTCTAAGTGAGTGTTTGCTTGAGTTCTGGGTTTGTTTCTAAGTGAGTGTTTGCTTAGAAATCCTTGATAACCTGGAATCCTGTCCAAGAAAGAGCTGGAGCTCTGCTAGTAGAAATCTGTTTCATCTCTTATGAGCCAGCAGTAAATAAAAGGTCCTGTTGGCCCCGGCTAATGCCGGCTCTCATGTCAGCCTAGGGAAGTCATATTCAGGCCCAGCCGGAATCAGGAGCCTTTGACTAATTTGTGTTTGGTTCCAGATTGTGACCCGCAGCTCCTCCATCATCTGTGTTGGGGTCCCCTCCGGATGTTCAATGAGCATGGCATGGAGACCGCGCTGGCCTGCTGGGAGTGGCTCCTGGCTGGCAAGAGTGGAATTGAAGTGCCTGTAAGAGACGGAGCCCAGCGCAGCTCTGCGGGTGGGGGGGAGGGTGGAGAGGCCGCCCTGGCTCTGCCACCAGGACAAGCCCTCCACGTCCTTGGTCTCCAGAAAGAGCGTTGTGTGTGAAAGGTGTGATGACGGAGTGGTGGAAGGCTCAGGGTGGAAAGCAGTCTGGTGAGACCAGCAGGCTGTCTGCCGCGTGCCCATTGATGCCAGATCCAACTGGGAGCAACTGCTTTCTTGACTTCCTAATTGTGGGATCAGACCCCTCTCCCGAGGTTTGCTGTCCCCTCCTTTGCTGCTGCCTTTTAAGCCACAGCTGTCGGCAGCAGCTGCAGCCCCGCCAGTACCAGCAGGTAGGCTGCAGAGCCTTGGCCCGGGGAGTTCTGTTCCCTCAGGCTCTGACCCTTTAAAGCTACGACGACGGGAACTTAACGAAACCTCTGTCCCTCTAAAGAAGTCAGGATTCAAAGGTTAAGGTGGAATTCTTCTCTTCAGAGGCTGAATAGCAAGTAGCTCACCTCCTGTCCTTGCTCCCATCCTCTAAAAAGCCCCTGTGCTTCTCCTCGCCCCGCCTCCTAAACCCTTTCTCACCTGGCTCCTCTCTACCACTTCCTGTCAGCCAGCTCCGCAGCCTCCTGACCGCAGGTGAATTTTATTTAATCAAACACATCTTTCATTAAACAAATGTTCCAGAGCGTAAACAAAAATAACACACCTTGAAATAATATTCTGCCACATAGGTCTGTATTTCTAGACTTACTACTTCATGAAGCCTCCAGGTGAGATTATACATGTTGAGTATGCCTTTTCTGAAATGCTTGGTACAGAAGCTGTTTCAGATTTTGGACTTTTTTTCCTTCAGATTTCAGAATATTTGCATGTGGATAATAAAATGTGTGTTATGAAACACAAGTCCCATATGCAAGACACATGTTCATGTATATATCATGTACATCTTACGTAGCCTGAAGAAATTTTTATACAGTATTTTATTTTGTGTGTATAATTGTTTTGTCTGCACATGTGTCTGTGCACCTCATGTATGCCTAGAACCCGAGGAGGTCAGAAGAGGGCATCGAGTCCCTTGGAATTGAAGTTAGAGATGGCTGGGAGCCAACGTGGGTACACGGAACAGAGCCCAGGTCCTCTCCAGTAGGACCGAGTGCTCTTAACCCCGAACATCTATCTCTCCGAACATCTATCTCTCCGGCCTAGCCCCATGCATTGTTTTTAATGAACCCACTTGGCTTTGAGGCGTGGTCTCTTCCCTGCTGAGTCTGGCTCCCCCCTGGTTTGTAGAACCACACCCCTCGCACAGATTCTAAAGGCAGAGAACTGAACTGATTCAGCGTCACAGGGCAGAGCAGTGTTCTGACCACTGTTGTCAGCCCTCCCGTGCATCTTGGATTGTCTGAACCTGCAGTCTGTCTTAAGGGTGCCTTATGTGAGCACCTAGGAGCCTTAGTGTCTCACATGGCAGAGCACAGACCTCACATAATACCCGTCCCAGGCCGTGAGTCCTGACGGCACCCACGGTGGGATTCTAACTGTTCTCCCAGAGACTCCTTCCCAGAGAAGCTTCATGGCTGGGGGGGAGGGGGGTGCACACCCTTGTTCCCAGCCCTCAGGAGGCAGAGGCAGAGACAGGTGGATCTCTGTGAGTTCAAGGCCAGCCTGGTCTACATAACAAGTTCCAGGCCAGCCAGAGCTACACAGTGAAATCGTGTCTTTAAAAAGAGAAAGAAGGAGATGGGGGCAGGTGAGGGGCTGGCAGGGACCACTCAGCATGTACACCCCACATCCCTTTCCCTGTCAGCACAGCGTCACCTTCAGAACTGCCAGCAGCTCCATTCCTGGCACCACAGCCTCCATGTATGCTAGTCACCTGCCACCAAGTGCCACCCGGTTAGCGGATGAGCGCCCCAGCTGACAGAGTCAGGGTCAGCTACAGCTGGACCTGGGGCCCAAGTTCATAATCCAGCTAGCTGTTCAAGAAGCTGAACCAGGAATATCCAAAATTCAAGCCCCACCTGACAAATTTACTGATACCCTGTCTCCAAAGTGGGAGAAAGGGGGCTGGAGAGATGGCTCAGCAGTTAAGAGCACTTGATGTTCTTACAGAGGACGTGCATTCAGATTCCAGAATCCACATGCACATGGCACCCATACACACACGTAGGCAAAGCACTCATACACACATTTTTTTTTTTTTTATTTAGCCGGAAAGAAAACAAAACCAGCTTTATGTACATAGCTCAGTGGAAGAGCACTTACCTGGTATATGTGAGGTCTTGGGTTCAAGCTCCAGTCGCACAAAAAAGCCTGGGCTGCCGAGTCCCAGTTGCTCCCTGTTTTGGACACCTCATGGTCAATAGCATACCTGCTTCTCTCTGTGTAGACCAGACTCCTTACCACATCTTAGTTCCTTTCCACACTTCCTACAAATGCCCTCCCCCCGACATGTCCTGCCAGCTTTACACAGATCCAGAGCTTGGTCACAACCCTGCATTCCAGCTACCCTTGTGGCCTGGCCTCCTTTGTCTCTCCCCTGACCTTCAGGCAGCCCCGTTGTGTTATTTTTCTCAGACTGTGACGTAGCAACTTATGGAAGAAGGACTTTATTTTGGCTGTGCTTCCTGAGGGTGAGTCTGTAAATGGCGGTCATGGTAGCTGGGCTTCCGAGCAGGCAGCTGAGAGCTCAGGGCTGACTTCCCAAACACAAGACAGTGAGTGAACCGGAAGTGGAACAAGGCTGTAAACTCAAGCCCATTCCCCCCAGTGCTGTGCTTCCTCCAGCAAGGCCACACCCCGCAATGGTTCCATAGCACCCCTAAACAGTGCTACCCACTGGAGACGAAGTGTTCAGATTCCTGAGACTGGGGACACTCATTAAACCACCACACCCAGCGAATTAGTTACTTTCTGTTGCTGTGATAAAACACCATGGCTAAGGCAACATAGAAAGAGTTTATTTGGGGCTCATGGTTCCGTAGGTTAGAGTTCATGATGCAGAGTGTGGCAGTAGGCAGGAGGCCGCTGGAGCCGTGGCTGGGAGCTCACATCTCAAACCACAGCAGGAAACAGACGGCCTCTTCCTGCAGGGACAGGCTTCCTCTAGCAAGGCCACCGCTCTGTACCCTCCCAAACAGCTGCTAACCGGGGCCAAGTGCTCAAGTGCCCAGGACTTGTGGGGACATCTTCACACCACCAGTGAGCGCCCTGCCCCGTCTTCCCGTGTGCCGCAGGAGCGCCAGGAAAGCCCACACTGCTCGAGTCTCTGGTCCCCAGACCCTGGCTGCTCTCCACCATCTAGACGGACAGACTCTGTCTCCCGCTGCTCTGCGGCAGAGCACTGGGTCCCCGCCTAGCTGCCTGTCGTCCCCTTCCCTGGATGACTATGTCACTTCTGGCGTCTCCGGGATTTGAGTTGGTGTTCCCTGCCTAGAACATCCTCCCTCCACGCTCCACATGCTTCTTTCTCAAGCTTAGCATCCTCTGTCTCTTGCCTACTTCTTGACCATGTGCATTTGTTTGTCCCCAGAGTCTGGGAGGCCCTGGCACAGGAGTGGATCTTAGATGAGCGGGTCTGGCCTCTGCATGGCTCCTTGGCCCCTCAGCCCTGGACTTCCTGTGCTAACAGTAGGCCGAGGCCGGACTCCAGGAGAAGCCACTGGCAGGTGTAGTTCTTGGCATTCTTGGTTCCCACCTATGACAGTGCTGTCCGCAGCACAGGTGGCCTTTGTCGTCTCCGCCCTCATGGCATCTGTGCTCCGGGCAGCAGGAAGGAAGAGAACTGAGATGCCATTTTAGAGAGCATGCCTGGGCTCTTCCCGAGCCCGGCCTGGTTGGCCCCCATCTTGCTCTTCAGTGCTCATGAGAACCCAGCAGTCAGCCCAAGGCGCAGGAGTGAAAATCCCTGTGACTGGTAGGAGCACTTTCTCATTAGGACCACCAGCTCACAAATAATGACGTGAAGACTTAATTATGAGAGTTTGGCCTCAGCTTAGACTTTTTTCCTACTAGCTCTTATAACTAATTAACATGCGTCTATTAGTCTATGTTCTACCACGTGGCTCTGCTGCCTGTCCTCTGTAAGGTATGTCTTGCTGCACCCCACCTCTCCTTTCCAGGTCTCCCTCTCCCCAGAAGTCCCACCTATTCCTCCTGCCTAGCAATTGGCTATTTAGCTCTTTATTAAACCAGTCAGAAGATGCCTTAGGCAGAGACATGGCTTTTCAGTGTAAACAAATATTCCACAACAGTGACTAGCCACTGGGCCATCCTGAGCGCCACATGGTGTGTGTGTGTGTGTGTGTGTGTGTGTGTTGGAACTGGAGCTTGAATCCATGACTTTGCAAATATGAGGCAAGCATTCTACAGCCTCTGGACTGCATCTTGCAAGATGGTAAATATCGGTGCTGGAAAGGGAGCCAGAGCGTCCGCCTCACCTGTGCCTGGTGTAGCCCACACATTGCCGGTGCTAACCCGGGGTCAGATGGAGCCGGTCCTCTGTTTAGCGTCCACTCCTTCCAGGCCACTGCTCTGCTTTCCCTGGACAGCCCTCCTGCCTCCAGGCAGAAAGGGCCCGGGATCAGTGTGGCTAGGCCAAGGGACTACTCAGCCCTGGCAACTGCAGCCTGCCTCCCTTGGATTTCCAAAGCCACTCCCAGATCTGACAAGCTAATGAAGGCCTGCCTTTGTGGCTTGGAAAGCCTGCATATGGTACTTACCCTCCTTAGCACAGATAGTTTCAGAATTGTTTCCAAGATGGACCAGGACAGGGCCTACACTGCGCTAGGTACATCACAGATGTGCCGCGTGGGTTGGGGTGACGGTCAGTCTGGGGAAAAGACTGAAAGACACGCACCAAACACATAGGAGCTGCCCCGGGACATGGGGTTATGTGATACTATTTCATACCTTCCTAGATTTATCCAGTATTGTTTTGTTTTGTGTTTGTTTTTTAAGAAGGCGCCTCATTCTGTAGCACTAGTTGTTCTGAAACTCACTCTGTAGTCCAGCCAAACCTGAACTCATTGCAGTCCTCCTGCCTCAGGCTCCTGAGTGCTGGGACCACAGGCACACGCCATCGCACTGGGCCGCCCTGGTGCTTGCTGGAGGCGCTGACATTTCCTTTCCGCCTGCAGTTCATGCGGGAGATGGCGGGCGCCTGGCACATGACGGTGGAGCAGAAGTCCGGCCTCTTTTCTGCCGAAACCAGGGAAGCAGACCCCCTGGCAGCGTCAGAAGCAAGTCAGCCCCGGCCCTGCCCCCCCGAAGTGACACCCCACTACATCTGGATCGATGTGCGTGCCTCCCAAGCTCTGCTGGGCTTTGTACGGTCAGCCTCGCGGGGACACCTGCGGTGGGCTGGCCCGAGAGGATGGGTCCCCCACAGGCTCCTCTCTGGTTCTCCCTGCCTGCCTGTCACCCAGACCCCTCTTACAAGCTATGCTCGCCAGCGCCCGCCCCAACTTACACAGCTTGCTTACTTTCTTCCCCAGTTCCTGGTACAGCGGTTTGAGATCGCCAAGTACTGTAGCTCTGACCAGGTGGAGATCTTCTCAAGTCTGCTGCAGCGCTCCATGTCCCTGAACATCGGCGGAGCTAAGGGGAGCATGAACAGGCATGTGGCAGCCATCGGGCCACGTTTCAAGTAAGGGCTCTCTTCTTCCTCTGGGAGCATCTGGGTGTCCGGTTACTGACGTGGGGCGTGTGTGTGACATGTGAATCATGGTATGGGTGCGTGTGTCCTGTGATGCTTCTGTGCATTGTAGAGTAAATCCTTAGGGTGCTGTTGTCAGGAAGACGTGCAAAACGTGAGACCGTGGGCCTCTGGCTGGCTGAAAACCTCTCTAGCCCCTGCTCCCCTAGTCCAGTCTTTCTCACTGGGACATGGACTCTGCTATGCGGGGCCTGTGGCCAGTACCCATGTGTTTGTCTTCCCAGGCCTGGTAGAGGCTCTGTGTCTTCCTCTCCCCTGAACTCCAGACTGTGACCCCATCACCACTGACCACACATTAGAACTCACTCCTCAAACCAGATACAGAGAGGAGCCGGCCTTCTTGCTAGTGTCCCGTCTGCCACTGACCCACACAGTGGTCCCCGGGTCCTGTCCAGTGGTGGGCAGCTGTTATAGACAGGAGCAGACCCCCTGTCTGTCTGCACCACCCACTGGAGCAGCCTTCACCCGCAGGATCAGCCGGCCTCATAGATGCACTCAGAAAAGTCGCCGCTGGCAGTTAGTCCTTCTTTCTTCTGCCATCCCTGTAGCCACATACAGAGACTCTGGTTCCCTGGGATGGTGGGTCTGACCTCTTTATCTACTTGGAGTAGATAAGGGCCTGTCTGCTTCTCTCTTCTCACCAAGGCCATCCCCTAGGGCTCCTTGGCAGTGTAGGGTAGTGCCCCTGCCTCTGGGGTGGCTGTGCTACACTCTGATCATCTTGCAGCACCCCTCAGGCCCAGCTAACTGCCCATGATGCCCCTGCACCCCTAGCTGGGCCTCTAGAGCCTCTTACCCTGGTTGCTACCCGTGAAGATGTTTGCTCCAAAGGGCCCATATCACTGTCGGGCCGTAGCTGGGGTCTGTCCCTCGAGAAGGACCCTACTGCAACCTGATCTGCTTGTGGGGTTTTGTGGCTTTTCGCTGTGCAGAGATCTTGTGTCTTACCCAGCTTAACTCCTGGTCCCCACCCCAGGGTTCTGAGCTCCCGGCAGACGGGCAGAGTGGTGCCCCACCTGTGCCCACAGCGCCCGCTCAGAGCTTGGTCAGCAGACCCCACACACTGGGGAAACAATCCCTCCCCCTCTCTGGGTTGAATTAAATGTTCCCCCTTCATAGCACTGTCCCAAGAAGGACTAAGCTACACATTGTTTATGAGACTGGAACTTGTAGCCCAGTCAGAATAGCATAGAGATGATTTGCTTTTCCCTCAACAAAAATGAAGACGGTTTTTCATTTTTATTTGTTTATTTTTTAGTCTTTCAGCCAGGTGGTGGTGGCAGTGGTACACACCTTTAGTCCTAACTTGGGAGGCAGAGGCAGGCAAATTTCTGTGAGTTCCAGGACAGCCAGGGCTATATAAAGAAACCCTGTCTCAGGAAGAAAAAAAAAGTCTTCCCATACCTACTTTATGCAGTGTTAGGGATGGACCTCAGCATAAGGCATGCACTCTACAAACTGAGCTACATCCCCAACCCACTCACTGGGAGGCCTTTTACCGAGAACGTGTCAGGTTTCATGTGGTACAAGGCCTCACTGCTGCACAGGGGCTAGACTAAGGAGCTGTGACTTAGTGCAGGAAAACCTTTACTTTAGTTAACTAAATGAATTCTTTTAACTGTAGGGCCTTACAGTAACCTTTACCCATCCATAGAACGATTTGTGTTTAGTTTCGTTCATTTGTTTGTTTGTTCGTTTTGAGACAGGGCTTCTCTGTGTAGCTTTGGCTGTCCTAGAACTAGCTCTGTAGACTAAGCTGGCCTGGAACTCAAGAGATCCTGAGTGCTGGGACTAAAGGCGTGCGCCATCATCATTTTTATTTGTTTAATTTTTAACACTAATCTTGGCACCTAAAAGATGTGGGTAAGGAGATCAGAAATTCAGGTTTATCTTCACACTCCAAAACAGAACTGAAGGGCAGCTTGGAATATCTGAGACTTTGTCTGAGAGAGAGAGAGAGAGAGAGAGAGAGAGAGAGAGAGAGAGAGAGAAAGAGAGAGAGAGAGAGAAAACACAACTAAGTGATGAAACCCCTACTGGTAATGTTTCTGGGCTCTCTATATTCAGAGAGTCTGGTCTGTTTGCTTAGACACCCCTTGAGGCTCAGCCCTTGGCTAGGATTTCAACCTGTGGCTTTCTCGCAGACTGCTCACCCTGGGGTTGTCCCTTCTGCATGCGGATGTGGTTCCAAATGCAACCATTCGAAACGTGCTTCGAGAGAAGATCTACTCAACGGCCTTTGACTATTTCAGGTATTACTTGAAGCTGTGCTGTGCACATGCCCAGACGTGGCTGCAGTCCAGCCTAGAATGCCCTTGTTCCCCAGGAAGCTGCTTACATAGCATGTAGTTTGCCTGGCTCATGCTCACCAACCTCATTCATTAGCCCTTGCATGACTAGACTGGAGTCTCTTCAGCCGTGTGCGCTCAGAGCCAGGTGCCCAATGGAATACTTGCAGATTGTCCCTGAAGTTCAGTTCATTTGACTGGGGGCAGGGGCTCACAGGGCCTGAGCCTGGGCTCTACAGGTAGGTAGTTAATAGTTCTGGAAGACACAGAGACATTTTCTTTTTTTGTTTGTTTGTTTGTTTTTGTTTTTATTGTTGTTTTGTTTTGTTTCTTCAAGACAGGGTTTCTCTGTGTAGCTCTGGCTGTCTTGGAACTCTGTAGACCAGGCTGTCCTGGAACTCACAGAGGTCCGCCTGCCTCTGCCTCCCGAGTGCTGGGATTAAAGGCGTGCGCCACCACCTCCTGGCGAGGTATTTTCTTTAGTGGTTTTGTAACTAAACTCACTGTGTCAAAACACAAGATTTAACAGTACAAAGCAGGAGCTGGGAGCAAACCTGGAGAGATGGCTCAGTAGTTAAGAACACTTGCTTTTCCCAAAGGTTCTGAGTTCAGTTCCCGCCACCCATTTCAGGGGACAACAATCTCTAACTCTAGATTTTAGTCCAAATTTTATTTGTCTAAATTAAGAGCATCCAGGCACAGTGGCATACACCTGCAGTCCATTTGTGAAGCCGGATGCAAGCAGAGCACTTGAGAATCAAAGACAAAACCATGAATGACCCTACACACCTCCACATACGTGGACAGCACTAATTGAATTCAGTGGGTGATAGAAAAGGGAAGAGGAGCTAGGTGTGGTGGCACACACCTTTACCCCAGCACTCAGGCGATCTCTGAGTTCTCGACCAGCCTGGTCTGCGTAGCATGTTCCAAGCCTACATAGAGAGACCCTGTCTAAAGGGGGCAAATCGTTGATCTAGGGAGGAGAAGTGCTAAAGGGGCAGGTTGGAGAGAGGAAAGGGTGTGTGTGATCAAGACATACTGCAGACATGTCTGGGATCTTCAAGAATAAAAAATCTGTAAGAATGCACTTAAGCTGGGGTAGTGGCATGCGACTTTAATCCCAGCACTCAGGAAGCAGAAGCAATCAGATCTCAGAGTTCAAGACCAGCCTGGGTTCTTGATCAAGTTCTGGGGCAGCCAGGGTTACACAGAGAAACCCTGTCTCAAGAAAAAATAATAATAATAAAAGAGAGGGAGATTAAATTGCATACATTTACTATTTCTGTAATATAAATGATTGCTACACAAAATCCTGCAAATATCAGCTGCATGAGTCTTTGCAAATGTAGGCTGTGTGTTTGTATGCAGATAGCTAAATTACCATCTGCCACAGCGCACTACTCCACAGGGCTGTCAATAGGAGCCAGGCATGGTGGCACTTGCCTACGGTCTGATGGATCTAGGAAATCATGATCAAGGCCACCTTGCAATATATAGGGATATGTGTGTGTGTGTATCTGGAGTTACAGGCAGTCTGAGCTATGTAATGATACCTGGGTGGTAAAGCTGAACAGAGTACATAGGCTATCAGGACACCCACACTTCCCATGGGAGTTAGTGAGGTCATCCTTGCTGATGATTAGGGTAACCCCCAAAGAAGAAAGTGAACTTTTATGTCTGCTCTTGCTGCCTCATGAATGCTTCCTAGCCTCTGACTGCAGACACTCAGTTCTTTCTGTCTTGTGAACGTTTGTAGTTGTCCACCAAAGTTCCCTACCCAAGGAGAAAAGAGACTTCGTGAAGACATAAGCATAATGATTAAATTTTGGACTGCCATGTTCTCAGATAAGAAATACTTGACCGCCAGCCAGCTTGTACCCCCAGGTAAGCACTGCCCTCAGAGCACAGCAGCTGCTGGGTGTGGAGAGCAGACGGACAGACGAACCCGGGAGGGGAGGGTGGAGAACAGACGGACGTACACGGGAGGGGAGGGTGGGGAGCAGACGGACGCACACGGGAGGGGAGGGTGGAGAACACACGGGAGGGGAGGGTGGGGGTGGGGGTGCTTTGTGAATGGTTCTGGGAAGGCAGGACGAGAACAGTCAGGGCCCAGGTGAGCCCTGACCTTGGCTCTGCCTTACAGTGTTGAGAACCCAGTACTTGCCTGCCAGCTGCCTCTCCTCCAACCTCGCTGATGCATATGGCAAGCACAGGGCACTCTTCCTTACAACTTCTGCCTGGAACGGCTCACTTCCCAGATGCCCACTGAGTAGGGGAAGGCCAGTATACCCAGATGAATTCATCATAACCATTGTCATCTGATAAGGGCAGTCAGATCACTTCAGTAGAGCGATTCAAGGAGCTCTCCTCCAGACTGGCGCATGGCCCAACCAGGGTAGATTGGCATTGAAGAAAGTTTTCTGGAAACAGTGACCTCTGAGCTGAGCCTGAAAGGAAGCAGAGTATATCTGTATATGGGTGTGTACATACATATACATAACATGCATGCAGACATACATGCAGCCAGCCATCGTATGCTGGAACCAATAGCTTCCCAAGGCAAAGAGGAGAACACTCCAGGACACAAGCGTGTCAGCAGCAGCAGCAGACAGAAGGAGGTTCCTGCTCCTGAACAGAGAGAGCTGCTGACACGCTCCCTGAGAATTTTGTTCTGTAGCAGAACGTCTCTCCAGGAAGAGGAAAGAAGCATTAAAGCCAGATTTCCTTCCGCTTCCACAGCGAGCAGGGCCGACAGCTTGTGTAATTTGTCCCCTGGATGCTCAGGTTCCTGCCCCACAGTGCCAGTAAGTAAGTAACTGCCTTTGCTTGTCAAAAACCAGTGACAGGCTGGAGAAGCTGCTCAGTGGTTAGAGCGCTCTGTTCTTCCAGAGGACCTGGGTTCAATTCTTGGCATCCATATGTGGCTCACAGCATCTGTAACAGGAGATGCAACACTGTTCTCCGTTCTCCACAAGCACCTGTACACACATACAGGCAAAACACTCTTACACCTAAGATTTTTTTAAAAACTGATGGTATTTATTTTATTCTATTTTTTGGCTTTTCGAGACAGGGTTTCTCTGTGTAGCCTTAGCTGTCCTGGAACTCACTCTGTAGACCAGGCTGACCTCGAACTCACAGAGATCGCCTGCCTCTGTCTGCCTCCTGAGTTGGGATTAAAAGGTGTGCGCCACCACACCCAGCTCTATATTGTCTTTCTTTTTTTCTGGACAAGGTCTTTCACTGGCCTGGAACTTGCCAAGTAAGCTGGGTTTGCTGGCCACTATCCAGCATCAGGAAGATGAGCCACCACACCCAAGTTATTTAATGGAGGTTCTAGGGAGGTCAACCTTAGGTATCTGTGCTGGCGAAGCAAGACTTACGGAGCTGTCTTCCTTGTGGTGTCCTGAGCCGCCTCACCCCGAGTCTACAATGTGTCTCCGCAGATAACCAAGACACCCGGAGCAACCTGGATGTGACCGTGGGCTCTCGACAGCAGGCCGCCCAGGGCTGGATCAACACTTACCCCCTCTCCAGTGGCATGTCGACCATCTCCAAAAAGTCAGGTCGGTCAAGGCAGGGAGTGACTCCTACATCCTCTGTCCAGTCTTGAGTTCCCATCCTGGTGGTGGGGTGGACACTCACTTCAATGGCAGAGCAGAACATCAGAAGGCAGCTGCTTCTAGGTTCTAAAACATGGCCCAGGTTTTTGGTTCAGTCACCAACACACCACCAAAGGAAAAGGCAGGGCAGATAGTGGCCTCGAAGGACAGGGACCGTGTTTGTCTTTGCTCCCTAGGCATGTCTAAGAAAACCAACCGGGGTTCCCAGCTGCACAAGTACTACATGAAGCGCAGGACGCTGCTGCTGTCACTGCTGGTGAGACTCAGGCCACACCGTGGCTCCCCTGTGTGCAGCGGGGCGCGGGGGTGGGAGCCACATGGGGACGCCGCACAAGATACACTGGACGTTGTTTGGTCTCGCCAGGCCACTGAAATTGAGCGTCTCATCACCTGGTACAACCCGCTGTCAGCCCCAGAGCTGGAGCTGGACCAGGCGGGAGAGAGCAGTGTGGCCAACTGGAGGTCCAAGTACATCAGCCTGAGTGAGAAGCAGTGGAAGGACAACGTGAACCTCGCCTGGGGCATCTCTCCCTACCTCGCTGTGCAGCTGCCGGCCAGGTGGGCCTCGGGCAGCCCAGCCTCCCTCCCTCCCTCCGTCCGTCCGTCCGTCCGTCTCTAACATGGGTCCTGTAGGGACACTCGGGGTTCTCACCTGGTCTGTGCAGAGGTCACACAGTGACCCTTGTGACTGTGTCAGCCCCTCCTAGGTGCCACAACACCCAGCCCAGGAAAGGAATGTCTGGATGAATTCGGCACCACGTGTATGACTAGGGAGTGTAGCCCAGTGGTAGAACCCTTAGCTAGCACCGTACAAGACCCTGGTTCAATCCCTGGCACTGTTTAAGGAAAAAAAAGCACAGTCACAGTGTAATTTCTAAAGGCTTCCTTCCTGGGAGGGAGTCCACAGAAACAATCTGGGAGAGTTTGGATTGTGTTTGTGTTTGAGTGACGTCATCTTTGAGCTCAAGCTAAGAGCAGACACTCCGGCTGTGGCTGTCTGCCCAGCGTACCGTAAGCCTCTCCAGGTGAGTCTCAGACTGGCAAGGTGGGCGAGGTGAGCTGCAGAGGCCCCGTGGCCGACATGGCCCCTCAGCCTTCTCCCGAGCCAAGCTGGGGCACTTTCCTGTTCCCTCTACCTGGTCCTCGGGCCCAAGACAACAGACTGGTTCTCTAAGTCCTTTCAAAGCAGGATGTTCATGGAGACTGTCCCTTCATTAGCCAGGGTTAGTAATACCTACAGGCTTGTCTGCCCACTCACCACCAGTAAGGGGCCTTACCGGGTTAGACTGTGGGGTAAGGTGCTGAACCAGAGACAGGCCACTGCAGAGGGCAGGCACAGAGCTACGGGAGAAGGATGGCTGGTTATATAGGGTGGGGCAGTTCTGAAGAGAGTCCAGCCATTTCCTCACAGCATAGTAATGCTGTGGTTTTTCTCTTGTCCTTCCCTTGCGTTTTGGTTGGTTGGTTTTTTGTTTTGGAGGAGTGTGTGTGTGTCTGTGTGTCTGTGTGTGTGTGTCCGTGTGTGTGATCAGAAGCCAGCTTGCCACACTCGGTCCTCTTTCCACTGTGTGGGACTAGGAAGTGAGCTTGGGTCATCAAGGTTGGCATCAGCCTTTGCCACTAAGCCATCTTACTGAGAAAGGGTTCTGTGTCTTCACCCGTCACCTCCTCGTGAGTGCTGTAATGGTGTAATTTTTCAAAGGGTCCCTTTCAGACTTTGTAATGTATTTATTATTACTTGCCTACAACGTTTAGAGATCTGTCATACAGTGTTGATGACTAAATCCCTCCAGCTGAGTGTTTCCTGCTGGCGCTTCTGTGGCAGTGAAGGAACCCAAACCCTTTGTGCACTGTAGGTTCAAGAATACAGAAGCCATTGGAAACGAAGTGACCCGTCTCGTTCGATTGGACCCAGGAGCTGTTAGTGATGTCCCTGAAGCCATCAAGGTAGTACAGCCCCCACATGCCAGTTCAAGTTCAACTCCATCTAGAACGTCTTCCAGAAAGGCCTGGTTACTCTCTTGACTATGGCCAAACACCTCACAGAACACTCAGGAAGGAAAGGGTTATTCTGACTCAGTTTCCGAGGGATCGGCCTCACATGGTTGAGCAGAGCACCGTGGCGGCAGAGCCAGGCGCAGGAGGCTGTTCACATCCCGAGAATACAGATCCAGACACATGGTTCCAATGACGCACTTCCTCCACTAGGCCCCACCGCAAAAGAATGCCACCACAGTATGAATTCTTCAAAAAATTAATCTGAGCCGGGTGGTGGTGGCGCACGCCTTTAATCCCAGCACTCGGAGGGCAGAGACTACAGAGGTCTACAGAGCTAGTTCCAGGACACAGAGAAACCTTGTCTTGAAAAAAAAGAAAGAAAGAAAGACAGAAAGAAAGATCTATTCCTCTATTCACCAGGTCAGAGCCCTCAGGACCCAGTCCTCTTTGGACCCTCACAGACATACTCAAAGGTGTACTTTATTAACCTAGGTATTTCTCAAACCAATGAAGTTGGTTTTAACCATCACTGCTGAGCCTGGTCACCAGTGCAGGTCTGTAGTCCTGGCTACTTGGAGACTGAAGCAGGAGGGTCAAGGTTCCAGCCCTGCCTGGTCCACAGAGTGGAACTGTGTCTCAGAGAGGAGGAGGAAGAAGCGGGGCTGGAGAGATGGCTCAGTGGTTAAGCACTGGCTGTTCTTCAGAAGGCCGGGGTTCAATTCCAGCACCCACACGGCAGCTCACAACTGTGTGCAACTCCTGTCCAGGGGATCGAGCCCTGTCCTGTTCTCAGCAGGCTGTGCACACACATGGTACACAGATGTGCACTTAGGCAAGCACTCATACACATAAAATATCGGCCAGGTGGCAGCCTTTAATCCCAGCACTTGGGAGGCAGAGCCAGGCGGATCTCTGTGAGTTCGAGGCCAGCCTGGTCTACAGAGTGAGTTCCAGAACAGGCTCCAAAACTACACAGAGAAACCCTGTCTCGAAAAACCAAATGATGATGATGATGATGCTACTTTGTATCACAAGTCAGAAACATTTTCCATTTTATCATAAGTGTTTTTTATTGTTGCTTTTTTCTTTTTCTTTCCTTTTTTTGGGCCTAGACCTTGCCATGTAGCCCAGGCTGGCCTCGAACTCACAGATCTGCCCTCTCTGCCTCATGAGTGCTGGGATTAAAGACATGCATACCACACCCGCCCTATTGCCCTTTGCTCTGGCCGTTCTTGAACAGGCCGTGGCTGAAAGGACCACGGCAACCCCGTCTCCACCTCTCTCCTAGTTCCTGGTCACCTGGCACACCATTGACGCCGATGCCCCAGAGCTCAGCCATGTCCTGTGCTGGGCACCCACGGACCCACCCACAGGCCTCTCCTACTTCTCCAGCATGTATCCGCCACACCCTCTCACTGCACAGTATGGGGTGAAAGTCCTGCGGTCCTTCCCTCCGGTGAGTCCAGAGCCCTGCTGGTCCAGCCTAGGGTGCAGCTTCCCAGCGTGGTTAGGTGGGCAGATGCGAGACAGATCACCCTGGGATGCACCCCGCTGTGTGGCTTCATCTAGAATATGTCTTACTGGCTTCCATAGTTGCAGAAGATGAATTTGGGCTGTGGAGGCACACGCCTACGCCTTTAATAGCAACACCAGGGAAGCAGAGGCAGGCACATCTCTGCTTCTAGGCCAGCTAGGGCTACACAGTGAGACCCTTTCTCAAAAAAAAATCAGTTGTAATTCATATGTGTTACCTAGTTTGTGGCTTTTTTTTTTTAGCTTTAATTGGATCTTTTGGTTAAAAAGAAAGTTTACTTGAGTTTGGGCCCTCCTATGAGAGGTGAGCAGTGTACCCATGCCTCTTACCCCACCAGCAGACTCTTGGGGAGATCCTGTGTTGTAGCCATGATGGAGGGCCTGTAGAATGTTCTAGAGCTCTGCTTGCTACAGCATCGGCACCAGCAAGTCTTAGTAACTTCCTCCTGTTTACCTCGGGCAGGCTCCTCTGCGTGTTTATTTTCACCGATGTGTGTCACAAAGCCTTGGACACTTTCCTTGTGATCCCCTGCACCTTCCCCAGTCTCCAGCAGGAGGCAGCGTCCTGTGTGCAGGTCCAGCGCTCATTACTGTTTTAACTGTTAGACCTCTAAAGTCTCCGTCCTTCCTCCTTCTGCAGGATGCCATTCTGTTCTACATCCCCCAGATTGTGCAGGCCCTCAGATACGACAAGGTACGTGCTGGCACAGCTTTCCACTTCCTCCAGGAGCCGCCCATGTAGCCGCCCGCAGCCCCTAGTCCACAGCTCCAGCAGGCGCCCTCGGGGCTCCCTCAGACTGACCACTCACTGCAGAGAGGGTGGGTTTGATGCACCGTCTAGCTGTTTCCTATGGGTGGGCAGCCTGTTCTAGGAGCCTCTTTTCTGGGTCAGGGCGCAGGAAATCACATGACCAGAAAAGTGGCAACAACCAGGTGACTTAAACAAGACATTTACGCAGGGCAGTGGTGGCACATGCCTTTAATCCCAGCACTCGGGAGGCAGAGGCAGGCGGATCTCTGTGATTTTGAGGCCAGCCTGGGCTATAGAGCGAGATCCAGGACAGACACCAAAACTACACAGAGAAACCCTGCCTCAAAAAAAAAAAAAAAAAAAAAAGAAAGAAAGAAAGACATTTACTTTCACATAAATTTGGAGGCCAGATGGTGCCCAGGATAAAAGTGCTTGCCACAGAAACCTGACCCCAGAGTCCAGTCCCGGATCCCATGATGGGAAGAGAGGACCAACTGTAGAGTTGTCCTCTGATCTCCACATGCACACTGTGGCACTCACACCCTCACACCAACACTGAAATAATAAATAAAAATTTTAAAAAGTTTTATCATTTTATCAGCTGTGGTGGTGCACGCCTTTAATCCCAGCACTTGGGAGGCAGAGGCAGGTGCACTTTGACTTTGAGGCCAGCCTGGTCTACAAAACAAGTTCCAGGACCCAGGACTACATAGAGAGATTCTATCTCAATAATACAATAAATAAATCCTGGGACTGGAGAGATGGCTCAGTGGTTAAGGCCTGCTGCTGTTCTTGCAGAGAACCAGGTTCAGTTCCCACCACCCACATGATGGCTGGCAACTATCCATATGGAACTCCAGCTCCAGGGGAGTCAACCCCACTTCTGACCTCCGTGGACACCAGGCACACACATGGTGCACAGACATGCATGTAGGCAAAACACCGTACGCATAGTTGTTGTAACTAAGTCTGGAGGCTAGCGCTCCAGCATTGAGGCTCCGGCTGGTCTCTTCCCGGCCTTCTCCCTCAGTGGGCATGTGGTATCTCTGCCCTGTCTTCGCCCATTCTTCCCTTAGTCTAGCTCAGGACCTATCCTGTGACCTCTTTATATCACATGCTAAGGTGCTTCCACACGTGAATTTGGGAGATAGTTCAGCCACTTACAGCCACAGTGAGCGCAACATGACACATTCCCATCTAGAGTCCCGTCCTGGACTCTAGATGATCTGAGTCCTGACTCGGCCCTCTGTGCTCCCATTAGCCCCTTGGCTGGCTGTCCCCCCCAGGTGCCTTCTTCCCCCAGGCTGCCATGATGCTACATCTGTAGTCTGCAGATAGGTGCTTCGGGAACAGCGGCCAACCTGTCTTGAAAACTGAGTCCTAACTAGAGACCTAGCACCTCCCGACTCTCGAGTGGTGGGACCGTACAGATAACACGTCGGTAGCACACAGAGCCACAGCCGGCAAGCCAGCACGTAGCGTTGATGCCGCTGTTTATGGAACTACTGTGAGGACTCTTTTCTCCAGAAGCTTGTTTCCTTCCCCTGTCCTGCCTGGTTAGCGCTCCTACTCCATGTGGGCCCAGCAGAAGGGCCTGAGCTGAGGAAGGGGCAGGGGGGCAGGAGCCGCTGCCCAGGCACCCCGTGTTCTGGGTAGTGACCTGTAGGCAGTAACCACACTTCCTACGCCGTGGGCACTCGGGCAGCTACAGTGAGTGGGGCACTGCTGTACGTCAGCGCCAGGACACAAGTGGGCTGCGTGTGTTTTGTTGTTGTTTTGTTGTTGGAAGGGTAGCTGTTGAAACAGAGTCTCGCCATGTAATCCAGACTAGCCTCAAGCTCATGACAGTCTACCTGCCTCCCAAGTGTTGGAATTATAAATGTGACCCATACCCAGCTCTACCCAGTAAAATTCTGTTTACCACTAGACGGTGGCCCACGCCTTTTATCCCAACACTCAGGAGGCAGAGGCAGGCAGATCTCTGAATTTGAAGCCAGTCTGGTCTACAGAGTGAGTTCCAGGACAGCCAGGGATACACAAAGAAACCCTGTCTCAAAAAAACAAAAACAAAAAAACCAAAAACAAACTTGTGAATTTGGACAACTTAATTTGTTCTATTACATTTTTGTTTTTGTTTATTGAGACAAGGTGTTTTGTAGCTCAAACTTGGCCTTGAACCATGAGCCAAGACGACTTAAATTCCTAGATCAGCTGTTCTTAACCTGTGGATTGAGACCCCTTTGGGGGCTGAACGACCCTTTCAGAGAGGTCACTTAAGACCATCAGAAAACACAGATGTTTACATTACAATTCATAACAGTAGCAAAATCACAGTTATGAAGTAGCAACGAACATGATTTTGTGGTTGGGGTCCCCACAGTATGAGGAACTGTACCAAAGGGTCATATTACGAAGTCTGAGAACCTCTAATGTAGAACCTCTCATTTCCACCTCCACAGCTAAGACTCTCACCGAGCTGGGCCTGGTGGTGCACACCTGTAGTCCCAGCTCTTGGGAGAGAGGCAGGTGAATCTCTGAGTTAAAGGCCAGTGTGGTCTACTGTTGTTGGTTGTTTTTGCTCTTTTAGGGGGCCCACTGCCCAGCTCCCAAATAAATCTACACATGGAGGCTTTTTCTTAATTATGAATGCCCGGCCTTAGCTTGGCTTTGTTTCTATCCAGCTTTTCTATACTTTAGATTATCCCATCTGCCTTTAGCCTCTGGGCTTTTCCTTTCTATTCCTGCATACCTTTCCTTGTTTCTTACTCTACAGCTTGCTGTGTAGCTGGGTGGCTGGCTCCTCTCCTGTTCAGTTCTCCATCTCTCCTCTTCTCCCCCAGATTTCTCCCTCTATATATTCTCTCTGCCCGCCAGCCCCGCCTATCCTTTCTCCTGCCTTGCTATTGGCTGTTTAGCTCTTTATTAGACCATCAGGTGTTTTAGACAGGCACAGGAACACAGCTTCACAGAATTAAACAAATGCGACATAAACTAAAGTAACACCCCTTACAATAATATTGTACTACAGTCTACAGAGACAGTTTCTAAGACAGCCAAGCTAGGCTGGAGAGTGGCCTAACATACTCTGGCTCTCCACTTTCCTGTTCCCTCTACCTGGTCTTCAGGCCCAAGACAACAGACTGGTTCTCTAAGTCCTTTCAAAGCAGGATGTTCATGGAGACTGTCCCTCGCATTAATTAGCCAGGGTCAGTAACACCTACAGGCTTGTCTGCCCACTCACCACCAGTAAGGGGCCTTACCGGGTTAGACTGTGAGGTTTTTAAGGTGCTGAACCGGAGACAGGCCACTGTAGGAGGCTGGGGCACAGAGCTATGGCAGTGAGAAGGGTGAATACAGGGCAGGGCAGTTCTGAAAAAAGTTCTCTCTCTCTCTCTCTCTCTCTCTCTCTCTCTCTCTCTCTCTCTCTCTCTCTCTCTGTGTGTGTGTGTGTGTGTGTGTGTGTGTGTGTGTGTGTGTGTGTGTGTGTGTGTGTCTGTACCTGGGATTGTAGCCAGGTCATCAGGCAGGGCAGCAAATGCCTTTACCTGCTAAGCCATCTCTCCAGCCCTTTCCTTCTGGTTTTGTTTTGATGTCGTCTCTCACTCTGTAGCCCAGGGTGGCTTCAAACGTGCATCCTGCTTTACAAGTGCTGAGATTACAGATATGAGCTACTACCCCTACTTCAGCTTACATTTTTTTAAAGTTGTATTTTTATTATTGTTCTTTTCAGTCATGTGTATGTGTGTGTTCGGGTACTTGTGGAGTCCAGAGATCTTGGATCCCCTAGACCTGGAGTTGCAGGCGTTATAAGCAGCCTGCTGTGCTGCTAAGGGCTGAACTCCAGTCCTCTCCAAGAACACCTCTGTTCTTATCGGATGAGCCATCTCTCTAGTCCCAGGTCACTCTTTAACCTAAGACACGGTCATTAAAACCAGAGTTACTAGGAATGTGGAGAGGCTTAGTTAAACAATGGCCAGGTGTGCACAGGACCCGAATTCAAACCTTGGCATCCATGTGAAAGGCAGGCATAGCATCCCCTGTAGGCCTGGAGCTGGGGAGGCAGGAGTGCGAGGCTTCCTGGGACCAGCCAGCCAGTCCAGCCAAATCAGCAAGCTTTCGGTTGCTAAGAGACCGTATCTCCAACACTAAGGTGGGGGGGATTGAGGTAGGGAACACTGACATGGAAAGAGAGAAGAGATCTGTAAGATGGTAGCCATCAGTGTGCTGGCTACATGCTACTCTCTGCACCCTCAGAGCCTTCTGGATCCTGTCACTGGGACGGAGACAGCCTTCTAAATGAGCTTTTGGTACCTAACCTCTGTGTTGTTGTTGTTGTTGTTTTGGAATGTTTTTCTTTCTTTCTTTCTTTTTTTAACAGTAAAATATTTTCTCTGTAGAAAATGGTATAAATGATAACATTTCCCAATAAGCCCTTTTAAGCCAAGTGATAGCTGAATTATACACATAAATATTGATTAGATTCTGGGATGCAGAAGAAACCTATCTTTATCTGTTCAGAGAGCTATATTTTACTAAGTTGTGTAAGTGAGATTCCTGTTCATCTTCCCCTTCACTGTTTGATTTACAGCAGACATTTTTCTGTAGGCTAATCCATAATCTAACAAGTTTTTAGCCTCCCCTCCTGAAAGTATGGCCAGTGTTTTCTTTCTTTCTTTCTTTCTTTCTTTCTTTCTTTTTTTTTTTAAGATTATTTATTATGTACACAGTATTCCTCCTGCATGTTGCCTGCAGGCCAGAAGAGGGCACCAGATCTCATTATCAATGGTTGGGAGCCACCATGTGGCTGCTGGGAATTGAACCCAGGACCTCTGGAAGAGCAGCTAGTGCTCTTAACCTCTGAGTCACCTCACCAGCCCCACGGTCAGCTTTTTCTTTCATCAGCTTGATACAGTATAAATTCTTACCCTAATAGTGAAATGTTTCGCTAAAGCTTGCCCAGTGATTGGGTAAAACCAAAACTTATTATAAGCCACAGTCATCCTAGGGTCCCCTCTGCTAGGTAGCCTCCCTGGATCTATGGGTTGCAGTCTGATTGTCCTTTGCTTTATATCTAGAATCCACTTATGAGTGAGTACATACCATGTTTGTCCTTCTGAGTCTGGGTTACCTCACTCAGGATGGTATTTTCCAGTTCCATCCATTTGCCTGCAAATTTCATGCTGTCATTGTTTTTCTCTGCTGAGTAGTACTCCATTGTGTATATGTACCACATTTTCTTAATCCATTCTTCAGTTGATGGGCATCTAGGTTGTTTCCAGGTTCTGGCTATTACAAATAGTGCTGCTATGAACATAGTTGAGCATGTATCTTTGTGGTGTGATTGAGCATTCCTTGGGTATATGCCCAAGAGTGGTATGGCTGGGTCTTGAGGTAGATCTATTCCCAATTTTCTGAGAAACCGCCATACAGATTTCCACAGTGGTTGTACAAGTTTGCACTCCCACCAACAGTGTCCACATCCTCTCCAACATTGGTTGTCATTAGTGTTTTTGATCTTAGCCATTCCGACAGGTGTAAGGTGGTATCTCAGAGTTAGCCTCTGTGTTTCTTGTATTTGACAGCAGTAGAAATTGAGGGTCATTGTTCTTCATACCAAGGGAACCACACAGGAGACCCAGGCCTGTATTGTGGACTTCATGCCTTGAACCCTGGCCCATGAGCGGCCAGCCCGGCTACTGGCCCGGCCCCTCGGCTAGACTTAGCCCTGACCCTAACAGGTACATCTACATAACTGAGCAGCACACAGCCACGTGGTGGGAGTTACCTCTCGCACTAGGCTAGGAAGAGTTTCTTCCAGGAGCAAAGGCTGACTGGTCTCGCCTCCCTACAGATGGGCTATGTGCGTGAATACATTCTTTGGGCGGCGGCCAAGTCCCAGCTTCTGGCACACCAGTTTATCTGGAATATGAAAACTAACATCTACCTCGATGAAGAAGGGCACCAGAAAGACCGTGAGTACTTTGGTCTCTCCCCATCACCACCGGCTTTCTCAGGCCCAGTGTGGGTGCTGCCGCAGCCTGGGGACCACCCCATGTCCTGTCCTTTCGTGGCACCTCTCCCCCCTTAACATACAGAGCACTGGGACTTCCTTCGTAAAGCCTTTGCTAGAATAAGGTGGTATTTGCAGCTCCTGGGGGGTGGGGACTCCCTGCTGGCCAGGCACCTGTCCTGTCACGGGCTGGGACTGAGAAAAGAGGGCCGACTCGGGCAGCCATGCCCAAACAGAAGAACCTGTGAGCCCTCCCACGTCTGCTCTGTGGTTTGCTTGTGCACTTGCTCATTTGTGACAGGACTTTGCTGTAGCCCTAGAACTTAGTCTGATTCTCCTGCCTCTGCTCCCAGACCTGGCTAAGCAGATAAAGGCACTTGCCATTAAAACTGTAAAGTGAACTGAATTCCTGGAACACACCTGGAGGAAGGAGATAACAGACTCCTGCAAGTTGTCCTCTGGCCTCCACATGTGTGCCATAGTGTGTGTCTGTCCACACACAAATAAATAAAGGGCTGAACACGCTGTCGCACGCCTTTAATCGCAGCACTCAGGAGGCAGAGGCAGGTGAATCTCGGTGAGTTCGAGGTCAGCCTGGTCTAAGAAGCAAGTTCAGGCCAGCTAAGGCTACACACAGACCCTGTCTCAAAACAAAACCTTCTGTATCCACCTCGTACAGCACCAGGTCTGAGCACCAGCACAGGGAGACGGGCGTCATCAGCCGGCACTTCCCTTTCATCGGGCCGTAGTGATTCCTGCCGTCACTGTGATTTCCACCACTGTCACCTCCACCAGAATGTCCCCTTTATTTTCTGTGACCATCTCCTCCTCCTGGGTTTCTATATCCGGGTCCACTGCCACCACAGCCTCCTCTCCTGCCATAGCCAGGACACCACCACAGCCTCCTCTCCTGCCATAGCCAGGACACCACCACAGCCTCCTCTTCCACCGAAGTTTCTGGCACACCCAGAGTTCCCTCTGTGACACATAAAATGACCAGATCTTCTCAGACTGCATCCCACAGACTGCACGTCTTGTTTAGAAAGGGCCTTTCTGCACTTCACAATTATGCCCGTTAATAGTAAAGTATTCTGAACAATTTCATCAAGACAGGCTTTCTCTGTGCCCTAGAACTCGCTGTGTAGACCAGGCTGGCTTTGAACTCAGAGATCTGCCTGCCTCTGCCTGATGAATGAACTTGCCACACTTTTCAAAGTAGCCTCTCAGATTACGTCCTTCTGGGTCTCCTTCGAGGCCACCAACAACACTTTGTTCCCTGTTAAGTGGGCGCCAGGCTTTACAGTCCTCTCTGGATAGACCTTTCTTTGGCTCCATTGCACACCCACCAACCTGGTGTGGTGAGCACACATTGCCACATCCTCCTCTCCACACAGGATTTTTAAGTCTCTAAACTAAAACCCTGGGCGTTTTGTTGAGGTCTCTCATTCCACACAGTCTGTCATTTCTCAGGATGTTCTCTTAAGCTGTCATCTGTGGTTCAAAGCGCAGGCTGCCAGTAACAGCTTCCTCAATGGCTCTGATTCCTTTGGATCGTAGCCTGCCCCCGTCCATCCTCCTAGTGGCCAGAGCCACACCTATTTTGAGACTAGACTAGCCTCTTCCCGCTCAAGTTCAGTCTGGGCCTATAGTTGTTTGTTTGAATTCCTATCACTCTAGCCAGCCTGATGGCACAGTCCTTTAATCCCAATACTAAGGCAAGTTCGAGGCCAGCCAGACACCAGGAGACTGACACCAGCCTCCCCAGCAGGGTCCTGTGTGCGGCCCTGGCTGTCTTAAAACTCGCTCTGTAGACCAGGGTGGACTTGAACTCGGGTCTGCTTTCCTCTGCCTCCCAAGTGCTGAGATTAAAGCCTGTCTTGAAAAAAGAAAAGAAAGCTGGGTGTGGTGGTGCACGCCTTTAATCCCAGCACTCAGAAGCCAGAGGCAGACTGACGCCAGTGAGTTCCAGGCCAGCAGGAACTGTAGAGTAAACCCCGTCTTTAAAACAAGAGCTGAGTGTGATGACCCATGCCTATAATCCCAGCATCTGAGTAGTTCAGGCCGGCCTTAACCACACGACACCTGCCTTTTAAGAAGGGACTTAGGATAGAATGTCCGCCTGATGTGCACAGGCCTGAGAGTCAATCCTCAACACCTGACCCTAGAAGGTGTGGCGGTGTGCATCTGTCATCCTGGCACTTGAGAGGTAGACACTGAAGGAGCAGAGCTTCACAGTCACCTTGCGGGAGCTGAGACCCTGCCTCCGAAAAGCCAGGTGTGGATGCGCCTGTGACCTGGCATTCGGGAGGCGTCAGCTGGCCTCTGCGTAGCACGTCGTGTAGTCTGGGGTCCATGAAACAAACCATAGGCGTTAGCTGGCCTCTGCGTAGCACGTCGTGTAGTCTGGGCTCCATGGTTGTTGTTGTTCATTTTTTTTAAAAGGAAAGAAAAATATAAAGTACAAAATAGAAAGCCATGAAGCCAAACATGGAGGGACATACATGTAATCACAGCATTCTCACTCAGGAGGTAGAAGCAGTAAGATCAAGGGTTCAAGATCACCCTCAGCTCCAACCTAGAAAACTGAGACTGTGTCTCAAGTACATAATTAACCAATCCATCCAGATGACCCAGTGGGTAAAGCCAGTAAACCTGACCTCAGTTTGGTTCCAGGTTGAAGGAGAAAAAGCCAGCTCCTGCAAACCTGCAAACTGTCCTCTGACCCCACACAAGTGCCATGGCCTGTGGGCACCGCTGTATGCAAATGAACCCCAGGAGTGGGACAGAGATTTGCATTCCCTGAGCTGAGAATGCTAAGACACACAGGTCCCTGGGGCTGCTAGCCAGCCAGCCTAGATTCTTCACCAAACCTTAAGTGAGAGACTCAGAAACCAAAACAGACAAGGCTAAGGCTGACCTCTGCCCCCATGTGCATGCATATATAACCCACATACAAAGGATCATCTCACAGAAGGCCAGGTGCTTCTCAGAACCGTGGGGTCTTCACATGTGCCCGTGGCCCTGCACGAACGTTCTGTTTGCTCACACACTATACTGAAAAGGCCTGTTTTCAAGGTAGAGTATAATAAAGCAATAACTGTAACCAGATGTGGTGCGTGCCTGTAATCCCAGCACCCAGTGCTAGGGCAAGAGGATCATGACTTCCTGGGCAGCTTGAGTGCTGTAGCTAGACCCTGTCTGGAAACAAGAACAAGTAATTCAGGCTGGGGATGTGTTCTGGTTGATGGAATGCTTGCCCAGCAGGAGCAAAGCTCAGCAGCAAGTATGTTAAGAGTGTGGCTCACATCTGTAGACAGCAGTGAGTGAGCCGTGGAGGCACAGGGGTCACAAGCACAAGGCCAACCTACTCTCAACCCTATTCCAAACAAACAGTTGGTATGGCTTTACCTGGGGCTTTGGTAACTAGTCACACAGGCCCTACCCTGAGCTTTGCCGAGGGGCCAGCATGACCAGTGTCAACAGTGAGGGGAGAGGATGGCATGTTGTGGCCTTTACCAAGTTGGAGGGCCCCCGCCGGACTGTCTAGCAAACATCTTTAATACTTAAGGGTTTTTGTTTATTTGGTTTGGTTTTTCAAGACAGGGTTTCTCTGTCCTAGAACTCTGTAGACCAGGCTGGCCTCGAACTCAGATATCCACCTGAGTCCTGGGATTAAAGGCGTGTGCCACCACTACCTGGCTGAGGGTTTTCTTTCAAGGGTCTCTGTGGCAGCCATAAAACTCATCATCTCTGTCTCCTCAGCTGACATCGGTGACCTTCTGGAGCAGTTAGTAGAAGAGATCACAGGGTCCCTGTCGGGCCCAGCCAAAGATTTCTATCAACGGGAATTTGATTTCTTCAACAAGATCACCAACGTCTCAGCCATCATCAAGTAAGTGCTGAGAGACAGCTTCTGAGATGTTTGTCTTCATCTCACCTACCCCGGTCTGTGATAGCCGAGGGTCTCCACTCTGGTGGCTTTCAGGGCATTACCTATTAGCATGAGACAGGCAGACTATCATTGGCATTTGACATTTGCCCGTGGTGGCCTAGGGAAAAGAGCATTGGGCACAGTTCTTCCCGGCTTCCTCCACTCCCTAACCTGCCCTCGGTGTGCAGGCTGCTCCTGCTGCGTTCCCTGAGGCCCCTGACCACACACAGAAGGTGGGGAAGCAGGTCACTTACAGCACCGAGACAATCAGTGTAAGAGGACCAATGGAGCCGGGCATGGTGGCGCACACTTTTAATCCCAGCACCTGGGAGACAGAGGCAGGTGGATCTCTGTGAGTTTGGGGCCAGCCTGACCTACATGGTGATTTCCTAGACAGCCAGAGCAACATAAAAACAAAAAGACAACACACACACACACACACACACACACACACACACACACACACACACACAAAGGGGAGGTGGGGAACAATATGATGTCTTCTTCGTGATAGTGTGCTAAGCGCACACGACAGCTGTAGCAGAGAATAAGTAAGCTCTTTCTCCCATAAGCCCCTGCAAAGCTGCGGCCCCAGTGACCTAAAACTCACTGGAGAGGTTTTTTTCTTTCTTGGGGGAGGGGTGAGACAGGATCTTTCTATACAGTCCTGGCTGTCCTGGAACTCATTCTGTAGCCCAGGCTGGCCTCAAATTCACAGAGATCCTCCTGCCTCTGCCTCCTGGGTGCTGGGACTAACGGCATGCGCCACCATGCCTGCCCTACTGGGGAGTTAAAGGTGAGGAACTGTCCTTAGCATGTGGGCCTTTGGGGAACACTCCCAGATTCAACTCTGCAGAGAGGTGCATTTCCAGGGCAATCATGACCTGATAACAAAGTTGCAGTTACCTCAGCCTCACCCTAGCTGAGCCAGGTCCCAGGGGCTTACCAGCAAAGGTCCACAGTGAGTTATAGGAATGGCTTTTCAGCCGGGCAGCGGTGGCGCACGCCTTTAATCCCAGCACTCGGGAGGCAGAGCCAGGCGGATCTCTGTGAGTTCGAGGCCAGCCTGGTCTACAGAGTGAGTTCCAGGACAGGCACCGAAACTACACAGAGAAACCCTGTCTCAGAAAAAAAAAAAAAAAAAAGAAAAGAAAAGAAAAAGAGGTGGCCTTTCAGCCTAGTACTGGGTAGGGCGCCCCACAGCCACCTGTTCTCAGTGCCTCAGCAGCAGCACACACCCCGCAAAACGTGGGGGCTCCGCTTCAGCCCCACCACCCTTGGGCCATGTGACTTCCCCGAAGAATGCAGGGCGGGCAGGCGTTGCTATG
The DNA here is from genome assembly GCF_049852395.1 of Peromyscus maniculatus bairdii. Taxonomy (NCBI): domain Eukaryota; kingdom Metazoa; phylum Chordata; class Mammalia; order Rodentia; family Cricetidae; genus Peromyscus; species Peromyscus maniculatus. The sequence continues at coordinate 3,902,452 of NC_134863.1, read as the reverse complement.
GAGGTTTGCTGAGCCTGGTGGAGCCAGATGTGGTGGGCGTCAGTGAAGCAGCAGCAGCACCCTGGGCTCTCTGGGGTCACGGCTGTGTGCCACCATGTCCAGAGTCTTTCTGTCTTGTTTCTCAGGCCCTACCCTAAAGGGGACGAAAGAAAAAAGGCTTGTCTGTCAGCTCTGTCTGAGGTGAAGGTGCAGCCTGGTAAGCTGGCGGTGGGGGCCAGTGAGGCAAGAGGGGCGCTGTCCTCCCTGGTGGGGCTGGTGTGGAAACAGGGCTTGACCGGCCACATCACACACTTAGGGCCTCCATCATCAGACCCCAGAGGGATGAACTTCCTCTTGTCTGCATCATGGACACATTTACTGAGTGTCTGAGTGCTGTGAAGAGAGACCATGACCGCAGCAACTCTTATAAAGAAAACATTTAACTGGGGCTGGCTTACAGTTCAGAGGCTTAGTCTGTTACTGTAATGGTAGAAAGCACAGTGGCATGCAGACCATGCAGACATGGTGCTGGAGAGGTAGCAGAAAGAGAACCGTGAACCACTAGGCCTGGCTTGAGCTTCTGAGACCTCAAAGCCCACCCCACAGTGACACACGTCCTCCAGCAAGGCCACACCTCCTGATATCCCACTCCCAGTGACCAGGCATTCAGACAGATGAGTCTGTTCAAACCCCCACACCGAGGAAAGGGAGTACCTGACTGCACGGAACACAGAGGAGGAGTGTTGAGAGCATTCTGGGAGTCCATTGAGACTTGACCAGGCAGCAGCCAGGGTGGTTGCCACAAAGCTAAGGTCCAGAACCTTCTGGAAAAGTACCTCCTGGGAGGAGGCGGGTTCTTTGATAGCTGACTCGATGGATCATGAAGAGTCGTGAAGGGCAGACCTACAGTGAGCACAGGACACGTCAGCGTCCTCATAAGGCTGCTCTGCACGTGAAGCCTGTGTTGGGGACAGTTTGTGGCTCCGTGTGGTGACGTGTGGCTCCCTGTACCTCTCTTCTGCGCCCACCCAGGCTGCTACCTGCCCAGCAACCCTGAAGCAATTGTGTTAGACATTGACTATAAGTCGGGAACCCCGATGCAGAGGTGAGTGCCCGCCCCACACTCTGCCCACCCTCCCTAGGAAGCCTCCGCCGCTGGCTCTGTTTCATGTCTGCATTCTCTTTCAGTGCTGCCAAAGCGCCGTATCTGGCCAAGTTTAAGGTGAAGCGATGTGGAGTGAGCGAGCTTGAAAAGGAAGGTCAGTGAGGAGCTCCCTGCAGTAGACGGTGTCTCTGCTCACTGGTGCTGGCGTGTTACGAGCATCCTATAAAAGATGGCTGCCATGCATCTGCCTGGGGGCTCACCCTTCCTCTGGAAATGGCCCCAGAATCTGCTGCCCGTCACTGGAGCCCAGAAGTCCCATCCTGAGCCGTCACTGAGCTTTGTAGGGCCCACTAGTTGCTCCAGGCTCGTACAGAAGAGCGTAGTCTGAGTGACACCCAGAGAGGTGTGCAGCCCACAGATCCAGAGGCTGACATTGGCATGTGAAGGGCATGCTCCAGTGAGGGACGTTCTGGGCGGGGCTTCTCCGGCTCATCCCTCCTGTGGTTGTAGCAATCCATGGAAGGAGGGGATGCTACTTAGCATCACTCCATCTCTGCCTGTCTCGTGTGGTCTTACAAGTCTCTCTTAAAAGGACACTTGTCGCCGGGCGGTGGTGGCGCATGCCTTTAATCCCAGCACTTGGGAGCCAGAGCCAGGACAGGCACCAAAACTACACAGAGAAACCCTGTCCCGAAAAACCAAAAAAAAGGGACACTTGTCATCTAGTATGACTCTTTTTTAACATGATTGCATCTTCAGATACCTTATTCCAAATGAGATCACAGCTGTGATTTGGGGTATGGACTCTGGGGACACAGGCCAATGTGGGTACGTCTTCAGTGGCCTGGCTGTGTTTCAGCCCTGAGTACTCAGCTTGGCCTGCAGGGGGCTCTGTTTCCGTTCCTTGTAAACCTTACGTTCTTAGGAAACTCCTGGCCCTGTGACTCTGTGACAGCCATGTTTCTTGGAGTCCCTTAGCACTTTGCAGAAGCGATTCTCAAGATCCTAGTCCTCTCGGGCCCCAGGCGACCTCTTCATTGCCCTCTGCTAACAGACAGCACCCCTCCCCCACCACAGGTCTGCAGTGCCGCTCAGATGCTGAGGATGAGTGCCGTGGGCAGGAGGCTGACGGCAAGAAGATCTGCTGGCAGGCAGCCATCTTCAAAGTGGGGGATGACTGCCGACAGGTGACAGGGCTGGCCTTATTGAGGTGTCAGGGCCTCTCTTATTTAGGCACTCTCCCTAGTGACACCAAAGAGCCCCATGCTGTGAAACGTGACCCTCGTCTTCACTCTATGACTCAGGTGCTGTGGCGCCCTTAGAGCAGACCCAGAACCCTCCTCCCAGCGCCACCCTGCGCCATTAGTGCCAAAGGAGGGAGGGCCTCACTCACACGTCCTCTGGGCAATTCTGTGACAGCCCCACCTGGGTGGGCAGTGAGGCTGCAGCCTGCCCCTCCCTTGCCGTGTGAACCTCAAGGGCCACCAGTCCCTGAGTGGTCCGGGGCTGAGGGAGGACCCTGACTGCATCCTGTGCCTTCTCCGGTCCAGGACATGTTAGCCCTGCAGATCATCGACCTCTTCAAGAACATCTTCCAGCTGGTTGGCCTGGACCTCTTCGTTTTTCCTTACCGGGTGGTAGCCACTGCCCCTGGGGTGAGTTCCCAGAGCATGACGGGCAAAGAGATCACCAGCCATGCCACAGTTCCCACCTAACTGTCCCTTCCCCCTCCCCTTCCTAGTGTGGGGTGATTGAGTGCATACCGGACTGCACCTCCCGAGACCAGCTGGGCCGCCAAACTGACTTCGGCATGTACGACTACTTCACACGCCAGTATGGGGACGAGTCCACCCTAGCCTTCCAGCAGGTAGTTGGCCCCTGGGCCTCCGCTCGCTGTCTGCCTCTGTCTTCCTCTGTCAGGAGCCCATCAGCCCCCCAGTGTCTCAGAGGCCTAGAGCCACAGGGTGCAGGAAGGGCTGCTGCCTGCTCCACAGCGGGGCCCCTGCTGTGGCTCTGCCTCCAAGGTGGGGCGCAGAGTGAGACCACAGCCCTCTCCACACAGGCGCGCTACAACTTCATCCGAAGCATGGCGGCCTACAGCCTCCTGCTCTTCCTGCTGCAGATCAAGGACAGGCACAATGGCAACATCATGCTGGACAAGAAGGGCCACATCATCCACATCGGTCAGCCGGGCTGCGCCACCCACTCTCCCTTCCCCACTTAGAGCGCAGTGTGCCCAGAGCCCCGGCTAGAGTCCTGTAGAGTAGCCAGCCCTCGGGGCAGCCACGCTGCTGGTAGACGGGAAAGCCCGCCCGTGGGGTGGCTCTGCTTCCTTCCTCGCCCACTTCTGGCCATGTGTGGCCGAGCCCTCCTCTGCAGGAACTAACCCACCCGACCTCACGCGGGCCCCGGTTCCAGGCAGCCTCTTGGGATTTTGCAGACTTTGGCTTCATGTTTGAGAGCTCCCCGGGCGGCAACCTTGGCTGGGAACCCGACATCAAGCTGACAGATGAGATGGTGATGATTATGGGGGGCAAGATGGAAGCCACACCCTTCAAGTGGTTCATGGAGATGTGTGTCCGAGGTTACCTGGCTGTGCGGTGAGCCCGTGGGCAATGTGGGGGCATCAAGGTGGGAAAGAAAATCCATGCGCCCTGGAGGGAATCAGGTGGCTGACGGACACCTGTGACTCCAGCTCCAGGACCCGCTGCCCACTCCGGCCTCTTGAGGCACCCGCACACATCCATGCATACACTCAAACACAGGGACACACATGAATTGTGTTTGGAGACGTGCATGGCCTCACTGTGTAGCTCTGGCTGTAGAGATGGCTCAGCCATCTCTTTAATAAGGCAAGATTCACAACCCAAAACTTTTTGTTTGTTTTTCTTTTTCTTCTTTTTTTTTTTTTTTCCGAGACAGGGTTTCTCTGTGTAGCTTTGCGCCTTTCCTGGAACTCGCTTTGTAAACCAGGCTAGCCTTGAACTCACAGAGATCTGCCTGTGATTAAAGGCATGCGCCACCACTGCCCAGCTTTTGTTTGTTCTTCAAGGCAGGGTTTCTCTGCGTAACAGCACTGGCTGTCCTGGAACTCACTTTTAGACCAGGCTGGCCTCAAACTCACAGAGATCCACCTGCCTCTGCCTCCCAAGTGCTGGGATTAAAGGTGTGCGCCACCACTGCCTGGTGATAAATCTTTAGAAGGTGCCTTCTGGTCACCTACATTTGTGAGCGACTTCCAGTCTGACGTGCCAGCCACATTCTGTAGTCCCCCATAGCTGACATCATCATCTGCCAGCACCCTTCAGCCTGGCCCCCCGACTTCCTGGCCACCCCTTCACCGTAGCCCCACACCTCCAAAGCTACATGGTAGAGATTGGCACCAACTAGGTGTTGATGGAGTATTACTTTGCCACATCCCACATGCGACTGTGGTTAACACCAAACAGCATCCTTGAAACCACAGCTGGAAGCCTGGAGTACTGGGGACGGGAAGGACTGCGTGAGCTTGGCTGAGGGCGGCGGGCAGCCTGGGGGAAAGTGACAGGTGGGTCACGAGACTGAGCCGGTCCCTGCTCAAGCTGGCCTTATCCCCCGCTTGCTGTCTCCACAGGCCTTACATGGATGCAGTCGTCTCCCTAGTCACGCTCATGTTGGACACAGGCTTGCCCTGTTTCCGAGGCCAGACAATCAAGCTTTTGAAGTAGGTGCCATTGGGGAAGGGCTGTCCATGTGCTGGGGCTCCACCTAGAAACCTTTTATGTACGCTTAGAACCACAAAGCAGACAGGGCTCCTGGAATAGCAAGATGGCCTTGAGCTCCCCAAGTGGCCTATCAGTTTCTGGAAAGGGTCAGGGACCACACTAGGCCACACCAGAAGGGACCTGGCCGGAACAGATTGCCACAAATGCTCTTTCATCTCTCCCAGACACAGGTTCAGCCCTAACATGACAGAGCGAGAAGCGGCGAACTTTATCATGAAGGTCATCCAGAGCTGTTTCCTCAGCAACAGGCAAGTCACCCGCCATTCCTGAGCCTTCCCGAGGGCGCGCATGGGGGACGGGCTCCCAGGAGGTGGTCTTCACGCGCTCACTTGGCCTTTCAGGAGCCGGACCTACGACATGATCCAGTACTACCAGAACGACATCCCCTACTGATGGGCCGGCAGCTGACGCCTCGGCTGCCCCAGCAGCTCATACTGTTAGCACAGCCTGGGCACGGGCTGGACCCACCTGCAGCTTCGGTTCCAGAGCCTGACACGCGTGTGGTGGTGCTGTGTGCACAGGTGTGAGTCTTGTTTGCACTGGACACATCCCTACTTGTTCGCCTGTCTTACTACATAGGTACATGAAGTATTTTCTTGTGTAAACTTGGAGAAAATAAAAATCCCAAAATGTGCTGCATTTGCTTGGTCAGCTAGCCTCGAGTCTGGCCTGTGGTTGAAGCTGCTCTTGACTTCCTGATCCTTCAAGTCACACCTAACTTAAGGAGTCTGGTTTGGGTGCTGGGGAGCAACCCAGGGCCTGTGCATGGGCAAACACCGCACCCTGGTTGTACAGCCCCAGGCTGTGACCACCAGGACTAATGCCTCAGGCATCTCCAAGGGGAGACTTAACTAGGCTGGCCTGTGTCTCCACATCTCTGTAGTTTGGTGGTTAAAGTTCTTGCCTGACATGCACAAGGCCCATCTCCAACAGCCCCCAAAATGAAAGTGTCAGTCAGTAGACAGGAGAGGACTTTGTAGGGCAAGAATGAAACTGAGAAATAAAAGTGAGCCTAAGAGTGGTAGCCCAGGACTGGAGAAATGGCTCAAAGGTTAAGAGCGCTGGCTGTTCTTGCAGAGGTCCTGAGTTCAATTCCCAGCACCCACATGGTGGCTCACAACCATCTGTAATGAGATCTGGTGCCCTCTTCTGGCCTGCAGGGATATGTGCAGGCAGAATACTGTGTACATAATAAATAAATAAATAAATAAATAAATAAATAAATAAATAAATAAATAAATAAATAAATCTTTTTAAAAAAAAAAGAGTAGCAGCCCGGGCCTGTGACCTGGGCCACTCCCAGGCTTGCTTTTTGTTTGGTTTTGGTTTGTTGTTTTTCTAGACAGGGTTTCTCTGTGTTCATAGAACTCTCTCTGTAGACCAGGCTGGCCTCTGCCTCCTGAGTGCTGAGATTAAAGGTGTGCGACACCGCCTGCTGGTTTTGGTTTTTGTAAGATTATTTATGTGTGAGTATCTGCATGTAGTTTGTGCACCGTGGCCATACCTGGTGCTCGGTGAGGGGGCCGGAAGAGGGCATCAGATCCCCGGAACAGTTACAGGATGTTGTCAAACTGTGTTTTCTCCTGAATACTGGAAACTGAACCCAGTGCAGCAAATGGGGACTGGAGAGATGGCTCAGTGGTTAAGAGCACTGACTGTTCTTCCAGAGGACCCGGGTTCAATTTTCAACACCCTTATGGCAGCTCACAACTGTCTTTAACTACCAGATCTGACGCCCTCACACAGACACGCATGCAGGCAGAACACCAATGCACATAAAATAAATTTTAAAAATTTAAAGAAAAAAAGAGCAGCAAAATGCCCTTAACCATTAACCCTCTCTCCAGCCACCCCGCTTAGTTTCCTGAGACAGTCTCCCGATTTCCGGAGCTCACTCACATGCCCATCTCTACCTCCCCAGCACTGGGGTCATGGACACCACCACCACATCCAGCTTTTTTACATGGGTTCTTAGGATCAAGACAGCCATGGCCCCAGCCGAGGAGCTGAAGACTCCAGTGGATAGAACTAATAGGCTGCTGGATGTGGTTAACCTTAACTACAGCAGGTGCTTTCTCTGTGTTCATCTTTATAGACTATTTTGTCGGCCATTAAGCGAGTCGCCAAAAAACTTATCAGAAAAGGTGTTTATTTAAACGCCATGGTGATAGCTCAGCTCTCACAAATGCTTAGTCCGGTCCCCAGGACAGAATAAAGGACACCTGGTGGCTGGCTCATGGCTGCAATCCACACACTCGCTATGTGGAGGCATAGACCCCACCTCCAAACAAGTAGTTTGAAGCTTATATGCCTAGGGTCAAAGTTCAACCCAGATTCGTCTCCGCTAAGCAGGACATCCCTCCTATACCAGCACCATCAGTGAGCTTAGATGCTGTGAGGAAGTTTGGGTTTGACGAACTCGAACCTGCCCAGAGGGAACCCCAATGTTGGGGGGATTTGGGATAACTGCGCATCCCGGGAAAATAATCCACACACACGGAGGGGACCTGACAGGCCACCATCCATCCTGCCCAAAGTTCAGGCTCACAGTAGCAAACGGCTCCCTAGGGGATCAGGCTGGCGCTTGGCAGCGAGGGCTGTGAGGAAGGACAGCCTGGGCACCCGAGCAGCTCCACTGCGGACAGGTACCCCCGCGCCCAGGTGACAAGGGGTCGCTGGGCCATAGGAACACACGAGCTCCCCCCCCCGCCCCTTTCACACAGGCAGGCACCCCAGAAACCACAAAGGAGACAGAGGTGTAGGCGGCCGAAGCCCGCGTGATGCTCGCTCTAGGCTGGCAGCAGTCCGCGTGGGCGCAATTCAAGCAAAGGCGACAGCGTGTAGCGCAGCCGCCGGAAGACCGCGTCCGAGCCAAGACTACTGGACAGCCCCGGGCCCACGGTGTCGGGCTTTGCCAGCGCCACGTAGAGCAGCGGCAGCGCCAGGAAGCCCAGCGGGAGCAGCAACAGCGTCTGCAGTGCGCTCAGCGCCCATAGCCTGAGGAACCAGCAACGCACGCGTGGGTGGTGGCTCCGAGACCCCGAACCCGGACCGCCGGACCCCCGCTAGCCACTCACCTGATGCTCCCCGCGCCCGCACCGCGGAACAGCCGCTTTTCCTGCAGAGAAAGGGCCGCATCCAGCTGTGCGCCAGGGCCGCGGCCAGGCTCTAGCCAAGTCTCTCCCCAAGAGAGCGGGTCCCCCTAGCGCGTGGGTCCCAGCTCCAGCCCGCGCCCCGGCCCGCGCTCACACAGTCAGCCCTGGCCACCTCCTCCATGAGTGAGCCCGCGCAGTCCTGCACCGGACGAGGCTGCAAGTTCCACCTGCAGGACAGGCACGGAGATGGGCCACCGGCCGGCTCAGCGCTGCCCTGCCGTCCTCCCTAACCTCAGCCCTTACGGTTCCGAGCCACCTCCTCGCGTAGCATCCAGCGCAGCCGCGGCCTCCATCACCTTCCCCTGCAGCTCCTGGAGGGGGGCAACAGGGACTCAGGGCGGAGGATACGGTCGGCCGCGGATCAGCGGACGAGGCCGCGGGGCATTGGGAAGTGACCGGTTCTCAGAACCGCGGGGCCGCACCTGCAGGACTCCACTCTGCTCCTGGAAGCTGGCCCAGGCCTCTTCCGTACGCTGCGCGCTCTAGAAGCCGGCAGAGGGTGGGGGGACCCCTTGGATAAGCATCACCAGGACACGCTCTCCCCACGAGCCCTCCCCTCAGAGGCCAGCGCCGTTCGCACCTGCCGCAGGCCCTCTGCCTGCATGGTGAATTTGGCCTCTGCCAGCTCCAGGTGCTTCTTCGGGAGGATCCAAGTGAAGTCAAGAACCTGCAAGCCTCGCACACCGCTGTGCCCAGGCTTGGTCCCTAGCCTTGGGGTCCGATGCTCCACCCACGCCAGCGCGCGGCCCCGCCCACAGCCCCGCCCACGTACCTGCAGTGCCAGAAGCTGAGTCCCCAGTTGCTGATCTGCTCGCTGTTGACTCAGCTGTTCTCCTCCATAGTAGAAAAGCTGGGAACGGAGCGTGTGAGTGCCTGGCTTACGGGACTTGGGGGCGAGGACGTGACCTGAGACCCTCTGTACGTACCTGGCTGGACAGCTCCTCCCACTGTTCCTGCAGCTTCCGATTGTGTTGCTCCTGCGGACAGGGTCCAGGCTGTGTCTATGCCTCTCCGCCCGCCTCGCCACCCCGGGCCCCGCCTCCTGCTCTTGCCCGCACCAGGTCCAGCCGGTGCTGCTCCGCCGCCTCCAGCAGCCCACGAGCCCGCTCCGCGCGCTCCCGCGCCGCCTCGCGCGCCTCCCCTCGCATAGCCCGCGACGCTTGGCTTCGTCTCCGCTGCAGGCTGCCGGGCGGGGCAAATTGGCCAATGGTGAAAGTCGGGCGCAGGATCCTCTGGGAAGGGCCCCCGCCAGCCTGGGAGTTCCGGGCTGAGCTCGCACCGCCCGGGGCCGAGACTGCCCACAAGCCTGCCCTGGGGCCTCGGTGCCCTCGCACCTGCGCTCCCGCTCGCGCAGCTCGTCCAGGCGCCCGGTGAGGCTCTCGCTCTCGGCCTCCAGCCCACGCACCAGCTCCTCCAGCTCCTGCTTCCGCAGTCGGCCATCGCGGTTGTCCTTCTGCAGCTGCAGCAGCTGCTCCTGCGGCTCAGCCATGGCTCCAGCTCTCTGCCCGGCCTCCGCCGCCTGGGCGGTCCGGTGGCCCGCGTCACAATGGGCAGCAGGGGGCGCCAGAGCCCGACCCGACAGGGGTCAGGCCAGTCAATTCAGGTATAGACATTTGATCACTGCGGGACTTGGTGGCCCAGTCTACAGAGATCAGAAGTTGAAGGTCATCCTTTGCTACATATCGAATTTGAGGCTAGCAAGGCTACATATGGACCTGTCTCAAAATACACACAAAAATATCAAATCACGATCGGACCGATAACAAGTTGATAAAAGGAAAGACCAGACTTGACAGTTCATGCCTGTCATCCCAGAAGTCCAGAGGCTGAGGCAACAGGGTCATCACCTAGAGTTGAAGGTCAGCATAGCTACACAGCAAGAAGATCCTGACTGAAAAAAAAAAGAAACTGAACTACCACCGTAACTCTAATTGCGGGATAAATCAGGTGTACCTCCCCTTAGATTCTGAGTGACCACACAAGGGAATACTAGAATTTTGAGAAAAACGTTTAAAATTAAGTTCCTTTAATTCCCACCCCCTGTGTTGGAACAATGATGACTTTGATGTGGTCTCAGTGGTTGGACTTTGGTTCACACTGCGCCTTGCCGTGAGGGGTGACAGGACAGTGAAGGGGGGCGTCTGAGATGCTAGAATGCCATGGCATTCTCTTTTCTCCATGTTTTTAGCTCTAGAAAACCCATATTGATGGGGCTTGTTGAGTGGTCTGGGTAGGAAGAGGATGATTGAGTTTTGTGATCTGGGGGCTTCTGTGAGCACTGGGTCTCACACTGTAGCCAGCCTGGTCTTGAACTCAAGCCTATCCCCCTGCCTCCATCTCCCTGGTACTGGTTTACACTCAGTTCAATAAAGTTTTCCTACAATTTGTTTTTACTTACGTTTATGTTGTGTGCTGTTATGTACCACGTGTGCGGGAGCCTCAGAAGGACCTCTGATCCTCTGGAGCTAGAGTTTGAGGTAGTTGTGAGCCCAGTTGGGTGCTGGGAACTAAATTTAGGGCCTCTGGAAGGGCAGCAAAGTGCTCTTAACTGAACACTGTGGCTTTTCACATTCTACGGTGATCCAGTTCTTTACAGAGATTTTAAGAAGCTAATTTCTTTAATAATTTGGAGGATAGACATCCCTGATGCTGTAATGAATATTTAATGAAGCATCATAGCCTCATTAGGGAGGTTGAGGGAGGGATTTTGCTGCAAATTCGAAGCCAGCCTGGACTTCAACTACAAAGGCTCAAACAAAACCTAACAATGAATAGATTTATTTATTTATTTATTCATTTATTCATTCATTCCTTCCTTCCTTCCTTTCTTTTTTTTTTTTAAGTGGGCTGGGGATACTGCTTGGTTGGTAGAACCTTTGCATACACAAGGAGTTAGGTCCATTCCCCAGTATCACACACACACTCAAATCAATTATTTATTTAAAGGGAAGGCTGTGTTATTTGATAGCTCTGGCTAACCTGGAACTCTCTTGCTGTCTGCAGTGTGCCTGCCTAGAAATCCAAAACCTTCAGGTACCATCAGCACATGTCAGATTTCCAGGACAGGGTGCTGTGTGTCATGTCTATACAAACAGTTCAAAACTCCAAGTCTCTGAAACCCATGGCCCCAGGCATTTGGGAGAAAGTGTTTGAAGACTTGGTTTTTGTATTTGCTGTGTTGGGGATGGAGACAGAGCCTGGCAGACTGTGGTGCCTTCTCCCTCTGAGACCCTAGGTCTTCAGTGCTCCAGTGAGACTCCTCCCTCAGCCATCGCCCAGGCCGCAGGGTCTCTCCTTCCTCTTAGCCTTTGGCCGGCCGCCTCAGCATCAGGCTCTCAGCAAGCACACCTGCAGTCTCAGCAGCTACTCGGCTTTACTGATCTAGGACGAGTTCTCCTGTTTTGTTCTCTTTTATTCTCTTTGAGACAGGGTGTCATAGAGTTCAGGCTGACCTGAAACTCAACTGCAGCCATGGATGAGCTGGGCCTCCTTACCCTCTCCCATCTCCCTGCCCAAGTGCTGAGACCACAGACTGAACCTCTGTGCCTGGCCTTTTCTTATAATCGGTGTTTGTTGCTTCTATAATATAATAATTTCTTGGCCGGACGGTGGTGGTGCACACCTTTAATCCCAGCACTCGGGAGGCAGAGCCAGGCGGATCTTTGTGAGTTCAAGGCCAGCCTGGTCTACAGAGCGAGATCCAGGAAAGGCTCCAAGCTTTTCAAAACCCTGTCTCGGAAAAACCAAAACCAAAACAAACAAACAAACAAACAAAAAAACCCAAAATAATAATAATAATAATTTCTTGCTAAGTAACCTTGGCTTGTCTGTAGCCCTAGTTGACCTCCAAACTGTGGCAATCTTGTTTTTGTATCCAAAGGCTTGTACCACCATCCCTGGCTAAAAACTGGCAGAAGAAAAGCACTGTACTATGTTAAAAAGGTGAAAGTCAAGGCAAGATAAACAAAATTAGGACATGGGAAAGGAAAGGAGCCTCCACCCCCATCCTGGAGTCTCTTACCAGCGTCAACATTTGGTGTGGAGGATGTCGTCTACAGACACTGGATGCTAACATGGCAATGAATAGGCTTAAGGCCTGAATGTGTGTGACCTTGCATAGGGTATTCACACACACACACACACACACACACACACACACACACACACAGAGGCACGCATGCACGCACTTCTGAGACTCAAACATGACTATTAACTTTGCATCCCTGTTTTAGCAGTAATCCGAATGGGTCCCCTCTGAGACCTCCCTGGGATCTCTGATCTCAGCTCCTGGGCCAACCTTTGAAGATAACAGCTTCGGTCTTGCCTGTGACCATCGCAAAGAGTAACATTCAACTCCACTTTAAAGAGCCAAGGCAGTGGTGGAGCACGCCTTTAGTCCCAGCACTTGGGAGGCGGAGGCAGGTGGATCTCTGTGAGTTCGAGGCCAGTCTGGGCTACCAAGTGAGTTCCAGGACAGGCACCAAAGCTACACAGAGAAACCCTGTCTCGAAAAACAAACAAACAAAAGTCTCAGGAAGTCCCCGAGGCTGACCAGATGCTCGAGACCCTTCTTCCTGGGAGACAGAGAGGTTCTGACTCTGAAGAGGTTCTGACTAACGGGGCTTCCTAGAACCCTTGTCTGTGCCAAGCTGCCTGCAGGCTGTGGGCAGGTCTTCAGCTCCCTGGGGGTTTGGGGGGGGGTAACCCAAATAAAAGCATTGGCTCCACAACTGCTTCAGCGCCTTGGGCTTTGGTGGTGTGTATCCGTACTGTAGTTGGTCATCGGTTTTCCTATCTGGGGTCAGAAGACTTTGTTTGTTCTCATTTCCCAAGGAACAAGTCCCACCAGAGACGCCCACATCCACACTTGGTTATGTCTTGCTTCTTTGAGGAGTCCACATCTGTGCTCTGGGGTGAGCCATTTCTTCTGAGCATCTCACCATGTCTCACCCCTCATGCTTCAGGTCTGAATTATCTTAGGCTAGTGACATGCTCATCAGACAAGCCCAGTAAACAGAGTTCAATCTATAGACCGCAGTGAAAGGAAAGCATGCTGGAGTTGTCCTCTGACCTCTGCACAGGGAGGTCACGGCACAAGTGTGCTACTCTCAACATCAGACACACAAAAACAGTGTCATTTTATTTTATGCGTGTGGGTGTTTTACCAGGACGTCCATGCACCACGTGCATGCAGTACCCGTGGAGGCCAGAAGAGGGCATCAGCTCTCTTAAAATGAGTTACAGATTGTTTTGAGCTGTGGGTGCTGGGAATCCAACTCCTCTGGGGAAGGGCTCATAACTGCCGGGCCATCTCCCCAGCCCCCAAAACGTTTAGTGAAACCTCAAGCCTGCTTTACACTGAGCAATCTTGCAATACTTTTCTGTGTCAAATTCCAGAGTCTATGGCCTGAGGTCCCTAAAAGCTGAATGGCAACTCCTGAGACTGCTGTGACAGAGAAGTGGTCCTCGTCCTCACCTCCCTTGACAAAAGCTATACAAGAAGACATCAGCTACCTAAGGGCTTGGCTGGCTGACCTTTGCCCACAACTTAGGAAATCTTGGCCTCTCCCTGGACACAGACACTTTATACTCAGGGACAGAAACAGGCTGTAAAATACTGCTCTTTGCTGGCCAGATCTCCTGGTCCTAGGCTCACCTGGAGAGGGTGAAGGATGGCCAGAAAAGGGCATCAGATCTCCTAAAATGAGTTACAGGTTGTTTTGAGCTGTGAGTGCTGGGAATCCAACCAAGCTCAGCGTAAAGGGGACTTGAGGTTTTACCAAACATTTTGGGGGTCTGGGAGATGGCTCCACAGTTATGATGACCTAAGGGTTTCTCTGTGCTACCCAGGGACCATCTCCTGCCTGGGAGGGGGTGGGGTCAGTGCCCCAGTGAGTACTATGCACGAGGCTATCGTTGACAGGGAAATGGCCAGTGCTTACCTCCTAACGGGACACTCACCTATTTGCTCTCTGGACATTTCCTCGGGGCTCTCTCATGCCTTCTCTACCCCTCACCCAAGGTCCAAAACTCTCTCTCCACCATGACAAACATTCAGTTCCACGAGGCTCCCCAGGACAGCTTCTGCAGATCCTGCACAGGCCCCAGATCTCCCTTTGCTGGTCCTGTTCTGATGCCTCCAAGTTTCATGCGCAGCCTTTACAATTCCAGGTCCACATGAGAGACCTATCTCCCAGACTTGTCGGTTATGACTGGGAAGCCCCCTGCCTCGGCCCAGCGTGACTTGGCTACTGTTCGCCCAACGTGGGGAGATCCACTTGTCCCCATGAACGAGGAGGAGGAGGAGGAGGAGGTCTGGGGGACATGGTCTTGAAGACAGTGCCACCCACTGGACACTGGGGGAGAAAGGCTGCCTTGTGCCACCCACTCTGACCACCTTCACCGCCACATCTTCAGACTGGATCACTCCAGACTCCCCAAGGTCCACTTCCCCTGCCCATCTCCCTACTAAACCTTAAACCTCCATGGCTGACTTCACAAAACACAAGTTCAAATCAGTCCTCGCTGGCTGCAAGGCACACAAAGCTGCCACCTGTTGCTCCTCAGGCATTACCTGCCAGAGGCCCCTGCTCCTCCCTCTCCCCGGCACCCCAAATACAACCCATGCTGCCCAATGTTGTCACTGTGTCCTTGGGGCTCAGCCCTAGGCATCTACTGACACTTAGAACTGTGTCCAGGACGTAAGAAGGCCTTGTTTGTACAGAAAGCTTCTGCTACAGAAACCTGGCGTGGTGGCCAAGGACACAGGCTGCTGCAGGGAGAAGCTGGTATTCCAAAGCCAGGCAGATGCGGCCTCAGGATTCCAGAGCCAACTCGACCAATTCACCGGTGTTCCTCGGCTTCCTTTTGCTGTCCCTAACTGATGTATCTTGGCATCTGTAGGCCACCGGGCCGCTGGCTGAAAGGCAGGTGAGGTCCCTCAGGCAGTTGTCGCCCTTCTCCACTACACACCTTCCTCAGGAGTGCTCCCCTTCCTACCCAGCGGCCAGAGGCCAGTTACAGCCTCCCCTGGGGCTGACTGACATGGCCTGGCCCTCACCCCATGGCAGGGATTGCTGAAGGTAGACTGGGGGAGAAAGGGAGGGGTCAGACTCCTGACCTGCTTCTTCAGCACCCACACCACACCTAAAGAATCCCGCTGTAGGCCAGGAGGCCAGCACTTGGTGCCCGCCATGTGCCTGGATCCTGGATCACATCTGTTCACACTGAATCCCAGACCTGCCCTACAGCGGCCACTCAGCCATCATCTGCGGGCAGGGTCTTTGAGGACATCATGATGATGGCAGGTGGGTACACTTGGCACTTTGATTACCAAAATCGGGCCTGACATCATGCGTGTGTTTACCTGTGTGTGATATGCACAATCCACAGTCCACAGTCCACGAACTTGCAGGAAATCTGTTCTCTCCTTCCATCATGTGAGGCCGAATGATCAAGCTAAGGTTGTGGCAAGGCACACACACACTGAGCCATCTCACCAGTCTGTGATTTGGCTTTTAAGGTCCTTGTAAGCCAGCTGGTGCCTGGTCTCTGCCCCATACACCACCCTAAATTCTAGCAAGTGCTAGATAACGACCCCCATTCTTTGCACACAATGTCCTTTGCCCAGGACACCAACCCAACTGGTCCTACATCTGTCTAAGGGGCAACTCTGAGTCCCATTAATACTATAGTGACACCAGAAAAAAAAAAAAAAAAGCCAGGTGGTGGTGGCGCACGCCTTTAATCCCAGCACTCGGGAGGCAGAGCCAGGCTGATCTCTGGAGTTTGAGGCCAGCCTGGGCTCCAGAGTGACATATGAGACTCCACCCTGTTATGGGTGGTCAGGGTCTCAGCGTCCTACTCAGAATGAATTTAAGAAAATGACACAAACACCATTCACAGTGAAGTGACAGAGTGGAGAGGAATCTGATGTTCACGGTCAGCTGGATGAGGAGAAAGTTTCAAGGACAAGAACCTGGGGTGCTTATGGGGTCTGCATAGGGGGGCGAGTTGCTGAGGGGTACAGTTTGGGTGGTTCTCTATTTTGATTGACAGGTTAAGTTATATAATCATTTCTTTGTTGTACATGTACCTTCCCATAATGCATCTTATTTTAATTTAATCACAAATACACAACTTAGGGCTAAGATGTGAAATAAGGTACTTTCCTCTAAAAGTTCACTTTAAGGACACAATTTGCCATATTGGACATGAACTCAAAACTAACTCAGGCCCACTGACCTCCCTGCCTTTCTGTCTGGACATAACTAGATACGGGCCAGGTGCCTTTCACCCCTGCAGGCAGGCGGGACTACAGTGGGTTCCAGGCTAGCCCATCTCAACAACAAAACACCTTGAGTATGACTGCACAGAATCTAAGTTTCATAGTCTTAGAAGGAGACACCCATCACTGGAGGGGTCCTCGACTGCTAACAGCTTGCTAGGTGCATTGTTCAGAGATAAACAGGTAAACAGAGATTGTGCAGGTAAATCGTCCAGGCTGCAAGTGTATTGTAAGAGAGCTCAAGACATGCGGAGCCCCACACTGCCCGCTGTGGTGGTTTTTTTTTTTTTTTTTTTGAAGATTTATTTATTTATTATGTATACAGAAGTGGGTGCCAGATCTCATTACAGATGGTTGTGAGCCACCATGTGGAAGCTGGGAATTGAACTCAGGACCTCTGGAAGAGCAGTCAGTGCTCTTAACCTCTGAGCCATCTCTCCAGCCCGCTGTGGTGGTTTTAAAATACACAGACTCATGTATTTGAATGCTTGGCCTATAGGGAGTGGCACTATTTGGAGATGTGGCTTTGTTGGAGTAGGTGTGGCCTTGTTGGAGGAAATGTGCCTGTCCTTGAAGGGTGGGTCTGAGGAATCCTATCCTCTAGCTGTGCCCACTAAGGGAGAGTTCACTACGCCTGTGGATCAAGATGTAGAACTCTCGGGTACCTCTCCAGCACCCCCATGCTTCTGCCACATTGATGACAGACTAAACCTCTGAACCATAAGCCAGACCCAGTTAAATGTTTTCCTTTCTAAGAGTTGCTGGGGTCATGGTGTCTCTGAGACACTTGCTGACTCAGCAGCACGGGCTAAGGTAGTGAGTTCACTGGGAAGAGTATACACAGAGCCTTAGTACAGAAGGCTGGCCCGGCGGCAGCTTGGGTCTCCTGGGCTGCTTTGATCTCTCTGCCGGGCTGCCCGTCCAGAAGCGAAGCCCAAGCAGAGGAGGAGCAAGTTCCTGGGCCCCTCTGGGCTAGCTTACATGCACTGTTTCCGATGGCTCCTTGGTGCTGGCCTGAATGCTATTGTTCTCAATTTGCCGGCCAGCGGCTGAGCCTTCGCCAGGGTAGAACTCAGTGTCACTCAGGGTTTCCTCACAAGCTTTCCGTATTTTCAGGGACTACAGCCCCCAGGCCAGGTTCATGCACAGAACAGTGCCTTCTGGATTCCCACCCTATCCAGAAGAACCAGCCTCCCTCCCCTACACCCAACTCGTCTGGTTTCCATAGGTCAGCACTCATCTGTCCTGAGCCTGAATGCTGTCCTTGCATGCATCTGCCCTGCTCAGCCTGACCACACACCCAAGCTCCACCCCCCACCCCACCCCACCCCACCCCACCCCACCCCACCCCCCGCTCCAGGGGCTCCTGCCTCCCTCAGGCCACAGCTGGAAAGAGGTTCAAAGGCCTGCAGTTGCCCAGGCCATGGGAGTTAAAGTCTCACATGTGCCCACACATTCCCGCTCAGGTTCTGGACCACCACACATGACCTAACAGCCCGTGAAGGGGAGCAGCCATTCCTGTCGATTTTAACAGTCCAAGATGGCGCCAACACCGCCTGACACTGGGAACAAGGCATCAAAAGTTCCCTTTCGGGGTTAGGGAAACAGGAAGTAGAGAAGTGTGAGGATTCAAGTCCAAATCCCCAGAACCCACATAAAGCCAGACATTGTAGCATTTGTCTCAAGTCCCAGGATTCCTATGAGAAATCGGGAGGAATCCCTAGAAGCCAGTCTAGTGTACACAGCACACAGCAGCCACACACACACACACACACACACACACACAAACACACACACACACACCAAGTCTCAAACAACATGGAAGGTGAGGGCTAACACCCAAGGCTGTCCTCTGACCTCCACAGTCACACACACACACACACACACACACACACACACCAGCGCTCGGGAGGTGCAGACGGGATCAGAATTCTGCTGTCCTAAACTATGGAGTAAGAGACTAGCCTGAGTGATGGGGATCCTAAGCAGAGTGATCCTCTCCAGGGTATGTTGGCACAAACCTTGAATCCCAGCACTCGGGAGGCAGGAGCAGTCAGTTCTCTTCCAGGACAGCCAGGTTATACAGTGAGTCTCAACAAAAAAAGGGATTCTCCATCACCAGTGCAGTCCGACCCAGGAGGCGCTTCCTGTTACCAGATGACTCTGTGGCAGGCCAGACCCCATGGGTATTGACACTGTAAATGGAAACCAGCCTGTCCTGAGACTTGAGCCATCCTCACTAAATAGTCCCCTTAGGGTGCCGGAGCCAGCTCTCAAAAGCCTCTTCAAACAGCTCTGGGAAGGAGGTGCTTTACACTCAGGGCCTGGGGACTCTGCACAGCTCAGTACCGGTCTGACTGTGCACAGTACCATGCTGTACACTCCTCTCCAGCACTGCCAAAGGAAATTGTAAAGGGAACCTAGACAGAAACCAGCTAAGACCAGGGCCTTGGGTGGTGGTAATCCTTTAAGCCATGCAAGATAGTTGAGCTGGTCATCAAAATTTAATTTTTAGGGTTTGAGCAATGGCTGTTCTTCCAGAGGTTCTGAGTTCAATTCCCAGCAACCACATGGTGGCTCATAACTACCTCTAATGGGCTTTGATTCCTTCTTCTGGCCTGCAGGAGTGTATGTATATGACAGAAGAGTTTATAACAGAACACTCATATACATAAAATACATAAATAAATCTTTAAATTTTTTAAAGAAATAGACATTGGCAATGGTCATTTAATCACAACAATGGGGAGCAAGAGGCCGGAGTGTAGCAAGAATCTTAAAAGGTCTTATTAATAAAACCAAACCTGAAGCCAGGTATTGGGGTGAATGCTGGAAGATCAGAGAAGCAGAACAAGCCACAGCTTCCTCACCTCACCAGTTCCTCAGCTGATCCTGTTTCCTCAGACTGGAAGCCTCTGAGTCCTCATCCAGAATGAATCTCAGCTGAACTGTGCTGCTCAAAAACCTAAAAGCTTAACCAGCCTAGTACCTCATCCTCACGCCTTAAATACCTTTCTGCTTCCTGCCATCACTTCCTGGGATTAAAGGCGTGAGTCACCATGCCTGGCTGTTTCCAGTGTGGCCTTGAACTCACAGAGATCCAGGCGGATCTCTGCCTCTGGAATGCTAGGATTAAAGGTGTGAGTGCCACCATTTTCTGACCTCTATATCTAGTGGCTGTTCTGTTCTCTGGCCCCAGATAAATTTATTAGGGTGCACAATATATTGGGGAACACAATTATCACTACACAGGAGGATCTGAGTTCCAGGGCAGAGATGGCTACATGGTGAGATGGTACCTCAAGAACAGAGGGAGATGGGAGAGGAGAGAACACTTCCATGGGAATTTAAAATAAACCAGATATAGGCACCAGTGCTTGGGAGATGAAGGATCAGTTAGAAATTAGGATATGCCAGGCGGTGGTGGCAGCAACACACGCCTTTAATCCCAGCACTCGGGAGGCAGAGGCAGGCAGATCTGTGAGTTCGTGGCCAACCTGGTCTACAGAGCGAGATCCAGGACAAGCACCAAAACTACACAGAGAAATCCTATCTCGGGGAAAAAAAAAAAACTAGGTTATAATTCATTCAGCAGAGTGCTTAACTATCATACACAAAGCCCTAGACTCTACACACACACCATGGCATTCACAGAAGCACCAGGAAAACACACAGAACAAATTAAGTATTTTTTTCTTTTTTTAAATTTTTTAAATGATTTTTATTTTATGTGCATTGGTGTTTTGCCTACATGTATGTCTGTGTGAAGGTGTCGGGTTCCCCTGGAACTGCAATTATACTTTTTAGCTGCTAGGTGGGTACTGGGAATTGAACCTTGGTCCTTGGAAGAGCAACCAGTGCTCTTAACTGCTTGCTGAGCCATCTCTCCAGCCCCATAATTAAAACAGTTTCTGTGTAGCTTTGGAGCCTGTCCTGCAACTCACTCTGTAGTCCAGGCTGGCCTTGAACTCAGAGATCCACCTGCCTCTGCCTCCTGAGTGCTGGGATTAAGAGTGTGCGACACCACCGCCTGGCCAAGAGCCGGGCTTTCTAAACGTTCACAAACCTATTTTTTGAGTCCTCCTATGTTGCAAGCACACACAGGGGAGTTTGAATCTAGTGTCCTGGCATGTGCTGCGAAAACTGCCCCGCCACAACCCCAGGCCTTAGATCAAGTCTTCAACCTCCCAAGACTCATTCTGGAGAGGACCCACTAAGAGGGCTCTCATCTTGTCCCAGCCCTTTCTTAGTTACAAACTGTGCTCCAGGGTACTGGTCACACCTCATCCCGGCCACTCCACCATATCTGCTTTCTGGACAGCCTCAATTAACTTGAGCCATTGTTGTTCTGACCATGCTCACATCTAAAGGCAATCCCCCCCAACCACCCCCAACCACCACCCCCCCACCCCCCACCATCCTCTCGCCCCAGATCCTGGCTCTCTCTTAAGACCTTGTCACTCTGCTGGAGGGTAGAGCCACAAGACAGACACCACAGTTTTCAATCAAGCTTTTAATGAAAAGATCATAAAATAACAGTTTCTCATCACTGTACATTAAGACTGCACGCTTTTGAATGGAGAGATCAGTCGTGGATAAATCACTGACACTGGAGGGCTGCACAGCTGCAGCTCTGACCTGAATGCATCCATCCAGACTCTGGGGAAGTAAACTTAATGTGATGAGTGGCAACAGCGGTGACCAGTACAGGAGTGCGATCCCCGCACCCCTCCCCTGCTCCGGGAAGGGTACAGAGGATGTGATCCCTCTTCCAGTTCCAATTAAACGAAACAGATATACCCCATCCCTCCTGAGGTATTTGCAAATGGGATGGATGGAGCCCAACCTGGGGCCCCTGGAGGAAACAAGTGATGGGTTAGGTACAGGGAGGTTCCTTTAAGCACCTGGCCCCATGGGGCCCCACCAAGTGGAGGGGAGGACCCTGAGAACTCTCCCTGACCCAAGTGAGGTCTGTTATGCAGCATTTTTGAGGTCAATAAATTACAGCAATAAATAGCAAGGTGAGGTAGGGGGAGGGGTCCCTGGTAGAAAGTTAAAGTAAGGTGACTGAAGCTGCAGGCATCCTAGGAAGGGGGTCCTGGGCAGCACGTTTCCACAGCTTCCACCCTTCCCGGGCTGGAATGTCAGACTGAGGTCGGGTCCCTCTCTATCCCTCATTCCTGGCATCCATTTCATAGGTTCAGTAACATTGGCCCCGTAGTGACTGGGGAAAGGAAGACCTTGGTCCCTTTAGTGGAGCACAGCAAGGCTGGGGAGCCTGTCCATTCTTTCGGGCCCAGCCGCTTGGCTTCTGCCTCTGTTCCTAGCACTGACCCCCTGAGCCCTGCCCTCCCGGCTGCCCAGGATCCCCCTACTCAGGAAGGCTCTGCCTGCTGAGAACTCAGCAGATCGCACTCCTGCACAAGGACCTGAGGTCCAGTGAATACTGACAGTGTGGGAAGCATGTGGGGATCTGGCTCCCCTCAGTGCTGACGGACGGAAACACACTTCTTGGGCCGTGTGAGGTCAGGGGTCACAGGCTGAGGTGTATGGCTATCCTGCAAGTCTGAGATTCTTAAGTGTTCCCAAGTTCACCTTTTCCTTTTTGCAATCTTGGAAGAGCCCTTGCAGTAGCTCGGTCCAGTGGGAGTGGGCACTGGCAGAGCCGGGCCTGCTTCCACCAGCTTGCCCTAAGTCTGAGAAATAAATACATTCATCACTGCACAAACATGGATACAAAACAACACTGTTGAGAGTGTTCGCACCGCCTGTTGGTGAGGACCAGACTCAAGTCAGACCCTTCTGCTGCCCGGGGTGGGGTGTGCGCATGATGGAGTCCGCTGAGCTTCCTAAAGCTCCCTGCTTTTTGGCTTGAGTGACTCTCACAGTAACACAAGGCTCTCGGGCAGGGCTGACACCCACCCCTGGGTCCAGCCAGGAGGCCTGGGGGCTGGTCAGCTTGGTGCATGCTCTTTGGTGGCAGCTGAGCTTGAAGAGGCCCCAAAAACGGGGCCTAGGGCTCAGGTGCAGCTAAGGGGAGGGGCTTCTGGTTCTTACCCAGCACCAGGGCTGCCTCTGCCCTTGAGTCCCTCAAGGGTCGACTTAGAAGCCAAGAAGGACCCAGGAGGGAGGGAAGAGTTCCCTGGGACTGGCCTTGTAGCTGCTGAGGTCTGAAACTGTAAAAGTTTATGTAAACAATGAGATAAATATATTAGTATCTTTTTTTTCTGAGCCCACTGAGGTTCCATACTCATTCAAAATGTGCTTTGGTTTAAAAAATAGGTTTTGTGAATTTGGGTATGAGCTTTTTTTTTTTTCTTTTGATATTTTTTTAATCTTTTTTCCTACATGACATCTGCTATTTTCTGTTTCCTGTTTCTCCAAAACATTCAGGAATTAAATGACTAAAAGAGAACTGTAAGCCACCTTGGCCTCCTATGGCCTGATTTCCTTGAGGCTCTTGACATCACACACACACAGACACACATACGGACAGTCATAAGCATGCACCAATGAAAACAAAGAAAAAAGAAAACAAACCAAGTGTCGATCCCGCCCAGCCCAACGACCCTTAAAATCTTAAATAGGAAACTAGTGTTTTGCTTTCTCATTAAAATACAGAAAAGGCTTGGTACAATACTAAGGTGGGTACAACACTCTGCTGCACACGGCGTGCTGAGGGGCTCTGCTCCCATCCCTGAATTTCTGCACAACAGACGAGAGAGACTGCCCACAGCCGGGGAGGCCACACGGGGTCCCCATGCTGCACAGACTTTGCGTCCTTGGCTTAAGTGCTGGTGGGTGGGGTGGGGTGGGGTGGGGAACAGAGGCTAGCACGCCCTGCTTCTTCCCTGGGTGGAGGGGCCGGGTCTTCACTCAGCTACTCAGTGGGACTTGCAAGAACAGAAAAGAGATTACAGGCAAAGGGTAAAGTACTGGCTCAGAGCAAGGGCACCACGGGAGCCCGGCCAGGTGCCCTCACTGCCACCTGCCACTCACGGGGTCCCTGGACTCAGGCTAGAGGGTTTCTGCAGAGGTGGGAGCAGGAGATGACTCTGGAAGTTTTTGGTCTTTAGTAAAAAATCAAAAGGAACATGAAAAGCCTTCAAACATGATGATAAGGCCTACGGGCCCAGATCTGTGGCTCATATGGAGCAGAGCAGACAATCTTGGTCTGGCCTGGGAAGCATCTGAAGCCGGCTGACACACCCACCCCTCCACTTGCTGAGTCTGGAGGTGGAGGCCAACCTGTAGCTCTGGCTCTGCAGTAGGTTCTGAGACACACAAGAGCTCAGGAGGAGACGGGATGGGCTCACTTCCACCTCACGCTGGCCCATGCAGGGAGCTGCTCCCTCCTCATGGCTTCTGTTCCTCAGGTGCCCAGCACCTGCCCCACAAACAGCATCCCCTGAGCAGCAATCATCCCTTCCGGAACACGAGGCCCACATAGGGCTCGGGCCCGCCCAGCCCAGCCAACTCCACCACAGGAAACAACTGCAGCCTCCACGCACTGTGGTACTGAATTCAAGAGGTAGCAAAGGTCAGAAGGCTCGCCACCTTGTTCAGGGAGCAAGGAAGCAAAGCATCTGTGCATAAGCAACACGCATACTCTCATCCACTCGCGCGTGTGCACGGGCGCACGTGTACACACACACACACACACGTGTATACACACACACACACACACACGTACACACACACACACGTACACACACACACACACGAACAAGAGTACCGATGGCCCTGGCACCAAGTCTAGCCTCCCCCTCCCCCTCTGAAACTTCAGATCTTCAAGTTCCAACATCTCAGAAAACGTATGAGAGTGGGGGGGGGGGGTCTCAATAAAAGTAAGTACCTCTAACTAGTGACATTCCTTGGAAATTATGGGAAAAGCATGTTCTCCTGAGGAAGCCCAGGCAGGCAGGGCTCGGGATCAGGGAAGCCTTTGGGCAAGAAGGGCTTCTGGGGCCTTGGAGAGGCAAGTTCAACCATGCCCACAGCACCAGGACCAGGGGAAATGACAGGGGGGGGGGGGCAGCTGCCCCAGTTACATTCAGTCTGCAAACCCAGGCTCATCCCCAGAGAGGCAGGAGGAAAATATTGTTCATTTTGGTTTTAAAAAAGAATTTTTAAAAACTGTAAAAAAGAAATAGGAACAGCTCAGTAGGAATAACAGTAACACAGGCCCAGAGGGCTCTTTAGTTGTCGAGAGGTAGGCAGTGGGGTCACCCTGACTGTCCAGTGTGAGCTAGCAGTTGCCACCCCAGCTCAGAGAGAAAGGAACTGCCACCCAGCACCAGCTTCCCAACAGCAGAGTCACACTGCACCGCAAAGACACAAGCACACATGCACACACACAGCCGAGTCCCTGACAGCCGAGGGCCTGCTCCAGGCACCACTCTTGGCCATGGAAGGAGGCCCTGAGCCTCCTCTAGCCCAGACTGCAGTAAGGGACCAAGCCCCACTGGCACCCACATGATGGACTCCCACCGGCTCTCCAGCAGCCCTTCAGGAGCTGGGAGCCAAGTGGGACGGGAGGTAGAACAGTCACCAGCACCACACCACAGGGCTGGCCCGGGCAGCTCTTCTCTTGGCTTCCCTTGGTACACTGCTGATTAAAGCTCTGGGTATGGGGAGGCGGGGCCGGACTTGGGGTTCGGCCCTCCCGCCATACTTCCTCACTCCTCCTTCCGCGGTTCCCACGTGGCAAGTCTGCAGAGGGCTCCCTCGGGTCTTTGGCTTCTAGGAAGGGGAAGTGTGCATGCGCAGGTGGCTGATGAGGTTGCGCTGCTGGGTGAACTTGCCCCCACAGAGCTGGCACTCGTAGGGCTTCTCACCTGAGTGCACACGCATGTGCTCTGTGAGGCGGTACTGGCGGGTGAAGCGCATGCCACACTCGTCGCAGGCAAAGGGCTTCAGGCCCAGGTGGCTCCGCATGTGGCGCGTCATAGTGCCTCGCTGCGTGAACATCTTGCCACAAATGTTGCAGGGGAAGGGCCGGGTCAGCCAGTGTGTCTTCTCGTGTTGCCGAAGTGTGGCCGGGTCCTTGTAGGTCTTCTCACAGACTGAGCACTTGAAAGGACGAGGCTCGGCTGCATAGGCTGCACTAGGTGTGGACAGGTCCTCGGCCTCCTCCTCCGCACCCCCACTGCCGGTCTCATACGCCCCCTCTTCCTTGATGAACAACTCCTCCTCTGTGTGCGTCTCCACGTGGGCATTGAGCTGCTCAGAGCTGGGGAAGCCCTTGGCACACGGGATGCACACGTAGAGATTGTCCCCGTAGGACACCGTCTCGTAGCCTTCCTGCCGGTACACGTACTGGGCCCCGGCGGGGCCGCTGCCCGCCTCGCTCCCACTCTGCCCACTGTCCTCGCTCCCGTCCTTGCCGTTCTCCTCCTCCTCCTTGCAGGGGTACGGCGGCTCCCCGTACGACCCGCTGGGGCCACTCCCGCCAACACCGCTGGCCAGAACGCCATTGGGAACCCTGTCCCCAAGCCCCTCCCCTTCCTCCCCTGGGCTGGGACCCTTAGTCCCCGTTTCTCTGCGATCAAAGGGGGACCCAGCCACAGGTTCCTTTTTGTTCCAATCCTTTTTGCGGGCTGAATGCCGGAGGCTCTTGCGAGGCTGGCCGCCCTGCCCTTCCAGCAGACTCACATGGTTGTCCTCGGCCCCTTCCAGATCCATGGGCTCCTCAGGAGTGGCCCCCAGCTCCGCGTACGAGGCACTGTTGCCAACAGGCAGGGCGGAGGGTGCAGCGGGCGCAGGTGAGTCGCGCTGGCCGTCACTCAGCTGGGCTGGGTCTTCAGGAGTGAGGTGGGGGCCAGGGGCTGCGGGAGGCAGTGGAGGGCTCTTCTTGGACAGGTCGAGACCCAGCTCCTGCTCGCAGCCCCCACTGCTCCCGTTGGTGCTGTTGCTACAGCCCCCCAGGCCCACCTCCCCACCAGCTGGGCAGCCCCCCAGGCCCAGGCCGTGTGTGCTTTCCTGGGTGGAGCTGCCCAGAAAAAGCTCATCATCTGATCCTTTGGCCTGAGGGAGCTCTTGGGGGACGGGGTGTCCTTTGCGCCCATCTACAAGTCCTGGATACCGAGCCTGGATGACAGAGGCTGTGGACAGCCGCTGACTACGGGTCGGTCGCCCCACGCCAGCAGCACCCACTCGTCCAGGGCCAAAGGGCTTGCCAGCTCGCTTCAGTTTGCGGCGGCAGAGGGCTGCCAACTCGGGCAGCTGGAGGTAGCTGGCGGCAGTGAGGAGAGTGCTGAAGTTGGGCTCAGATGGCTGGTCACTGGGCAGCAGCTTGCCCGTGTAGATGAAGTCCAGGATCTGCTGGAACACGGTGGAGCTGACCATGTCGGTATCTAGGTTGATGAGGTTATCATGCAGGACCAGGGATTTGAAGTAGATGCTGCTAGCAGCCAGGACGTTCTTGTGGGCCCGGAAGATGGAATTCTCCACCATGATGATGACGTCACACAGGAAGCCCTTGGTCCTCTGCTGGTTCAGCTGCAGCAGGAGCTGTTTTGAGTGGCTGGGCAGCTCCATGTCTGGCCCCATGTCCCTGCGCCCTGCCCACGGGCACCACCTGTGGGCAAGAACAGGAGGATAGTTAACCTGCATGATGGCCTGGCACAGATCATGCACTGAGCCCACCCAATTCCACCCTCCTTGGGGACAGTGTGTAGGACAGGCCCCAGCCCAAGAGAAAGGAGGGTGTACCTGCCCATCCCCTGCCATCCACTCACGTGAAAAAAAGAGGCTATGGTAAGGAAAGGTGCCAGGCCAGCTGGGTTTAGACTGGAGGGATGGCTTCCTGGTGAAGAGCACTGCTCTTCACAGCCATGCGTGATTCCTGTTCCGGGACCTGATCCCCATGGCCTCCACAGGAGCACACTCAAGTGGTGCACACACATACATGCAGGCAAAACACTCACACCCATAAATAATGACGCTGAAACAAATGCCGATTTGAATTGTACTCTGTCACCGCTTCAATTCTAGAGGTCAGTCACAGGCTGAGGGGCATGCAGAGAACCTACAAAGTGGCCAGCAGGTGGCTACAGAAGCCACAACAAATACCCTTCTAAAAGACTAGGGCCACAGAGGACACTGGCTAGTCCTGCCTAGGCATGCAAACCCACAGGACTGGTCTTCCCAGATTTATAGATTTTTGTTGGTGGTGGTAATTTCATTATGTTGAAAGGTTAAAATTTAATAGATAAAAAGGCAAATAAACAAAAAACCCTATGAACCAAACCAAGTTCCTTTGCCTGCAAACTTTGTTCTATCCTGGGGTAACTCTCAAACACCCCTCCAGGCAGCCAAGCGGTCCTCATCTGCCGGCTCCTGACTCAGACCCTGCATCCTCTCTCCCGTAACTGCTGGTCCTTACAAAGCTCTCTACTATGCAGGAGTCCGGAGACACTGGACACTGTCTGAGCCTGTGAACCTCACAGGCTCTGTGCCCTTTCTAGGAAAGATAGTTTGCCATCTGGGGCCTGGGGAAGGCAGCAAGCTGGCCTTTCCAGACAGGCTGTGTAGACTCTCGTCGTCACAAGTACTAATAAACACACAAGTGTCTCCAAAGGAACCTGTCAGCAGGGCAGCAGTGTGTGCAGGTGGGGTCGGGCATACTGTCCCCCCGTGCAGAAGCGCCTCAGCCCAGCAGGACTCTCCACGGAGAATGCTCCAGGGGAGCACAGGTGGCAAAGTGTACCAAAGGTTCCAGGAGGTCAGAAGCACTCCAGGTAGATCCCAGCTGCACTCAGCTCCACATGGCCAGCCTTGTCTTCTACACAATGGGGACTCCAGTGCCCAAGAGGCTGCCTGAGCCCACCTCAAAGCTTCCTGAGACCACAGGCCGCGGAGACACAGCTGCCAGCAATGCAGCATCCGGAACCACAGCAAGAGTCTGGGGCTCCAACAGCTTACACAGATAGTTCACATCTCCCACTCAGGGTCCAAATTCTTTCTTTTTTCGAGACAGGGTCTTCCCCAACCAGTAGCCCCACCTAGCCTGGAGCTCGTTATGCAGACCAGGCTGGCCTGGACTCACAAAAATTGACCCCTCTCACCGGCGGCGGTGGCGCACGCCTTTGATCCCAGCACTCGGGAGGCAGAGCCAGGTGATCTCTGTGAGTTTAAGGCCAAACTGGTCTACAGAGCAGGATCCAGGGCAGGAACCAAAACTACACTGAGAAACCCTGTCTCGGAAAAAAACAAAACCAACCAAACAAACAAACTGACCCTTGTCCGCCTCTTGGAACACCAGTATTAAAGGAACGTGCTGTGTACCCCCACGCCTGGCTTCTGGGTCCAATCTGTTGAAGTAGCTGAATTCCTCGGAAGCTCTCCACTACCCATGTCTGTCTGCCCTTTCCTCGAAAGGCTCCCAGTCCTGTCCGCCACTGGGTGGGCCTGTTATGGCCCTCAACACTTGACAAAAGGTTCTCTTCAGTCCAACACCTGCCCTTGTTCAGAGAAGGAAACCCCACTTACCCCAAAGTTCCAGAGTACACCGATGCACAAAAATGCTACCGCTCAGCCTTACAGAAAGCACTTGGCAGAGGGCTGGCTCCGTGCACATGGCAGCTAAAGCCAGTCAGGTGACTTAGTGGCTGAGGCGATGAGAAGCAAACCTCTCTACAGCTAGGTAGAAACAAAGAGCTAAGGTACAGTTACCACAGTAGGCCTAGATATCAGCCCCAGGGCAATGGCAGTGCCGGTTCTACTGGCAAAAACACCTGGTGCCTCAGGCCTAGCAGGAGAGACAAAAGAAAGGCTATGTGCCTAAGGCCGGGGCACAAGTCTCCGCCACCCCACAGGTGCCTGCCTGCACCGTGCACATACAACGGAGTGTGGACCAGCACAGAATCTATACTCCAAGGCTGTCTGAGAAACCCACGAAGCCCCAAGGACTAGAAACCATGGTGAGTCCTCCTCTCCCAGGCCTACCGGAGTGCCAGGGGCCCAGAAACCATGTGAGCAGCAGCCGGCGGGGGGTGGCCTCCTTGAGTACGCAGACTTCCTGAGGGAGCATCAAAGCCTGGTTACCTGGGAAGAAGAAGGCAGGCATCAGTGAGGGAGGAAAGGAGAGGAGCATGAAGGAAGGGTCACATATTCTACTCCCATGAGCACCTGGGGCAACAAAGCAAGAGGAGAAAAAAAAAAAAGAATGGGAGACCTAGTACCAGGTATGAGCAGGTGGGGGGTACTACCTAACCCCTAAAGTACACTGTAGACACCCCATGCCTTTAATCCCAGAGCCTCGATTCCTAGTACTAGGACTAGTAATCCTAGTACTCCTAGAGGCAGGCAGATATCTGCAAATAAGTTCCAGGTCAGTCTGCTCTACATAAGAGGGGTCCAGGGCAGCCATGGAGAGACCCTGTCTCAGAGACAGACAGACAGACAGACAGACAGACAGACAGACAGACAGACAGCGAGGAGGAGGAAAAAAAAAAACAAAAAAACAAAAGAAAACCCTGGAGGTCATCCTGGGAGGCTAAAGCAAGGTTGGCCATATTTACATAACAAAAGGTCCAAATGGAACCTAGCGGAAGGGCTATTTCTAAGAACCAATCTGCTGCCTTTTCCTTCTCTTGGCAACTCAGTTCATCTGTCTAGAGGCTCGCCCCCTACAGAACAGTCAACAGCAGCCCCAGGTGAGGGGTGTGCCCACCACCACCCTCTGGGTCCTATGGACGAGGAATCTTGAGATTCTGGGTCCCTGTTCTCCACACAGAACAGCCTGGTCTCCCCTGGAAGTCAGTGGAAGGAGCCTGCAGCAGCCAGGAACCCATCTCTGCCCCAGCCCTTCCCCCACGCCATCCTTGGGCCATGAGGGCAGGTCCCTCAGGAATGTGACCAGACCTGGGGTGCAGGCCTTAGGCTGGGGCCTCAGTCACTGGCTTCAGGCTGTCAGCTGTCTCTCCTGCTCTCCTAGCAGCTCCCGTTTCAGAGTGGGCTCATTATCCCAAAGGCCACAAAACAAAGAACCAGCTCTGGAGTTTAATGAGCTGGTCACCCAAGAGGACAGGGACAGAGAGAACAACAAAACTTGGGCGAACCACCACAGATCCAGGAACCATCTCAGCCAGGCAGACTCCTACCAAGCAGCCCAAACCGGGCCCTGGTAGCCTTCTGCCACAGCACTTTCCAAATTCAGAAATTACGGAGCCCTCGGTAGGGACTGGGACCGCTACCAGACACAGCATGCAGGGAGCCTGCGCAGCAGGGCTGGGCTGAGCGGCTGGCCATGGTCTAGCAAGGTAAGGAGCAATGATCCTTTTGGTGCCCTCCGCCACCTGGGGTGGGGGTGGGTGGGTGATGCCAGCCCTACTGGGAGCTGGCAGTCTGTCCCCACTCAGGTCCTCCCATGGGAGGGCCCTGTAGCCTACAAATCACCGCTCTTTTCTTCCCAATCTGAATGATGATGACTATTGGTCCACCTACTTTCCTTGGAGAAGCCAGTGTCTGGGAGACTGAAGACTGAGAACATGGCTAGATACACCAGCCCATGAAAAGCCAGATACAGACTTAACTAAAACAGGGTGCACATGCGGGCTAACATCCAGCAGTGCCTATGAACTAAGGGTAACAGGCCTAGCCCAGGACTGCCAACCCTAACAATGGCACCTATAGCTACCCGGGACAATGGGGCTGACCACTGATCTCAGGGCTGACCAAAACAAATTCTTCAGAGGACAAGGAAAGGGAAGAGAAAGCCAGCACAAAAACCACCTATTGCCGAGAAACCTCCAGCTCCAGGCTTCCATGGGGGGCAGCAAGTCTGACCTCTGAAGACAAGGTCCAGCTTGCTCTACTGTAAACATGAATAGAAGAAATAATACAATTCTGTGTGACCTTCCTGGCCCCCACATTAGATATCAGCATATGGCCTTGATGGAATAGTATGTACCCATTTATCCTTTTTCACTCCTTCCCATCATAGAAAAGTCAGAAGCATGCGCCCCTCCCTGAGGGTAACCTGTGAGTCCAGAAAGGGGCTAGCATAGTACACATATACCACAGTACAGCAAATACCACACTACTCCCTCCAAGATTTGTTTAAAATGCATTCAATCCAGGATAACACAGCCTAGTAATACTCCACACTACAGGACACTAGTAATTTATCCTTTGGTCTCAGGACCAAAATAATCACTGACCCATGGGATCAAAATTCTAATATTTTGCTGTCTTTCTGACAGGGTTGCGTATATCCCAGGCTGGCTTCCAACTTGCTACAGACACCAAAATGACCTTCACTCACCTCTATCTCCCAAGAGCTGGGATTACAAGCAACACATAATCACCTCAATATTTGACACTTGAACAATTTCTACTAGCTTACTGATTTTGTGCCATACCATTTTAGGAAAAATAAGTCAAACTACAGTATTCTTTACATTTTAAACCAGCTGTAATGGCTCAGACCTGTAATCTCAATACTTGGAAGGCTGAGGCACAGGGATCACATGTTCAAAACCATCATGGACTTCAGAGTAAGACCTGTCTTAAAAACAAGGGCCATCCTGCCTGGGCGGTGGTGGCACACGCCTTTAATCCCAGCACTCGGGAGGCAGAGGCAGGCGGATCTTTGTGAGTTCAAGGCCAGCCTGGTCTACAGAGCGAGATCCAGGAAAGGCGCAAAGCTACACAGAGAAACCCTGTCTCAAAAAACAAAACAAAACAAAACAAACAAAACAAAACACAAGGGCCATCCTGGTGCGGTGGCACATTCCTTTAATCCTACTCAGTTCAAAGCCAGCCTAATCTACACACAGTGAGTTCCAGGTCAGCCAGGGCTATGTAAAAAGAACTGACTGGTTGTCCTCTGACTACCACACACACATAACAGACAATGAAAGCACAGACAGATAAATTCCATTTACATCAAGCTCTACAAAAGGCAAAACTGACACAAATTAGTGCAGGCTTGCATGGGCAGAGTAGCCAGAGCAATACAGGTCCCTGTCACTCCTGGCTCCTCTGACTGGGGCACAACTGGTGTCTCCAATCAGTGAAAGTCCTGGCACAGCACAACTCTGCTTCCCTCTCTTCCCAACACACCCACAATCTCAGTGTTCATTCACCCCACTTGTCCAAATGAACATTCAAATAGCCAATGAAAATGACGACAGCGACGACAGAGTCTGGGTTTCCCACCATCCCCTGCTGCCTCCTGCCCTTCAGAATGGAAATCCATTGGGGGAATGACCCACCATGCCCCTGCTGAGGAAACAGTTACAGTGTCCATGCAGCTTATCTTAAGGACTAGTGAAGGAGGTTTCCTCTGCCCTGTACCCAACAACGGGACAGGAGAGCATTGCTATGGCCCAGACTTTAAGGACTTGAGAAAGATTTTAAGACGAAAGTGATTCTTGGAGAAAGACTCCACTCTACCCTTTCCAAAAAGTGCTGCCCCAAATCAGCCTAGACACCCACCTTGCCTAGTCTCAAGAGGCCACACACTCAGTGGTGTTCTGTGCCTCCTGTAACTCCCTCTGGACACCAGGCTGGTGGCTCAGCTTCTAAGACAAGAGGACTGCAGGCCCACAGTGAGGCCCAGGCTCAGGGTGTGGTTTCAAGCCACATGACACTCCTCACCCTTCTACTCAATGCCTGATC
Organism: Peromyscus maniculatus bairdii; assembly: GCF_049852395.1. Classification (NCBI taxonomy): domain Eukaryota; kingdom Metazoa; phylum Chordata; class Mammalia; order Rodentia; family Cricetidae; genus Peromyscus; species Peromyscus maniculatus. Next base: position 3,869,536 of record NC_134863.1, on the reverse strand, counting down.
CCCTCAGGCAGGAATGAACCCTCCTGGAGGCATCCGAGGGCACCTGGACTGGAATTCCTCTGCTTCACACCCAGCCAGGAGGCCTGGTGAAAAGGAAAAAGGCCAGGAAAGGGGGCCATCCCACTCAGCCCTCTAGAGAACCTCGTCATCCTGCTGTTCCCCGGCAGCCATACTTTCCCACAAGTGTGCTTCTGATGCAGTCCTGTGGGACGCTCCTGTCTGATTCATCCCTAGGAGCTTCTTCCACCGTCAATCTTCCCGAGTGCCACTACCAGGAGGGGGTAAGCTATGAAACCAGGAGCACTGATGAACAAAGCATGGCCACTAGGCAGCGTCTATACCCAGATCTAGCACATCTGACTCGCTTCAAAGAGGGCCCCAGACATGTTACCACCGTCCATAACCTCAATGTGAGAGCAGTTGGTTCACTCTCCATTACCATTACGGTAATCTCATATTCTACATGTGGCTCACCCCAAGCCTGGGTTGTCTGAAAGAGTCTAAGCAACTGAGAATTTACAAGATTCCCAAAGCCTAGGCCAGAGCCTAACTATGGGCACAGTCAAACTGAAGATTCCATTTAACCCTGTCCCTGTCCTGGACACCTCCATGAAACTCTATCCATCCTGGCCTTCCACCACATCTGCCCAAGTGAGATAGGTTTTCTAGGGGTGGGGGGCTGTGCAGTGACTGAACAGGTCTGAGCAGGTCTGGTCTCAGTGGAGGACCATTATCTCTACCTCCAGGCTGCAGATAAAGTTCATGGGGGTTAAGCAATTTGCCCACAGAAAGAGTACATAGGTAGCAGAGTAAGGATCTAAAACCTGACTTAGAAAGGAGCTGTGGTCAATTTTCTACACTCCCAGGAAGGGCCTCTAACTACAGAGCCTCTAACTCAGGCTCCTTCCCCTCCCACCTCTGGAGGCCTGGAAGCCTAGCTCATTGGCCTTCAGTTCAAATCCAGCATCACAAAAAATAAACAATCCCCCACACCTCTGCCTTGTCTCATGAACTAACTCACGTCGAGGGCACAGGTCTAGCGCCTCTACCAGAAGAAACAAAGTGAAGCTACCATCCAGTATGAACTAGGGCTATGGGGCTTGCTGCCTCTCTCACAATACCCCAGCCAGGTGTGGTAACCTCCCGCCCTTTAGGTTTGGGCTTGGTAGTGAGCAGGGCTCATTTTCTGGGCAAGCGCAGCCAAATAATTTGGCCCAGACCTGGATACTAGCCAACCACTCCTGGCTCTCTCCCAAGCCATCCTCCTGGAAAGCAATGGGCACTGCAAATGCCAAGAGCCCAGCCCTCCTCTTGCCGCAGCTTCTATGAAATGCAACAATCGGGTTCTGCTAAAAACAGAGGTGATGTGGTACCAGACACCAGGACTGGACTGGACCGGCCTCCTATTCCACCCCGAAGACCAGCTCTGTTGTACAGAGGGGAGGGAGAAGGACACCCACTTCAGCCCAAGGCCTTTTCCAAGTCTATCCTGAAATGTTCCAGGGCCTATTAGAGAACGCTGCCTACTCAAAGCTAAGGTCTGCGTGGACCCTGACAATCTTCCCAAGCATGCTGCTCCCAAAGCTAGGAAAGAAACCCTCAACATAAGAAAGTCCAGAGTGGACTGGTGCTACAAGGAAGACCTGGAGAGAGGCACAATGCAGCACATCACACCAGGCCCTGTGCCCTCAAGGGCACAGCCTCATCTGTTCATCCCCCTAGTCTGCTTACCTTTAGAGCCAACAAGGGCTAGGGCAAGGGTATTCCCTGCGACATCTGCCCTGGTGAGCCCCAGCCCAGGCCACTCTAGTTCAGGATAGCAGGTGAGTCCTCATTGACAAAGTGGAATAATAATTTGAGATTGTAATGAATTATTACAAAAACTAGATTACTTGCAACACAACAGGAGCTTAAAAACGAACAGTGGCGGAGCTGGAGAGATGGCTTACAGGTTAAGAGCACTGACTGCTCTTCCAGAGGACCCCGGTTCAATTCCCAGCACCACACGGACTCCAATCCCAGGGGATATGCTCCCTCACAGACATACATGTAGACAAAACCCCAATGTACTTAATAAGTAAATCTAAAACAAAACAAAAACAAAACAGGGGCTTAGCAGTTAAGAGCACTGCCTGCTCTTCCAGAGGTCCTTGAGTTCAATTCCCAGCAACCAGATGGTGGCTCCTAAACATCTATACTAGGATCTTCTGTCATGCAGGCACACATACAAACAGACCATTCATATGCATAAATAAATAAATCTTTAAAAAAACAAGTAAAAAAAATAAAACAAAAACATCCTTCTAGGCAATGGGAAAGTGAAAATTCAAGCCAGAGGTAGAGGTGTACAGCTTTAATCTCAGCACTTGGAAAGCAAAGGCAAGCAGATCTCCTGTAAAGTCCAGGACAATCAGGGCTGCAGGGTGAGACCTTGTTTAAAGAAAAGGCTGGGTGGCGGTGGTGGTGGTGCATGCCTTTAATCCCAGCACTTGGGAGGCAGGGGCAGGTGGAGTTTGAGGCCAGCCTGGTCTACAGAGAGTTCTAGGACAACCAGGGCTAAAAAGAGAAACCTTATCTCAAAAAACAAGCAAACAAACTACATGTATGTATATATGAATGTGTGAGAATTCAGGCGGCAAGACAGGACAAGGTGAGGGTTCCCCCATAAGCCTCTTCAGTCTTAGCCCCCCTCCTCTTGCTAGTGGATGTAGCTCAAGGAGGAGCAGTAGCAGCACTGTTTGTCTTAGTAGATTCATTCACTCATGATTAAGGAGGGGGTGCGTGAACAGGCCACAGCATATGTACCGATGTAAAACTTGTGGCAACTTGTGGAAGTTGGTTCTCTCCTTCAAACACGTACTTACCTGGGATCAAACTCAAGTCCTGAGGCTTGTTGACAAGCACCTTCACCAGTGAATCCTATCACCAACCCAAGAGCCTACATCTTAACCCCTGGAGATGTAACACATTTAGGTATGAGACAATACACTGTCAGGGGCATGAGCTTTCCACATCCAGAAAAGCCCAAGGAACTACATTCATACTAACTAAGCACACAACAGTAATGTCAAGTAAACAAAGTCCCCAAAGGAAGAAACATTTCCTAAGCCAACAAGCCCAACAGAAGGTGACTATAAATGGTATACCTACAACAAGAGATAGTTGAGGCCCAGGACTGATGAGAAAGAAAGAGAGGAGAGAGAGGAGAGAGAGAGGGAGGGAGGGAAGGAGGGAAGAAGGGAGAGAGAGAGAAGAGGCTCTGGGCTGGTGAGATGGCTCAGCCATTGCCACCAAGCTTAAAAAGCTGACTTGAACACCAGGGACCCACATGGTGGTCAGACAGAAGGATTCCTATGGAAACTGTTCTGTCTCCAAAAGCACTGTGTGCGCTTACGCACATGCGCACACCATGTCTCACGTTGTGTCCCTGCTGTCCTGGAACTACAGAAACCCGGCTGGCCTCAAACTTCCGCCTGCTTCTGATTCCCAGGTGCTGAGATTAATGTCACCACCACCACCACCACCATTGGTTAAATAGGTTTTTTTTTTGGATAGGGTTTCTCCGTCTAACGGCCCTGGCTTACCTGGAACTCACTCTGTAGACCAGACTGGCCTCGAACTCAAGAGATCTGCCTGTCTCTGCCTCCAAGTGTTGGGATTAAAGGGATGGGCCACTACTGCCCAGCATTAATACATATTTTTAAAAAGAGAAAGAGAGGAGGGTCTGGTACAGGACATTCCTAGCATAAAAGAAGCTGTGGGTTCAAACTCCCACACTAAAAAAAAACAAAAAACGCTAAAGTAGATGTGCAAGGAAGGACAAGCAGTGACGGCAGAGAGGCAAGTAGGTAGAAATTCCACAGGCAAGGAGTTGAAAGGGCACCAGGAAGCTGGGCCACCCAGCTGGAAGGACTATCACAACCATCTCCTCTGCCTGGGGACATCCTTCCAATGAGATAACTGAACCCCAGAGGGAGGTGTATGTCACAGCTGAGTCACCAGGCAGCCACCTAGCCCAAAGCTGTGGGAGACAAGACTCCAACTTCCCTAAAACCAACTCTAGCAGCCAACCAAGTATTGAATCAAGTAGGAACTCCACACAAGTAAAATAAAAAACCTATGAGGTCTCAAACTTTATAAAACAAAATCAGTGTAGTCATCTTCCCCAGGAAGAGCTCCTTCACTCACCTGTAAAAGCTGAGGTAAGATCAAGCATGGTGGTGCGCGCCTACAGCTCTGGCACTGAGTGTCTGAGGCCTATGAAGATCACCACAAATCTGAGGAGCCTGTACTACAGAGTGAGAGCCTGTCTCAAAGACACCAAGGCAAACAGGCACCCAAAACCCACTCGGCCCATGACAGTATCACCTCGGAATGGGACAAACTTTGAGATGGTATGCTTCATGAGAATTAGCAAAAACGTAAGCCTAAAAATTTCATGTCAGGAAGTAATGATTAACTTTTTTGTTTTGTTTTATTTTTCGAGACAGGGTTTCTGTGTAGTTTTGGTGCCTGTACTGGATCTGTAGACCAGGCTGGCCTCGAACTCACAGAGATCTGCCTGGCTCTGCCTCCCGAGTGCTGGGATTAAAGGCATGCACCACCACTGCCCACTGTTAATGATGTACTTTTAAAATCATTTTAGCTGGGCGTGGTGGCACACCCCTTTAATACCAACAGAGGGAGGTGTGTCTCTGTGATTTCAAGGCCAGTCTGGTCAAAATAGTGAGTTCCAGGGCACTCAGGGATAATAAGAGAGTACTGGTTTCAGATAGATGGGTGGGTGGGTGGGTGGGTGGGTGGTAAGTAGGCAGTTTGTTCATTTAATATTTATTTATTTTTGGTTTTCTGAGACAGGGTTTCTCTGTGTCGCCCTGACTGTCCTGGAACTCACTCTGAAGGCCAGGCTAGCCTTGAACACAGAGATCCAAGCCACTCAGGAAACTGAGGCAAGAGGATCACAAGTTTAAGGCCTGCCTAGGAACTCAGTGAAAAACTTTGTCTCCAAACAAGAAAAAAAAAGGGGGGGTGGGGCTAGAGAGATGCCTCAGCAGTTAAGAGTTATTGCTGCTCTTCCTGAAGAGCCTTAGGTTCTATTCCCAGCACCCGTTTCAGGCAGCTCACAAATGCCCAAACTCCAAAACCATGGAGCTCCAACAACTCTGTTCCCTGAAGGCACCTGTGTTCATTCGCACATACACACAAACATAAAATAAAAGATAAAAATAATCTAGGGGCTGGAGAGATGGTGCAGGGGTTAAGAGTACTTGTTCTTATAAAGAACCCAGTTTCAACTCTCAGAACCCATGTCAACAGACTAACAACCATTCCCAGCTGCAGGCAATCTAATACCTCCTTTCTGACCTCTACAGGCATAGGTACAACACATAGGTACAACTGTGTGCACACACACATGAAGGAAAAGCACCCATTAAAAATAAAAGAAATAGCCTGGCGGTAGTGGCACACGCATTTGATCCCAGGACTTGGGAGGCAGAGGAAGGCAGATCTCTGCAGGTTTGAGGCCAGCCTGGTCTACAGAGCGAGTTCCAGGACAGCCACGGTTGTTACACAGAGAAACCCTGTCCGGAAAAAAACCCATCTATTTTATTTATTTATGTGTGTGTGTGTGTGTGTGTGTGTGTGTGTGTGTGTGTGTGTGTGTGTATCTCACATGATATGTAATAGATATATGATATATACATAAATTAAAATATACATAATAAAATACATAAATAAAAAAGGGGACTGGGCTTGGTAACACAAGCCTTAAAGAAAATACAAAGAGGGCTGAGGCTGTGGGTCTGTGATAGAATACTTACTTAGGTCGCAATTCCCAGTACACACACACACACATTTTTAAAAGGTTCTTTAGCTTTGAGGAAGGGGATATTTAGGGACAGAATGAATAAGGACTTTTTCTTCCTGAAGCAACACAGCTCAAGGGTGAAAGATGGGCTACCAGGAAGGCAAGACACATAATGATGTGCGAAAGAGCCACACCACAGAACTCCAGTCTCTAGATTCCAACCAGCACTGCCAGCTCTGTGTATGTAGAGTACAGACCCAACTCAAACAAGCCACTCTGTGTTTCAGGGTACAAACAGATGCAGCAAAGGTCAACCCACAACTCAGATGAGAGGCTCGACTCCTACAGGACAGAAATGAGCCACACAGGAATGAGGGGTGTCCAGAACTAGGGGGAAGGGTTGCTTTTTACATGACACTGGAAGAGCTAAGATTATGATTAGTAGGATACTGACTTCAATCGCAGTAGGCTTTCCACTATTACTCTCTACATTCTTTAAGATGTATATATACTTATATGTAATACACAACTCAGATCATCTGGCCACAACGTTTGTAATACTATCCTGGTTTCCTACAGTTAACCTCAAAACCTACTAGGGAAACTGAGACTGCTCCCTATAAAACTTCCAAAGCAAGCCAGGCAATGGTGACACACACCTTTAATCCCAGCACTCAGGAGGCAGAGGCAAGAGGATCTTTCTGAGTTTGAGGCCAGCCTGGTTTACAAAGTGAGTTCCAGGACAGCCAGGGCTACACAGAGAAACCCTGTATGGGGGGAGAAGGAATCCCAAAGAGTTGCCTGATCCAAAGACCCAGTACAGGGGTTCCAATATTGCACAACTCTATTAACAATGCAGAGTTAGGGGGCAGGGCTTTGGAAGATTCAGGTCCCACAGGAGACCACACATAAAGCACCACCCAGTCCTAATGTAAAGCCAGACTGTCATGGGCAAGTATACCTAACTTGACAGGTATTCTCTTCCTAAGGACCAGATGGGCAGGAAAGGCAGAGTCAGAGCCAGTCTGAGAGCTTGCCCAGCACGTACAAGATGCAAGGTTTCATCCCAAGTACAGCAAGCAAAGGGGGCAGCAAAAGGGGACAGCAAAATTACCTCAGCAGCTAAAGGTGCTTGCTGACTTCAATGGAACAGAACGGCAGGAAAGAACCAACTCCACACGTTGGCCTCTGACTTCCATGCCAGAGGGCACACACATGCTCACACACATAAATAATAAATCTATTTTTAATTTTAAAAAGAATAAAATTAACCCATGTCTATCCAGAAATGCCCTCTCCAAATGCCCACATAGAGTATTGAATCCCTTTCCTCTGGTTGAGTACAATGCATCCTGTTATCTTTTTCAAATATACATCGTCACTCCCCCATTACCTTAGATTCAGCTCTTACCTGAGGGGTGCTGAGCCTACCTCATCCTTCCAAAATGTCTTGAGAAGCCCACAGGCCATGCCCTCCAATGGATGGCCCTTGTCCCTAAGTCCCTTCCTTCCTCTTCCTCTCTTTCTGCTCATCTAATATCAGCATTAGCTGAAGCACTTCTGTTTGTATACCTCCCTTTGCCCACCCTAGCTAGCCCCATTGACCAGCACTCGAGGTTAAAAACCCTGTCACCATTTCCTTTGGGATGTTGTTTTGTTTTTTTGAGACATAGTCTCACATAGCCCAGGCTAGCCACAAATTCCTGATCCTCCTGCCTCCACCTCCTGAGTGCTGGGATTACAGCGCCATACCCAGCTCTTGCCTTTTTTGGTGGTGGTGGTGGTGGTTTTTCAAGTCAGGGTTTGGTTCCTCTTTGTAGCCCTGGCTGTCCTGGAACTCAGTCTAGACAAGACTGGCATCAAACTCAGAGATCTGCCTGCCTCTGCCTCCAAAGTGTTGGAATTAAAGGGGTACACTACTACCTCCAGGTTGACATTGCAATATTTTTTTTTCCATGAAAATGCCAAAATCCCAGGTAAAATGGCTTCCTAGCAAACTTTCAAGTGTAACAACTTTTTTTTTTTAACTTTGAGACAGGGTTTCACTATGTAGCCTTGGATAGCCTAAACTCAGAGCCCTACCTGTCTCCCAAGTGCTAGGATCAAGGCAAGCAACCAGCTAGAGCAGTAGTTTTCAACCTATGGGTCACAACTCCTTTGGGGGTCAAATATCAGATATCCTGCATATCAGACATTCATTACAATTAATAACAGTAGCAAAATAACAATTATGACATAATTATAACAAAATAATTTTATGGCTGTGGTCACCACAACATGAGGAACTGTATTAAAGGGTCACAGCATTAGGAGGGTTAAGAATTACTGAGCTAGAGTAACAATTTTAAATAAATGAATGAAAGGGCTGTTTGAACCGGCATCTCTGCGGCTGTGGGTACAAGGAACAGAGAGAGTGGGGGAAGGGTGCTACCAGGAAGCAGGATGTGGATGAGCATGCTGCCTGCTGGGGGCATGAAGTCAAAGTCCCCTTCTACCCAAAGAAGGCTAAGCAAGCAGTGCACTCTTATCAGCGTCCATACATGCATGGAATGTGGGACTTTGGAAACAATCTTTCCCCTCAGCCGGTATGGGGGCTGCCTCAGGCTCACACCTGGCCTTCTGGAGTTTAGGTTCACTTATCACAGCAGTCCAAGCCCAGTGCCTGATTACCTGGAGGCATTTTCGGAAGGCTGTGTGGCTCAGTTTCCCCCATGCTCTAGCCCCTGGCTCATCTACTGCTCCCACCCTGCTCCCAACACCAAAGGGAGTGACTGAGCACTGAGCACCTCTCAATTGCCCACACTGAAAAAAACACTAGAAGGGAAGGCTGTCGGGTCTGAGGTACAATTCCCAGGCTGTCGTTAGAGCCCTCTTAGAGTTGTTCAGCAAAGGCACCATGCCACAGAGACCAGAAACCCCAGAAGGGGCCGTTATCAGAGTTAAAGATGGTCCAGGGAACCCTTCTCTGCTTCTAGCCCCTGGGGTGGGGACCATTCAGCTCTGAAAAGCCACCATCCATTACACTTGAACTGGAAACCTCAGCCAGGCCAGGAAGATAGCACATGCAGTAAAGGTGCTTGCTGCCAAACCCAGACAGCTGAGTTGTTAGATCCTGAAGCCCACATAGGAGAACCTACTCCCTCAGACTGCTTTGACCTCCACGTGTGCAGCACCTTTCCTCTTAAAAAAAAGATGCAATTTTATTTATTTGTCTGTTTGTTTGTTTCAAGACAGGGTTTCTCTGTATAGTTTTGGTGCCTGTCCTGGATCTTGCTCTGTAGATCAGGCTGGCCTTGAACTCACAGAGACCCTCCTGGCTCTGCCTCCCCCAGTGCTGGGATTAAAGGCGTGCACCACCACTGCGGGGGGGGGGGGGGGGGGGGGGGGGCCACGGGACACAGCGGGACAGCGACCTCATTTGTGGGCCAGTAAGATGGCTGGCTCACTCACTAGGTAAAGACACATGCTTGTACCAAACCTGAGTTTGACTCCCAGAATCCACAAGGAAGAAGAGCGCTGACTCCTATAGGTGGTCCTGACTTTTAGACACACATGTCATTCATTAGCACACACAAACTAATTTAAGAGAAAAAAAAAGTCTGGCAGGACTCAGCAGCCTGACAACCTGAGTCCAATCCTGGGGAGACCTTGCCCTGCCCCAATACAAAAAATAATTTTTTGTTTTGTTTCCTTTTTTCTTTGAGACAGTGAGAACTCCTCCCCCAGTAGACCAGGCTGGCCTTGAACTCAGAGATCCACCTGCCTCTGCTTCCCAAATGTTAAGATTAAAGGTGTTCTCCCCACCACTTGGTAAAGATAAATTTTATTTTATTTTATTTTATTTTTGAGACAGGGTTTCTCTATGTAACAGTCCTGGCTGTCCTGGAACTCACTTTATAGACCAGGCTAGCCTTGAACTCACAGAGATTCACCTGCCTCTGCCTCCAAAGGTGATTGGATTAAAGGCATGAGCCGCCACCTCCACCCAGCACAAATAAAATTTAAAACAAAACAAAAATACCAAAGAAAGCCTCAGAGCCATGTGTGGTAGCCCAGCACTCCAGGAGGCAGAAGCAGATACATCTCTGAGTTTCAGGTGACACCCTGCCCACCCACCCCCCAAAAACAGGGAGGTCACAACCAACTGGTCAAATGCAGAGACGCCCAGACACAATGGATACACACATCTATAACAACTCCTGCATCTGAGGCTCCGGGAATAGTGTGCAAAAACTGTTAAGAGCCAGAGGACCAGGAAATCTGCTAAATCTGCTATATGAGATAGCGTCTCCAAGATGCCTCAACAATATGACTGCCTAAACAGGTCCTGAATAACAGCAACAGACATGATGATGTGGAAGGGAGAAATCACAGGAGGACCCACCGATAGACAAGAACTACAGGCAACTCAGGACTGGTGAGAGAATTAATCCCTAGAGATAAGCCACTCCCCCAGTTGATTACTTAATAAAGATTTGTTTATTTTATGTATATGAGTGCTCTATCAGCATGGAAAACTTTATGCCGGAAGAGGGCATTAGATTCCACTGCTGGGAATTGAACTCAGGACCTCTGGAAGAGCAGCCGGTGCTCTTAACCACTGAGCCATCTCTCGAGCCCCATCAGTTGATTATCTAATTCCAAGTAGTGAGCCCTGAACTCATATATGTAAAAGCACTAAATGGACTTAGTATTTATATAGTTACACGCATACATATATGCAACAGTCACAAAGAAAATGAGACCATGAATTTAAGAGAGAACAAGGGGGGTGGTATACATGGAAGGTATTGGAGGGAGGAAGGAGAAGAGCAAAATACTGTAATAATACTTTAATTTTAAAAATTAAAGAGCCAGACAGAGGTGGTGCATGCCTTTAGTCCCAGCTCTCAGGAGGCAGAGATGTGCCACTTATTTTGGGCCCTTACCCTTGCTCAGACTTGTGGTAGGCTTCTGACATCTCTGTGAGTTTGAGGCCAGCCTGGTCTACATAAGGAATTCCAGGACTGCCAGAGCTACACAGTAGGATCTTATGTCAAAAAAGAAAAAGAGGCATTCCAGCCCAAGCACCACTCAGAAAAAGGTGCCCTCGGCTGTGTGCAAAGCTCCCACACAGAGCTCACTGCTGGAACGTCCCTGTCCATTTCCTATCTGTGTGACTGTGCCATCTCTCTGTTGGTTGTACAACGATCTAATAAAATGATTAGGACTGCACAGGTTATGTTCTAAGGATTAAACTCAGGCCTAATTAAACAAGTCCGAGCAAGGGTAAGGACCCAAAATAAGTGGCCACCCTTCTTCCTTCCTGATATTCTGTCAAGAATTCTGTAAAGCTCCCAGAGCACCTGCAGAAGGAAAAGGTGGGGTGTGGGGCTGTGGTTCAGGTAACAGAATGTCTGGCTAGCAAGCATAAAAGTCCTGATTCCTAGCGTAGAAAAAACTCAGGCATGTGTCGCACAAGCATACAGACAAAGGATGTGTGTGCACCTTGTGTGTAAACCACCCCCAAAATTAGCAGGTTCTACTTGCAAAACTGTTTGTTCAGGCTAGTCTACCAAGAGGCACAAAGCAGAAATGTCGCCGCCTGTGTGTGTCCCCACCGCCGCCATCTTCCTCTTCAGCCACTGGCCCGTTCCTTCACCGCCTCTACCTAGGCTATTCTGCCTCCTCTGAAGGAGCACACTTCCTCCTACCCAGGGGTCTTCCCTAACACTCCTGCCACACCACACCATGACTGCACTGACCTCAGTAAACAAACGACACAAGGACATGCCACTGGTGTTTCTCCACAGAGGCAGCGCCTGAAGCCCTGCTCCGGACATCCTTTCACAGCACCCACACCCTTCTTTCCAGTCCCTTAGCAGTAGTTTCACACACCTTGCCTATATAATAATGCAGCCCAGAAACAACCCCCAGGACCGATGTCTCTCCCAGGGGCGACTATCTATCTACAGTTCTATCTCAGCTGGGGCCAAGGTGGGCTTGTCAGAGAGCCAACATGTCAGGCAAAGCCAGGTTCCAAAGGAGGCCAATGGGAACCCAAGAATGCAACCAAGCCAAGGCCAAACAACTATGGAAGCACAGGCTACAGGGCTGGTGAGACTGAGTCTTAGCGCACAGGAAGGAGGTGGCTCCACAGAGAACATTCTATGAGGCCCCTCAGGGCATGCTCAGGCCCTGCTGCTCACCCTTCGTTCAGGGGTCCTCCGCTGACTGAGAATCTGCTAGGTCCACTCCATCACTGGTAACTGCTAACCCCACTGTGCCCTCCCAAAGCAGCAGCAGCAGCCTAGCCTACTCAACCTTAATCCTCTGCCTGATTCTGTTATAAACAAAGGTACACCGCTTGCCGGGTGGTGGTGGCGGCGGCGGTGGCACACGCCTTTAATCCCAGCACTCGGGAGGCAGAGGCAGGTGGATCTGAGTTCTCGGCCAGCCTGGTCTACCGAGTGGGTTCCATGACAGGTTTACACAGAGAAACCTTATCTCAAAAAAAAAAAAAAAAAAAAAAAAGAAGAAGAAGAAGAAGAAGATACACCACCTGATGAGGCAGTGATTCTCCAGCTTCACTGTAGGAAACACAGGACCTACCTAAGGATAAACTGAGCTCCCCTAACTTGAAGTCAAGGATAACACAGGCAACAGTGCCAGGCTCATATGCAGCCCAAGTCCATCATCCCACACAGTATGGACACCTTGTCCACACAAGGATAGGACCCTGACATCTCAGGTCCCACTCTCCCTTTTCATTCACTTTATGCACGAGAACTCACCAAGAATTCACCTGCTTCCAAGAGGCAGGATAGTGGAGCTGCAAAGACCATGAACAAGGTTCAAATCATGGGGTCCTTCACCTGGAAGAGTCTACACTGGGTTGATGAAAACTCCAATGGGGCTCAGACCCCTATATGGAAAAGGCAGTGGCCCCTCCCACCGGCCAAAGCATCTGCCCACCCATAGGTGCTGCTAGGAACGAGGCCTGAGGCCCCAGACCCACACAGAACAGCTCGCCCAGCACTCTCACAGAGCCGACAGCCCTTCTGCACACCCAGTGGGCTCACTCTCACCTGGACCCTTCATCCTCGCCACTCTGGGAATTAATTCCCACAGACCAGACATGGCAACCTGGAGAACAGCCTGCCTCTCCACACCCCATAGCTCCCTCTTTACCCACCACGTCCTCCTGAGGTAGCTCCCAGTCAACCAGGAAACAAGGGCCTACACCATTTCCACCTCACGAGAAACAGGAGGGACTTTTGGCCTAGATGCAAGTGGCTGACTCATCCTTTCTCACCTTAAAGGTCAGAAGATCCTCAATCCCCCTGCTTCAAGCCCCAAACCATGCTGCTGCTTCATCAGTTATGGTGGCTTTCCTGAAGGTCCCAGGTTGTCCTGGGCTCCTTCTCCCCACTCATTCAATCAGGCCCTTCTGAGGGCCTGCCTTTCCTTAGCCTCCGGGGCTGTGGGTGTCTGGCCTTCAAGGAATGAAGCTCACTAGGGTTCCCCACACCCATCTCCCAGCAGGCTCCAGAGAGCAGCTGTTCCTCAGGGCCCTTCCCTAGTTCAGTTCCCTAACCCTTAGGATAAGTTTGCTTGACCCCCTCCCCACCAGCACCACCAGTTCATACATACACAAACTGGACAGGCTTGTCTGAAAGCTTCTAACAGAAATCCACTCTTTCTGGGAGAAAAGGCTCTCTACCATCCCTCCCTGGTCTGAGCTCAAGTATCTACAGATATCATGTAATAAAGGCTCTCAGGCTCTCAACTCCAACCCAAGCAAGTTATCAACCTCAGTCTCAGGGGACTCCCACTGAACTGGAATGATGCCCCTATCACGAGGCCTTAAAAGCAGAGTGGCGAGCCAGGCGGTGGTGGCGCACGCCTTTAATCCCAGCACTCGGGAGGCAGAGACAGGCGGATCTCTGTAAGTTCGAGGCCAGCCTGGGCTACCAAGTGAGTTCCAGGAAAGGCGCAAAGCTACACAAGAGAAACCCTGTCTCGAAAAACCAGAGTGGCGGTACACAAGTCTGTGAGCACCAGAGGACAGAAAAGCCAGCACAATTTAGATATGCCATAGGGGCTAAGGACTAATAATGTTTAGAAAATGTGGCTGAGTAAATACAAAGTTTGCAAGAGTCTCACACATCTGGTGGGCAGTGGTGCTACCAAGCTTCAAGCACCTGCAAGATCATGTTTTCCAGGGTCATCTGACCATTACCCTAGCCCATCCTTCACAGTACCACTGCTTTTAAAAGAAATAAAAAACAAAAAAACAACAACAAAAAGAAACAGCCAGGTGGTGGTAGCACAGCAACTTTAATCCCAGCACTCAGGGGGCAGAGATAGGCGGATCTCTGTGAGTTCGAGGCCAGCCTGGTCTACAGAATGAGTTCCAAGAAAGGCACCAAAGTTACACAGAGAAACCCTGTCTCAAAAAACCAAAAAAAAAAAAGAAAAAAAGAAAGAAAGAAAGGAAGGAAGGAAGGAAGGAAGGAAGGAAGGAAGGAAGGAAGGAAGGAAGGAAGGAAGAAAGAAACCCTCATCTCAGCTACCCAAGAGGGGCACACTATAACTGCAACATCTGGAAGGCTGAGGCGGGAACACAAGTCTGAGGCCAGTCTGAGTACACAGTAAGACCTTATCTCAAACAAAAACAGGGCTCGCAGGACAGGTAAAGGTGCCCGCTGCCAAGCCTGACGATTTAAGTTCAATCTCTGGGACCCACAAAGTGGAAGGAGAGCATCAACAGCTCCCACAGTGGCAAACACACACATAACAAGTGCAAAAGAAAAATAAAATCCCTGGGCTCTGCCAATAAGAACCTAGCATGATGTAGGCTGTGGTAGCCCACACTTTAATCCCAGCACTCAGGAGGAAGCGGCAGGTGGATCTCTGTGAGTTCCAAGATAGCCAAGGTTATTACACTTGAGAGACCCTGTCATGAAAAAACAAAAAACAAATCAAAACCCTAGCATGGCATCCAGAGCCCTCCTCAGTCTACAAATGGCTCCTCCCACTATGTCTGCCACGCCACACTGTGCCTGTGGCCAACCCTCTTAAAATCACAAGTGGACATTCAAGCTGTCTCTATCTTAAGACACGGGGTGGTAAGAGGAGAGTCATCACTACCCAAGGTTGCCTGCAGCAGAGTGAACTGCAGAACCAGGCACACCGAGACCTTCTCAGCAAGTCCAGTCACCACCACCCCCAAACTGACCTGCAGATGCCCTGCTTAGTAGCCAGGCTCCAAGGAGCCTCTTCAGAGAAGCAGCACTTCCTTCTAGCACACGCCCTCCTAGTGATCAGGCTCAGGAGGCAGCAGCCTTCAATCCCAGTGGACAAGAGCAGGGATGGGCGAAACTGACACTTCAAGGTCAACAGACCAACTAAAAAGGGCAGACACCAATCCCCTAGGTAAACTGAACTTTATTCCTTCTCACTCTAAGTTTCCAAAATCATGCCGTATTCAGGAGCTGTTGATCAAAAGGTATCTCTTGGCTCGAAGAAGCTTTCTTTCTGAATGTCTTTTTTGAGTGTAGTTTTGGTGTCTGTCCTGGATCTCGCTCTGTAGACCAGGCTGGCCTTGAACTCAGAGATCCGCCTGGCTCTGCCCTCTCGTGCTGGGACTAAAGGCATGCGACACTACCACCCGGTGTCTTTCTTTCTCTTAATCCTAGGGTTTAAATCTGCATTAAAATTTCTCAGAAGTTCAGTTCACTGTCACAAACTTTTAATCCCAGCACTCAGGATTTGGAGGCAGGTGAATCTCTGAATTCCTTATCTACCTAGTGAGTTTCGGGAAAGAAAAAATTTACAGGAGAGGCAGATGGATATCTGTGACTTCCAGGCCAGTTTGTGCAATAAACCTTGTTTCTGTGTTTTTGTTGTTTTAACTTTATGTGCAAGGAACTCATTGGTGTTTAGTGTCTTTGGAGGCCCAAATTCCCTGAAACTGAGGTTATAGGTGGTTGTGAGCCACCTGGGTCCTCTGAAAGAGCAGCACTCATCTCTCCAATCCTTTGGGTTTATTGGGCTTGTCTGTTGGTTTTTTTGGGGTTTTTTTTGTTTGTTTTTTGAGACATGGTTACTTTCTGCATCCATGGCTGTCCTGGAACTCACTTTGTAGACCAGGCTGGCCTTGAACCCACAAAGATCTGCCCACCTCTGCCTCTTCAGGCCACCACTGCCCAGCTTTTCAACCCTTTGTTTTTTATTTAAAAAAAAAAAAAAATGGTCATAGTGGCACATGTCATTAATCCCAGCACTCTGGAGGCAGAGGCAGGTAAATCTCTGGGTTCTAGGCAAGCTTGGTCTACATAGTGAGACTCTCTCTAAAAACAATAATTTCTTGGGCAAGAGATGCTTAGTGGGTTAAAAGTGCTTGCTGACTAGCCTTCTGACTTAACTTTGATCCCCAGGACCCATATGGTGGAATAAGAGTGTACACAGGGGAGGGGGGAATGAAGAAAATACTAACATCTCTTAACAAACTCCAACTCCAGTTAAAAGGAAAAGGGTATTTCATGTCCTAACCCCACCCCTCAAGCCTGACCTTGATAGGCAATAAAGACTCATAGTAAGATTGTACAGCATTCCCTGCAGCTCAATAATGCAAAACCCTGTTGCTCTCTGTCCACAACAGCTGACTTCAAGTGGATCAGAGGCTGTGCTTATTAACAAAATGAGAAATCTGATCTGTGGAAAGAAAACACTATGTGAGGATTAATGTAGGATTGCAGCTTGTCGAAGAGGCTAGGCTGTTGGCCAAGACCAGGAAGTGAGGAAGGCATCCTGCCTACCTGTCCTCAGAGCAGGCACTCCGTAGCAGAATGGAATATATCACCTCTGCCCGCCTGCACCTCATCTCCTCCTTCTAGCAATTACAGCAAATCATTTTGGCTCTCCTTTAATTCAAGGCAGGGCTCCCTCGAGCTGCTTTTTCCTCTATGTGAAGCCGGCAATCAGAGAAGATTTTTCTTTTCAGGAATTGCTCATAAAAGCCCAGTGACTAATAATACACAAGTCCCAACAACTGGCAGGAAAACACAGCAGGAAGGAATTCTGGGCAGACAGCAGCATTCAAACATCCAGAGAAGCTGGTCAACAAGCACTCTCCAGCACCTTACACCTACCCTGTAGAAAGCCAGGAGCCAAGCAGAAAGCTGAGCAAATAGCACTGACCCCACTCACTGCAAGCAGGTAGGCAAATGCAAAGACTCTTCTCAGCTTTTCCGGAAAAAGCTTGTAGGTTTTCATTAGAACCTCAACTGCACAGGGCAGAAAGATCACCTGCAGGCAACATGACTTCCTGCAAAAACCCTAGTCTGAAGGACTCTGCTGCCACGCATTTGTCTCTAGAGACCAGGCTGGCCCATCTGCTTTATTTCAGACTACTCCACCCAGCATACTTTTTCTCCTCGAGCCAGGACTACAAAGTGGTCACATAGCCCACAATCCTAGAAATGTCTGTTTGAAAGCCACGGATTCCAGATACAGGCAGATAAGAACAGGGGAGAGGCAAGGCCGGGAAGAATCAGAAGCAATAATAAATTCGGCATCCCTCTAGGATCTGGCTCCACGTCTCCATCCTGTGTCCCAGATGGGAAATCCCAAGTTCAGCCTAGAAGGTGAACCCCTCCACTACCTGCCCGATCTCCCTGCCCTAGGAGGAAAAGACATAGCTAACAAACCCCAGAAACAATCCACAGCCACAGGATTCCTATAGGCAAGGAACCGCCCCTCCCCCACCACCACATATGTCAGTGGGGGTGGCCTCTCCGTGTTACACCCCTCCTGCTGCTGGGTGGTGAGGGGCCTGGAACACAGCTTTCCAAATGCGCCTGACAATTATAACTAGAAAAGACACTGTGAAGAGGGAGGCCGAAGACCTAAGTAAATAACTTCTCAATCTCTCCGGCCAGCCGAGATCAGCACTGGACTCTCTCCCGTCTCGAGGCAGTCCAAAACTGCGCTGGGTGGGGCTGCCTGGGAGTATTATCTGGCCTCAATCCCTCCGAGGACGTTAAGTCAGTGCCCCCCTGGGAGAGGCATTTCCCCCAGCACACACACCCAGACCTGCGTGCATACGAACCATGTTGGAAGATAAACAGAGAATGACAAGCGAGGGCCCCTCGGCTCACTCCCCGGCTCGCCAAGCCAGTCCCTTCCTCTTGCCACCCGACCCCCTCCCCCAAGCCCATCTCTCTTCCTGCCAGGCGGCTGCCTACAGCAAAGGTCTGGGGGCAGGGCAGAGAGCCCACCCGGCCACGGAGCGGGGCCCCCCGCGCCCGTCCGTGCCCGTCCGTGCCCCTGCCGCGGCCAGTCTCCACGCCAGCAAGGGGGCCCGGAGGCCGAGGACAGCACACCATACACGAGCGCGCTCCTGGAAATGGTCAAACGTTCCGGCCAGGGGCAGCCGCGGGCGCACAGCCGTTTGCATAATGGGAGTCCGCCCGCCTGTCAGGCAGCGCACTCGCCCGACGCCGCTCGGATTAGATTGCTAATGAAAAGGCACAAAGAGCCGGCGCCCGCTACCCCGGCGGCCCCCGCACCACCGGCTCGCGCCCCAAGGCTGGCGCGGCCCCGGGGGCTTTGTGCCCGCAGCCCCACGCTGGCCGCAACCCGCCGGGCACCTGGGCCACAAAAGCCCCGGCCGTCCGGGGTCCCGCGTGAGCCTCGGCTCGGGACGCGGGGCCGTGCGCGCGCCGCGCCCCCCACGCGCGCCCACGCCCCCCTCTCCGGGCGCGCGCCCGGCCCGCGCCGCGCCCCCCCCTCGCTCCAGGACGCCGCTCACCTCACGTGCCTGCCAGCGGCCCCTGGTCGGCGGCGCCCGGCCTGCGCCGCACGCGCCCGCCCTGTCCGCCCGCCGCCGGCCCCGCTCGGCTCCCCGCCCAGCGCGCCCAGAGCGCCGCTCACAGACGCCCGCCCCGCGCCATCTTGGAAGCTTGTGACGTCAGCTCCACCCGCTCACCCCTGACCCACATCTGAATGGGCGAGCAGCGGGGCGGGCCGCGGGGGGCGGAGCCTCCTGGGGGCGGGGCCTGGGGCGGGGCGGGGCCGAGGAGCGGTCTGAGTCCCCCGAGGGCCGGGCGCCGGCTGGACAGCGTAATGGGGGAGGGGCGCACGGGAGGCCCCGGGAGCCCAGGTGCGGGAACCGGGCGACGGCAACCTCATCTCGAAATGCTTGCCCCGCACACCCTGTGGGACAGGGACCCTGTTCTCTATCACATGGCGATGCCTCGCCCCCAAACGGAAGAATGCTCCGTTTGGAGCCTGACCCTGACCCTTCAGAACCCCCAGCACCATCACCACCTACCCGGGTCGGGGGGCCTGCGCTTCGCCTCTTTGATCTGGTTGCGTCTCTTGGTCTTCAACTATGCAGAATAGCCCAGTCTATAAGGTTTAGTCCCCGAAGACTGCTGGCTCCACGGTCTGATTGTAGGAAGGCCTGCGTGGTTCTGATTTCGAAAGAAGTCCAGGCGTCCTAACCGCAAACGCCTCCTAGGGTCCTTGTGCCCACACCCACGAAGGTCGACTCTGCTTGCTCAGAGGGCCAGGAGGTCCCTGTTCACCCTTTGCTTATCCAGAGTCTTCCGGTGACCGCAGCAGGTCCTAAGGGGTCAAAAGGCAGCCTGTAAGACCCAAGGCTTGTGACCATCTAAATGTATTGGGGCTCACAGGGAGTGAGTCTCGGGGGGGGGGGGGGGGGCGGGCGTTATTGAATGTCCCTCTCTCTACTAAAGGAAGTCACCACTGTTAAGGTCAGAAAAGTCCTAGCCAGTGCCCACAACTGCTCTATAGGGCCAATCAACATTGAAACCCAATTCAATAACCCTCCACAGAAGCTAATTGTGCAACCACGCTGTCCTCATGTACAAGCTTAATTCCGAGTTCACCCAAATAATGCACAGCTAAAAACAACTATCATCGCCCGGCGGTGGTGGCACACACCTTTAATCCCAGCACTCAGGAGGCAGAGGCAGACAGACCTCTGTGAGTTTGAGGCCAGCCTGGGCTACATCGAGTGAGTTCCAGGACAGGCTCCAAAGCTACACAGAGAAACCCTGTCTCGAAAAACCAAAAGAAAGAAAGAAAGAAAGAAATCGACACTGAGATTTCATCTCACACCAGTCAGAATGGCTGTCATCATCAATTTAAAAAAAAAAAGCTGGTGATGATGGAGGGACCTTATACTGTGTTGGTTGTGTTGTGGCCACATCTCCAGACCTCCGAGCAAGACTACCATAGAGCTGATATCCGATGCAAAACACACAGGGGTTTATTGATAACAAGCAAACCCGGACTTGGTCGGCGTCCAACACTGTCTAGCCAGGTGAAGGAGGATGGCTCTGAGCTCTCAGGGTGAGGGGTTTTTAAAAGAAAAACCACAAGTAGGGTGGTAGAAGCCTTGGCATCATATGATTGGATGAGGGTATGTAACCTTTGAATTTACTGGTTGGGGGTTATAGTTACCATTTGGGGGCAGGCCTGGACAAGTCCCAGGCTCTGTCCTTGAGCTGCCATGGGGGCTGGCTTAGCACGTTCACATTGACCGATGCATGTAGCTCTAAGTTGTGAGGGGTCTCAGACAGTAAACAAGTAGCTGAACCTTGAGCAGTCAGAGTACGTGCAGAAAGGGAGCTCCTGCAAGGACTATGTCAGGACCCTCCCAGAAACGGCTTGCTCAAGTCTCAGGAAACTGACATTGAGGCCTGATCTCTGAGAGAAGACTGACAGCCTGTTATGGCGCCTGCTTGGTCCTTTCGGTTGAAATGTAAATCAGGCCATCCACTCTGGAAATCAGTATGCAGTCTCCTCAAAATAAGACAAGGGGCTGGAGAGATGGTTCAGTGGTTAAGAGCACTGGCTGTTTTTCAGAGAACCTGGGTTCAATTCCCAGCATCCACATGGCCACTCACAACTGTCTGTGACTCCATTTCCAGGGAATCTGACACCTTCAAACCTAAGCACATAAAATAAATTAAGAAAAAAAATACTCTAATACAAGGGACTGGAGAGATGGCTTAGCAGTTAAGAATACATACTGCTTTTTCCGAGGACCAGAGTTCAGGTCCCAGCTTCCATGTTCAATGGCTCACAACTGTCGGTAACTCCAACTCCATGGGATCCAATGTCCTCATCTGGCCTACTTGGGCATCTGCACTCATTTGAACATACCTACACACAGACACATCATAGAAATCTAGATTTTTGCCGGGCGGTGGTGGCGCATGCGTTTAATCCCAGCACTCGAGAGGCAGAGCCAGGCGGATCTCTGTGAGTTTGAGGCCAACCTGGTCTCCAAAGTGAGTTCCAGGAAAGGCACAAAGCTACACAGAGAAACCTTGTCTCGAAAAAACAAAACAAAAAAGAAATCTAGATTTTTGCCAGGCAGTGGTGGTTCACACCTTTAATCCTAATACTCAGGAGGCAGAGGCAGGAGGATCTCTGAGTTGGAGATCAGTCTGGTCTACAGACAGAGTTCCAGGACAACCAGGAACAGAGAAACTCTCTCTGGAAGAGAGAGAGAGGGAGGGAGGGAGGGAGAGAAAGGAGATCTATTTTTGAAAATAACAACTAAACTGTAACTCTTTCCACTAGCAGGGGAGAAACGCTCACAGGTCCTGCCACTCCCTAGGTGATGGTTGTGGGAAGGAGCATTGTCTTCAGTCAGGGTAGGCTGCCCTGACTCCCTGACTCCCGCTCAATAATGCGTTCACTTATGCCCCTGTAATTAAATCTGCTAAGTCACAGAACAGGAAGAATCAAGTAGAACCAAGACAGATTGGTAAAGATTGGTAAAAGGAATGAGATCAGAGAAAATGGGAGGAGTCAAGAGGGCAATGGGGGGGGGGGCTGTGACCAAAATACACTATATAAATGCGTGACAATGTCACAGACTCATTATTACATGTAATTAGTCTATGCTAATAAAAACCTTAATAAAAATGAAAAGCAGAACTCCCGTATGATCCTGCTCCTGGGGTAGCTAGGTCACCTGGCTTCCTGAGGTACCTCCAACCAGCACATCCTTGTTTATTTTATAGCTTTTTGTCTGTCCAGGACAGGCTCCAAAGCTACACAGAAAAACCCTGTCTTGGAAAACAAAACAAACAAACAAAAGAGTTAATATCCACATATAAGAAAAATGGTACCATATTTGTCTTTTGAGGTCTGGGTTATCTCACTCAGAATATGTTTTCTAGCTCTTATCCATTTACTTGTGAGTTTCAAAAAAATTTTAAGAGTTGAATAATTTTCCACTGTGTAAATATACCACATTTTAATTATCCATTCATCAGTAGATGGACCTCTAGGCTGTTTGCAGTTTGGGACTATTATGAATGGAGCAGCAGTGAGCATGGATGAGCATCTCTAGTAAGATGAAGAGCCTAAGAGTGGTATAGCCAGATCTTCTGAGGACTCACCACACTGATTTCCATGGTGACTGTACAAGTTTGCATTCCCATCAACAAGGGATGAGTGTTCCCTTTCCCCACATCCTCGACAGTATGAGCTGCCTTTTCTTTTATTAGTTTTATTGATCTGGGCAATTCTTGCTGATGTAACATGAAATCTCAAAGTAGTTTTAACTTTCATTTCCCTAAAGGATAAGGATGTTGAGGTTTTCTACAAGTGTTTCTCAGCTGTTTATGCTTCAACAACTCTCTCCTTAGTTCTGTTCCCTCCTTCCTTCCTTCCTTCCTTCCTTCCTTCCTTCCTTCCTTCCTTCCTTCCTTCCTTTCTTTCTCTTTATTGTTTTTTGTTTTGTTTTGTTTTGTTGTTTTTCAAGAAAGAATTTCTCTGTGTAACATTCCTGGCTGTCCTGGAACTCGCTCTGTAGCCCAGGCTGGCTTCGAATTCACTGAGATCCACCTGCCTCTGCTTCCCAAGTGCGGGGATTAATGGTGTGCACCACCACCACTGGCTTTTTTTTTTTTTTTTTAATGTTCATTGGTGTTTTGTCATGGGTGTCAAGTCCCCCAAAACTGGAGTAACAGACAATTGTGAGCTGCCATGTGGATGCTGGGAATTCTGGTCCTCCAGAAGAGCAATCAGTGCTCTTAACCACTGAGACCTCTCTCAAGCCTATTTTTTCTTTTTTTCAGACAAGGTCTCTCTATATAGCTCTGGCTGGTCTGGAACTCTCTATGTAGACCTCAAAGTCACAGAGACCTGCCTGCCTCTACCTCCTGAGTCCTAGGATTAAAGGCGTGGGCCACTACACCAGGCTTGGTTATATTCTTGATGTTCAATTTTTTTAGTTCTTTCTATATAAGATGTGGAGTTGGTAAAAATCTTTTCCCATTCTGTAGCCTGCTGCTTTGAACAAAGGATGACGTCCTTTGCCATACAGAAGCTTTCCAGCCTCACCAGGTCTCATTCGTTAATTGTCGCTCCAGCGCCTGTGCTGTTGGTGTTCTGTTCAGAGAGTCTCTGCTGCATCCATGAGTTCAAAACGAGCCCTTGCTTTCTCTTCTATCAGATTCACTGTATCTGGCCTTATTTTGAGGTCCTTGATTCACTTAGAGCTGAGTTTTATGCAGGATGTAAAATATTCTTTTTTTTAAGATTTATGTATTTATTATGTATATGAAAGAGGATGCCAGATCTCATTACAGATGGTTGTGAGCCACCATGTGGGTGCTGGGAATTGAACTCAGGACCTCTGGAAGAGCAGCCAGTGCTCTCAACCGCTGAGCCATCTCTCCAGTCCAATATTCTTGCATTTTTCTACAAGGAGCCATCCAGTGTGACCAGCACCACCTGTCTTGTTGAAGATGCTTTCTTTTCTCTAGTGTGTATTTTCGGCTTCTGTGTTCAAACTCAGGTGTCCATCGATGTGTGGACTTTTATCTAGGACTTCAATTCAATTCCACTGATCAATGTATCTGTTTTTATGCCAATATCATGATACATATAATTCTGTAGAACAACTTGAAATCCGAGATGGTGATACCTCCAGCAGTTCTTTTATTATTTGTGATTGTTTTAGCTATTCTGGATTTTTTGTGTTTCCATGAAACTGAAAATTATTTATTCAATTTACTTAAAATTTGTGTTAGAATTTGGATGGGGATTGAGTTGAATCTGTGGATTGCTTTCCTAGGATAGCATTTTCACAATATTAATCCCACTGGTCTATGAGCATTGAAGATCCTCACCTTCTGGTGTGTTCGTCAATCTCTTTATTCAACATCTTAAGGGTTTTATTGTGCCATTTTGTAACTCTAATTTTATTTTAATTTTGTGTGTATTAGTATTTTGCCTACATGTATGTCTATGTGAGGGTGTCAGAGCTCCTGGAACTGGAGTTATAGACAGTTGTGAGCTGCCATGTGGGTGCTGGGAATTGAACCTGGGTCCTCTGGAAGAGCACTCAGTGCTCTCACTGCTGAGCCATCTCCCCAGTCAGGTTATGCTGTAGTAGACTATTTTAAGGTGTGTTGTTTTTGTTTATGTTGCATTTGTTTAACTCTGTGAGGTTGTGTTACTGTGCTGTGTAAAACACCTGATGGTCTAATAAAGAACTGACCAATAGCAAGGTAGGAGAAAGGATAGGCAGGGCTGGCAGGCAGAGAGGACATACAGAAGGAGAAGAACAGGGGGTGGGGGTGGGGGAATAAAAGATGTAGCAACCAGAGGCGGAGGACTCCAGGCGCCAGCCATCCAGCTACACATCCAGCCATGGAGTAAGAGTAAGATTTACAGAAGTTAGAGAAAAGGAAAAGCCCAGAGGTAAAAGATAGAGGGGTTAAGTTAAGGAAAGCTGTCTAGAAACTAAGCCAAGCTAAGGCTGGGCATCTGTAACTAAGAATAAGCCTCTGAGTGTGATTTATTTGGGAACTGGGTGGCAAGCCTCCCTAAGAGCCAAACAACAATCTACGATATTATACAAATTTTTCATCTGCTTCGTTAGTTATCTTCAGCTTTTTTTTTTTTTAGGCTATTATGAAAGATGCTGTTTCCCTGATTTCTTTCTCTATCTGTTTGTCATTTGTATATAGAAAGGCTACTGATTTTTGTGTGTTACCAGCTGCAGGATTTTCCTGGTGGAGTTTTAGGGTCTCTTATGTATTAAATCATAACATCTGCAAATAATTTTTTATTTCTTTGACTTCTCCCTTTCCTATTTGTATACCCTTGATCTCCTTCAGTTGTCTTATTGCCCTAGCCAAGACTTCAAGTGCTATATTGAATGTGTGTGAGGAGAGGAGACAGCCTTGTCTTGTCTCTGATTTTAATGGAAATACTTTGAGTTTCTCTCCGTTTAGGTTGATATTGGCTGTGGGCTTGCAATGAGTTGCCTTTGTTTTGTTTTTGTTTGTTTGTTTGTTTGTTTTTTACCTTATGCCCCTTATATCCATAGTCTGTCCATGACTTTTATCATGAAAGGATGTAAGATTTTGCCAAATGCTGTAGCTAGAGTTTTCCTGCCTTGTGCACAGTCAGGACAAATCTTTGTCACCCGCCAGTCCCATAGCCGCTCAGACCCAACCAAGTAAACACAGAGACTTATATTGCTTACAAACTGTATGGCCATGGCAGGCTTCTTGCTAACTGTTCTTATATCTTAAATTAACCCATTTCCATAAATCTATACCTTGCCACATGACTCGTGGCTTACCGGCATCTTCACATTCTGCTTGTCCTGACAGTGGCTGGCAGTGACTCCTTCTGCCTTCCTGTTCTTCCTTTTCTCCTCTCTGTTAGTCCCGCCTATACTTCCTGCCTAGCCACTGGCCAATCAGTATTTTATTTATTGACCAATCAGAGCAACACATTTACCATAGAGAACATCCCACAGCAAAATGCCTTTTCTGTTTCTGAGAAGATCATATGTTTTTTGTTTTGTTTTGCACACAGGGTTTCTCTGTTGTAACTGCCTGGAACTGCTTTGAAGACCAGGATGGACTGGAACTCACAGAGATCTGCCTGCCTCAGCCTCCTGAGTAAGTGCTGGGATTAAAGGCATGCTCCATTACTGCCTGGCCTGATCCTGTGGTTTTTGTCTTTCAGTCTGTTTGTGTAGTGGAGTACTTTTATCGATTGATATATGTGTAACCATCCTTGCATCTCTGGGATGACACCAACTTGATCAAAATTGATTATCTTTTTTATGTGTTCTTGGAATCAGTGTGCAAGTATTTTATTGAGAATTATTGCATCTATGTTCATAGGGGAAATTGGTGTGTAATTCTCTCTCTTTGTTGGGTCTTTGTGTGGTTTGGGTATCAGCATAATAGTGCCTTTGTAAAAAGAAATAGTAAATGCCCCTCCAGTTCCTATTTTACAGAAATAATGAGGACTATTCACATCCATTCTTCTCTGAAGGTCTAGTAGAATTCTGTGTTGAATTCTTCTGGCCCTGGGCATTTTGATTGGAAGACTTTTAATTACTGCTTTTGTGTGTGCGTGTGCGTGTGTGCGCGTGTGTATGTGTGTGTGTGTGTGTGTGTGTGTGTGTGTGTGCCTGTGTGTGTGTGTCACTAATTACAATAGCCAAGAATCAGGTGAAGTGGCCATCAGCAGCTAAATGGATAATGATTGTGATGTGTGGGGGAGATGGCTCAGTAGGTAAAGGGACTGATGTGTAAGCTTGGGGACCTGTGTCTGAATCCCCAGCACCCAAGTACAAAGGTGGGCACGGGGCATAGTCTGTAACTCCAACACTTGGGAGCAGATGGATGAATAATAATACCCTTGGAGCACACTGGCCAGCCACTCCAGCTGAATCCATGAGCTCCAAGTTCAGTGACAGACTCCCCGTCTTGAAAAAGGCAAATAAAATAGAAAGTAATAAAGAAAGACACTTCTGGCCTCTCCAACCTTGTGAATGCACAAATACCCACATGTACACACACACACACACACACACACACACACACACACACACACACACACACACACACAAGAATACATGGTAAGCTAGGTGTATACCTGTAACCCTATCACTCTGGAGGCAGAGGCAATCAATCTCTCCAGGAGTGAAACCCAGCGGGCTTCAGGGCAACTAAGGTGAGACCTTGTCTCAGAGAGACAGACAGAAAAGAAGGAGTTATGTACACACACACACACACACACACATACACACACACACACACACACACACACACACGTTGAACTATTTAATCATAAAGAAAAATTAGGGTTGGGGATTTAGCTCAGTGGTAGAGCGCTTGCCTAGCAAGCGTAAGGCCCTGGGTTCGGTCCTCAGCTCTGAAAAGGAAAAAGAAAAATTAGTCATAATTTGAGCAGAGGATAGTGGTGCATGCCTTTAATTCCAGCACTCAGGAGGCAGAGGCAGGCAGATCTCTGAGTTCGAGGCCAGCCTGGTCTACAAAGTGAGTTCCAGGACAGCCAGAGCTGCTTCACAGAGGAACCCTGTCATGAAAAACCAAACAAACAAAAAAATTGTCCTTTATTGTGATTTTTATATTGGTTTTTACTTTGACAGGGTCTAGAGCCACCTTAGAGACAAGTGATGCCTATAAAGGAACTATCTAGGTCAGGTTAGTTATAATGGGAAACCATCTTAATAATTTGCTGGGTTGAAGGAGAAAGCATGCTAACACTAGGTAGCACTCATTGCTCTCTACCTCCTGACTGTGGATGTAATGTGACCAGCTGTGCCATGTTTCTGCCACCGTGACATCCCTCCTGTGGTACCCAAATAAAGCCCTTTTCCTAAAGTTGTCTGTGTCACAATATTTCATCACAGCAACAGGAAAAGTAACACATTCATATTAATTTAAAAAAATTGCTAGAGGGTAGTGGCACATACCTTTAATCCCAGCACTTTAATCCCAGGCAGAGGCAGGTAGATCTCTGTGAGTTGGAGGCTAGCCTGGTCTACGTAGTTGGTTCCAGGATAATCAGAACTTATCTGAAATAAACAAAAGAAATTGTGAGCCGAGCGGTGGTGGCGCATGCCTTTAATCCCAGCACTTGGGAGGCAGAGCCAGGTGGATCTCTGTGAGTTCTATGCCAACCTGGTCTACAGAGCAAGATCCAGGACAAGCACCAAAAACTACACAGAGAAACCCTGTCTTGAAAACAAAACAAAACA
Source organism: Peromyscus maniculatus bairdii (assembly GCF_049852395.1). Classification (NCBI taxonomy): domain Eukaryota; kingdom Metazoa; phylum Chordata; class Mammalia; order Rodentia; family Cricetidae; genus Peromyscus; species Peromyscus maniculatus. Next base: position 3,841,655 of record NC_134863.1, on the reverse strand, counting down.
AAAAAAGAAATTGTGGAGCCTCACATTAAAATCTTACATTTTCATTATCAAACATATTTTATGAATTTATCTACCACCAGAACCAAAAAAAACCCTGACAGGATTAGAACTAGAAAAACATTAGCTTTATTTCCCTTTGTAACTATGACCATCATGCTCTGCATTTGTTTTTCAAGACAGGGTTTCTCTGTATAGTCCTGGCTGTACTGAAACTTGCTCTGTAGACCAGGCTGGCCTCAAACTTACTTAGATCTGCCTGCCGCTGGTGCCTGAGTGCTGAGACTAAAGGCATACACCACTGTGCCAGGCAAAAAAAAAATTTATTTTTCTTTAAAGCTGAATAATATTCCATTTTTTAATATATAACAAATTTCCATCATCCATTTATCTGTAGATGGACAGCAAGGTTGGTCCTAATACTTTTCCAAGGTGAAAAAAAGAACTGATAAACAGGGGTGTAGACGAATTTCAGACCAGGTGGAACACAGGAGAACTTTCAGCTGCACAGGGGTGCATGCATATATCTCTGTAGTAGATCATGGAGTTCTCTGAGTATAGGTCCTGGAGTAAAATAGCTGGTCGTATGGTAGGTCTATTTTTATTTTTTTCTGAGAAATCCCCAACTGCTTTCCACAGTGTCTGTATTAATTTTCATCCCCACTAGCAGTGAATAAGGTTCCTCTCTCCATATCCTCTCCAACATTGCTTGTCAGTGCTCTTAATGATGACCATTCTCACCAGGGCCAGACATCATCTCCAAGTAGTTTTAATTTGCATTTGCCTGATAGCTAGGGATATTGGACAGAATAAAAGAGGCCATTTGTCTTTGTCTTTCTTTGTTTCTTTCTTCCTTTTTTTTTTGTTTTGTTTTGTTTTGTTTTGTTTTGTTTTTTCAAGACAGGGTTTCTCTGTGTAGCTTTGCGTCTTTCCTGGAACTCGCTCTGTAGACCGGGCTGGCCTCGAACTCACAGAGATCCGCCTAACTAAAGAAAAGAGACAGAGGGGTTGGGGATTTAGCTCAGTGGTAGAGTGCTTGCCTAGCAAGCATAAGGCCCTAGGTTCAATCCTTAACTCCAAAAAGAGAGAAAAGAGAGAAGGTGCAAATTAATAAAATAAGTGATCAAAAGGCTGTCATTATTACTGAATCCAATAAACCTCAGAGCATGATTAGAAACTACTACTCTGAAAACATATACTCTGAAAAGCAGGATAACACAGAAGAAATGGAATAACTTCTAATTGTACAACATTAAATTATAAATTAAATTAACCAAAATTAAGCCCCGAAGATATAAACAACGTAAACAGACCATTACAAGTGGTGAGAGTAAAGCTGTTATTAAAAGCCTCCCTCTGGGGCTGGAGAGACATCAACAGTTAAAAGCACATGGCAGCTGGTGGTCATCCATAACTCGTTTCACTCCCTCTTCTCATGTGATGCACAGATATACATTCCAGCAAAACATACACATAAAATAAATCTGAAAAAAAAAATTTGTTTTTCTGAGACAGAGTTTCTCTGTGTAGTCCTGATTGTCCTGGAACTAGGCTCTAAATTTTTTTAATTCTCCTCTTGAATAAAAAGCCTCTAGCCAGTATGATTTGCTCCTGAATTCTACCTAATTTTAAAGGAATATCTCATATCAATTCTTGTAAGCTTGTTCCACAAAATAGAAATCAACGGAACACTACCAAATTTATCCTGTGATGCTAGTATCAGTGTGATACCCAAGCCAGGTAAGGCATTGCAAAAAAAAAAAAGGAAAAAGGAGGAGGAAAGAGAGGAAGAGAGAAAGAGAAAGAAAGAGAGAGAGAAGAAGAAAAAAGAAAAAGGAAGGAAGAAAGAAAGTAAGGAAGGAAGGAAGGAAAAAAAGAAGGAAGGAAGAGAAAACTACATACCAGTTTCTCTGAGTGCCTTGAGACAGAGGCTTTCTTCATGGCGCCAGCTGTTCTGGAACTCACTTTGGAAAACAGAGAACTCATTCAACAAATGGGTTGGTATTTTTTTAAAATAAAATATCTTTTATTTATTACTTATCAGTTTCATGAATATAAGATATGTATCTTTAACATATCCACCCCAACTCCTCCTTCCTCCCCGATCCTCCGGGCATCCCAATATGCCCCATTACCCTTCCCGTGTTCTCTGTTTTTACTGAGTCTACTTAGTGCTGCCTGTTAGAATGTTAGCTGAGCTCGTCAGCACTCTGGACTTACTTGTTTGTTTAATTTATTTTGCTGGGGAATCAAACCTATGTCCTCACACATGCTAGACCACAGAGCTATGTCCCAAATCTCATCTTTTAAATTCTATTCCAGTTATTTATTTTTTATATATGTAAGCTTCTTTATCCCTGACCCAACTTCTCTTTGTTGGGTTCTGAGGCTTAGACCCAGGTCCACAGGCTTGTTCTGTAAACACTTTACCAACTGGGTTATCTTCACAACCTTAATCTTACTTTTTGTGTTTTCTTTGTTTAGAGGCTGGTAGGATGGCTCAACACGCAGAGGGTCTTCTGAAAGCTGGAACACCTGAGTTCTATCCACAAGACCCACTGGGCAGACAGAGTGAGCTGACTCCTGAAAGGAGGTTATTCTCTGACATCCACACTTGAACCAGGGCATGCGTACACCACCAATAAATAGAGTGTCATTAACAAAAATGTAAAGGATTTATTTATTTTAATTATGTGTTTGTGTGTGAGTATATGCAAGTGAGTGCAGGTGCTCACAGAGGCCAAAAGATGTCAGATCCCCTGGAACTAGAGTAGCAGGTGGTTGTGGGCTGTCATATGGGTGCTGGGGATTGAACCTGGGTCCTAAGAAAAGCAGCCAATGCTCTTACCACTGAGCCAACACTCCAGCCCCATAAAGAATTTTGTTTTGTTATGTTTGAGACAGCGTTTCTCTGTGTTGTGATAGCCATGGCTATCCTGTAACTCAGAGATTAGCCTGCCTCTACCTCCTGAGTGCTAGGATTACAGGTTTGAGTCACCGCTGCCTGGCCATAAATGATTTTCTTAAGGAAGAATATTTGGAGGCGCAGCAGTTAAGAGGGTACCTAGGTTCAGATTCTAACAACCTTATCAAGAAGCTTTCAATTGCCTGTAATTCCAGCTGTATGGGACCTCTTACTGCTCTGGGTAAGAGTGTTTCCAGATGTGATGGCACACAGCTCTAATCCCAGCACTCAGCAAGCAGAGGCAGGCGGATCTCTGAGTTCAAGGTCAGTCTGCTCTACAGAGCGAGATCCAGGACAGCCCGGCTACACAGAGAAACCCTGTCTTGAATCGCCCCCCAAACAAACAGACAAAAACTTTATTATTTGTTGGCAGAATCTCCCTATGGGACTTCAATGTCCGCTTGATATGCAACATTCTTGTTTCCACTTTTGGATCACAGAAATCTAGGTGGATGTTAATTGTATTTATGTACTATCTGTGTGTGTTTACATGGGTGCCGAGGATTCAAACTCAGGTAAGTCCTCATGCTTAAGCATCAAGCTGTCTCACTCACTCAACCACCTCCCCAGCCCATTCTCTAAATAGTGTTTACCCCCTGTGTAGCCAGGACTACAGGAGCGTGTCACCACCGGAGCTTGCTTTTTAGAAAAACAATTGCAGTGAGGCTAGAGGTGTAATTTAGTTGGTCAAATACTTGCTTAACAAGAGAAAAGCACTATTTTGACCCTCAGTGTGGAATAAATGGCATGTGGTGGTAAGAGCTCTTTACCTAGTCTAGTACTCAGGAAGTGGAGGCAGGGGGTCAGATGTTGAAGGTCATCTGCCACAAATCAAGTTTCAGTCTGGATTCAACCAGACCCTTCGTTAAAAAAAAAAAAAAGTCAGGCAGTGGTGGCGCACGCCTTTAATCCCAGCACTCAGGAGGCAGAGTCAGGCGGATCTCTGTGAGTTCGAGGCCAGCCTGGGCTACAGAGTGAGATCCAGGACAGGCACCAAAATTTTACAGGGAAACACTGTCTTCAAAAACAAAAGCAAAAGAAAGAAAGAAAAGAAAAAAGAAAAAACTTTGAGGAGGAGTTTTCTCTTTCTGCCTCCTGACTCCAACCAAGTACACAATGTTTGCAGCTGCCTCAGAAGCCCACCAACACCACTTCCTGTTTCGGGCTGTAGCCTCAAACTATAAGCCCAAATGAACCTTTCCTCCCTTCCTTAAGAAAAAGAAAGAAAGAAAAGAAGAGAAAAGAAAAGAAAGAAGCCAGTGAGTTTTACCGGATGAGTCTTAAAACTACCTTGTCCATCTGTTTCACCTGACCCTGGATTTCCCGAGTCTGTCACTTGACGTCAGGGTCTTCCTGGAATCTGTCCACAGGGTGCTGTGATCCGGGGCAGGGGTGAGCAATGGTGAGAGCAGAGCACTCAGAGGCAGACAGGACACAAGCCTGCCCTTCTGTGGGCACCCCATGGCTTCGAATCCTAGCTATGTTTATTGTTGACCAGCCTGTTGCCCCAGAACTGACCTCTGTGGGCTGTGGTTTTCTCACCTGTAAAATGGGAATAAATAGCCATATTCACTTCCTAGGCTAGGGTGAATGTGAGGAAGGCAGATCGGTGGGCAGCATGCGCCCAGCATCTCCATGCATGGCTGTGTAGAGAAATGGGCAGAGAGGGTATTCCAGGGGAAAGAGGGCACAGGTTAGGCCACATGCCGATTCCCTACCCAAGGTTCCTTCCCAGCAGCTGAGAGGACAGAAATAGTGAGAACAGATTTCAGTGTACTCGGGGTGATTCCTGAGCACCAAGAATCTCCAGGCGGCTAGGAGCTGACCAAGAACAGGTGGGGAAAGGCTTGAAGTGTCCAAATCTCAATCCTCCCCAATCACCAGGTTCTGATGGCGCTCTTGTGGCAGTGGGGGAGGGGCTATCTCCTGCCTGGCCAGGACACCAGGAAGCCCTGGGGCCTGGGACAGGAGCCTTTGGTCATAATCACAAGGGAGGCTGGGCCTTATGGCCGCTCTTATCTGGCCTGACCTTGTGGCGGCTGACCACTCCCAGCTTCTGGAAAACGCGGCCCTCTACCCTCTCTGAGGCCTCTTTCTCCTGGGGTGGGCCCTCATCACCAAGCTCTACCCCTTGGCCTAACACCTTGGGATGCTTTTTCGGGGGCCCCAACCCAGATAGACCTCTCTGAAATCTCTGCTTCCACCTGGAATCCCTCAGGTGTCTCTGACTCAGCAGGCAGGATCTGCTCCAGGCCCCTTCCCAGCCCTGCTGGGCTCAGGACCCTGTTGCCCAAGTCCTAGCAGCTGCCACTCCCTTCCCCCTCCCCCCATGTCCTACCAATTTGAATTCCTAACCCTCCCTCTGCCTCCTCCCTAGACCCTGTTCCTTCTCCCCAGCGGGTGGGGAAGGAATCTTCCAGATAAGGACGTGAGGGCAAAGGAACACACCTGGTCTCAGACCCAGGCCCTCCCTGCCACCGGCTTGCTGACCGACCTTGGCAGATGACCTCTGCTCTCTGAACCAGTGTCTCCCCATCTGTAAAGGAGAGCTGAACAGAACTCTGGACAAAGCTGCTTGGAATAGAAAAATGTGAGCTAAGGCACAAAGTTAGGACTCTGCAGTCCCCAAAGGGCACTTGGAAGCCAGTGCTTTTTTGAGGTGGTCTCAGCCACAAGTAGATTGATCCTTTCCTAAGTACTGTGCTATACCACAGCCAGCCATGAATGTTGACAGTAAGGTAAAGGCATTGTTAGCTGGGGGAGGTACTGGGGTAAATGAGTAATTCTAGGGATTGCGTTTTATGCCTGGGGCTGTTCCAGCATGCAGGAAGGTCAGTTAATCAGGAAGGATTGAGATAAAGAGTTTCCCGAAGAGATGATGAGGAACAACGTTTTGTTTCTTTTCTTTTCTTTTTTCCTTTCTTTCTTTCTTTCTTTCTTTCTTTCTTTCTTTCTTTCTTTCTTTCTTTCTTTCTTTCTTTCTTTCTAAGCAAGTGTCTTCCTTCATCTTATTTCCCCCAGAGAGCTACAGCAAATGCCAGGTTGACTTGAGCCTTTCTGGACAGTGAGAAAAACAAGCTCATTCACTCATAGCAAAACCTGAAGTTTTTACCCAAATTAAGTATAACTCTATGAATTTAATACTTTCTCTTTCATTTTTCTCCTTCTTTGTCTCTTTGTCTCACCCTCACCATTTGGAATTTTTTTCCCTTGTTTTTTTTTTTCTTAGACAGGGTCTCACTATGTAGCCGGAGCTGTCCTGGAACTCACTATGTAGACCAGACTGGCCTCGAACTCACAGAGATCTGCCTGCCTCTGCCTCCCGAGTGCTGGGATTAAAGGTGTGCACCACTGTGCCACTCAGGACAGTTTTTTGAGACCTGGTCTTATATAGACCAGGCTAGCCTCCAACCAGCTTTGTAGCTTAGGCTACTCTTCAACTCCTGACCCCCCTCCCTGAACTTCCCTAGTGCTGGGATTATAAGGCAACTTTTGAAGAAGTTGGCGTCATCTAGCTGAAGCCTCAGGGTAGATCGAAGGCCATTAAAGAAAAGAAAAACATTAAGTTAATATCTCTCTGTCTCTGTTTCTCTCTCTCCAGTTTGCATTGGAACAATTGGGCAGGCGTCAGCTATCTCTTTCCACAGTGTGGGTGATGAAGATTTAATGTAACTTATTAGGCCTGGTAGCAATCTGCTTTGCCTGCTGAGCCATCTCATTGGCCCCTCAGAAGGCCATGTTAGAGGAAACTCAAGTTGAGAATCAAACAAGAAACTGCTGGAAAGAAGGCTCAGCAGTCAAGATGCAGACTTTTCTTGCAGAGTACCTGAGATTGGTTCCGGTAACTCCAGCTCTAGGGGATCTGATGTCATTAGCATCTGTGGGCTCCTGTGCTCACACATACACACACACACACACACACACACACTAAAGGCACACATCTTTTTTTTTCCGTTTTTATTTATTTATTTTTGCTATTATCATCTTGATACAGTATACATTTTTTAAAAGATTTATTTATTTATTATGTATACAGTATTCTGTCTGCACATATCCCTGCAGGCCAGAAGAGGGTACCAGATCTCATTACAGGTGGTTGTGAGCCACCATGTGGGTGCTTGGAATTGAACTCAGGACCTCTGGATGAACAGCCAGTGTTCTTAACCTCTGAATCATCTCTCCAGCCCCATACAGTATAAATTCTTATCCTAATAGTGAAATGTTTCATTGAGGCTAAAGGCACACATCTTTAATCCCAGCACTTGGGAGGCAGAGGCAGGCAGATCTCTGTGAGTTCAAAGCCAGCCTGGTCTATAAATCAAGTTCTAGGACAGCCAAAGTTGTTACACAGAGAAACCCTGTCCTTGAAAAAACAAAAATAAAAAAATCTTTTTCTAAGAGCTGGAAAGATGACTCAGTGGTTAAGAGCAGTGGCTGCTCTTCCAGAGGACCAGGGTTCAGCACCCACATGACAGCTCACAACTGTCTGTAACTCCAGTTCCAGAGGATCTAGCACCCTCACACAGACATGCATGCAGGCAAAACATCAATGCACATTAACTAACTAAATAATTTAAAAAATCTTTTTCTGTGTATGGGTGTTTTTTTGCATGTATGTCTGTGCAACATATGCTGTCTGATAGGTCAGAAGAGGGCGTCCTATCCCTGAAACTGGAGTTACAGAAGGTTATGAGCTGCCATGTGGGTGCTGGGAATCCAGCACTGATTGTTAGAAGAACAACCGTGGCTATTAATGGCTGAGCCATCTCTCCAGCCTCCATGGTTGACTTCTCTTGTTTTTGTTTTTTGAGAGAGGGTTTCCCTAGGTAGTCCTGGCTCTCTTGGGACTTGTTTTGTAGACCAGGGTGGCCTCTGCCTCCTGAGTACTGGGATTAATGGTGGTGCCACCACAGCCAGTTTCTCCTGTGTTAAATAGAATCTCACGCAGACACGGCTAACATCCCACTCCGTATGTTACTGAAGAGAACAATCTTGAACTTTTCCTTCTGCCTTGCCCTTCTGAACACTGAGATTGCTGATACGCACCCCTACGCCCCATTGTATTCAGTGTGAGGAGTCCAACCTAGCGCTTCCTGTATACCAGGCAAGCCCTCTACAGACTGAGCTATGGCTCCAACCCTGCTTTGTTTTAAGACAAGGTCTCTTACTCCTCCCACAATACCTAGCTGGAGGGAACAGTGCGTCTTCAGTTCAGGAGCGGACAGTGACAGGGAGCATCAGGACAGGTAGGAGGGGGACAAATGGCAAAGGTGGACAGTGTCAGTCAACATCAGCTCAGTGATGCCCATACTTAAGTCCTCCTGCCACGGCAGAGGCCCTCCAGGTCTTCCTTAGCTACCTCCCGGACAGGCGTGAACCTGGGGTCTCTAGCCATGCGGTCAGCCAGGGAGGGGGCCTACTACAGACACAGCGTCCAGGTCCTTCCTGGTTCGCTTGTCGCCTTCAGGACCTCTCAAGACCCACACAGCCTTCGATTCTCCTGCTCAGGGTCTTTAGCTCCTCAGGGTTCTTCAAAGAACCAAGCTGAGCCCCAAACAATGCCTTCCTGCCCGAGTGTCCTACTTAGGCCTTCTTCAGCTTCCTGTCTCTTTCACTGCCCTGTCTCTTCCAGTCCATTTTTAAAAATTATTTACTGAAATTTCTATGACCTCTGGGATTTAAGATGTATGGGAGCGAGGCTGTGAGAAGATTGCGGCTTGTCGCCAGACGGTGCAGGCCTGACTCTTGTTTTCAGTGCTTAGGGAAATGATTCCTGTGGGTGTGGGGGGCACATTCTAGTGTGCTCTAAGAGGGTGTGGGGCGGGGAGAGGAACCAGGGATATGGCTCAGTGGGTAAAAGTGTTTCCAAGCCTAAGGACCTGAGGCAGATTTCTGGGACCCACAGGATAAAAGTGATCATCCACTCCAGATTGTTCTCTGACCTTCTCATGCATGCCCTTCCCCAGTATGGGTGTGGGGAGGGGAGCCTGCTGGATTCCAGCCATGCAAGGTGAAAAAAAAGAAAAATCCTGTTTTCTCTGACATGAGGTCTTATAACGTAAATGTGGCCCAAACAGGTCTGCCCAGATGGAATGTTGCGGAATAGGCAAGAAAAACGGAGGGAATATGTAGGTGAGAACGCAGCCTGCCGGAGACTGCAGGGGCCTGGTCACAGCTCTGACTGAAAGCACTCCAGGCACTGTTTCCAGGGAAGTTCGTGGTTGGGAGGAGCTTCACGGGGGATGGGCACTATAGTTTGGTAGATTTAGTTTCGGTTTGTGAAATGAAAAGTTCCTGGGACTTTTGTTGAGACTGCAGTTAAAGATGCTGAAGATGGTGGCTGGCTGGGCAGTGGTGGCCCATAGCTTTAATCCCGGCACTCAGAAGGCAGAGGCAGGCAGATCTCTGTGACTTTGAGGCCAGCCCAGTCTACAAAGGGAGTTCCAGGACAGCCAAGGACTGTTTCACAGAGAAACCCTGTCTTGGAAAACACAAAAACTTAAAAAAAAAAAAACATTTTTTTTTTTTTTTTTAAAAGCAGGCTCTGCTGGCATAGGCCTTTAAGCATTGGGAGGCAAAGGCAGGTGATCTCTGAGTTCGAGGCCAGCCTGTTCTATAGAGTGAGTTCCAGGACAGCCAGGGCTACACAAAGAAACTGTCTCCAAAAACTTTAATTCAAGGTGCTTTTTCAGCATGCGAGGTGTCAGACACAGGGCCTTGAACATTCTAGGCAAACGATCCACACCAAGTTACATCCCTAATTCTTGCAACAGTGAATTTTATATTTTGGTTGCTTTTCACATTTTAATTTTTTTAAGGATTTATTTATTTTATGTGTAAGGATTTATTTATTTTGTGTGCACCATGTGTGCCCGGTGCCACAGAGGCCAGAAGGGAGTATTGGATGCCCTGGATCTGGAGGTCCAGGCAGCTATGAGCAGCCATGTGGACTTGAACCCCGGTCCTCTGGAGGAGCACCAGTGCTCTTAGCTGCTGAGTTGTCTCCCCAGCCCTTCATGGGTTTTTGTTTTGTTTTTGTTTTGACCAGGGAGTGGTACAGGGTCTCTCTATAGCCCTGGCTGTCCGGTAACTCCATGTAGACCAGACTGGCCTTGAACTCACTGAGATCCACCTGCCTCTGCCTCCTGAAAACTGGGGTTAACGGCCTAGGCCATTATGCCCAGTGGGTTTTGTACTTGCTGTGTATGTATGTGTGTGTAGCCTGTGGGTCCCACGGCAGGAGCAGGCTCAAAGCACAACTTGAGAGAGCTCTCTCCCTCCACAATGTGGGTTTGGGGCTGAATCCAAATATGTAGGATTGGCTGCAGGAGCCTTTACATACTGAACCATCGGCCCCAGCCTAACAATTTTAAAAAACTTGTGAGTTCTGTAAGATGGCTCAGCAGGTAATGGCGATTGCTACCAAGCCTAAAATCCTTAATTGCATCACTGGCACCCACATGGTGGAAGAACTCATTTCCACAAGTTGTCCTCTGAGCTCCACACACACACACACAAATACACGGATAAAAACAGTGAACAGTGTTGTTCACAGCTGCGACTGGAGCAGGAGAAAAGGCCTGCCTGCTCTCCAGGGTGGGGGGTTAAGTCCAGCAAGCCGAGCAGGTCTCAGGGCCCCGATTAGCCGCAGAGCCAGCCTGAGACCGTTCCTCCTGGGTCATAGAGACTGAAAGGACAATGGCCCTCAGGCCGTGGGGACTCGGGTGGATTTCCTCTCTACAATCTCAGCTCTCAGATGGAGTGTGTGGCTGTACACCGTGGCTTCCGCGGAGTTTGTATGTTCTTTGAGGGGTCTCTGTATTGCCCCGTTCTTTTTCCCACTTTCAGACAGCAGTCTTCAAGTGAAGATTAACCTCCTCCACGTGGAACAAAGATGGCTCACTATTTTTGCCTCAGGGGCTTCCAGTCATTTCTGGCTACACTAGGGAAGGCAGAGTTCTTTCCCTGACAACACTGTTGGATCTGAAGGAAGAAGGATAAAGACTGCCCTCCATGTTCACTGGCCTGGAGAGCCCTAAAAGCCCGTCCATGGGAGGAGGTGTGTGATTCCAGACATGAGCCAGTTTTCTTTGAATCCCCGCAGATCTTTCTGCAAGGTTTGGTATGAAATACTTTCCAAGCGAATCTCTTACAAAGCATCATGGGGGCACCATCAGTAAGGAACACTGACTCCACCTAACAGCACAGAGCCCCGGCCCAGGGACTTCTCAGCTACGTCTCCTTGAGTTCTCTTTAGCTGGAACAGCCTGCCCTGAGTAAGGCTCACCCTAGGGCAAGGTTGTGCCTTCCCTTTCAGGAAAATGCTTCTGCCGCCATTGCACATCCACTGGGCAAAAGGGAGCAGAGAGGAGGTAACATATGCTCTTGTTCCCTGGGTCATGCTTTAACTTCCCAAGTGCTCTCTTTTTCTATGAACTTTTTAAAATTTTATTTCATGAGCACTCATATGTTTTGTGTGAATGTATGTAACTGGAGTTACAGGCAGTTATATGCTGCCATGTGGGTGTTAGGAATCTAACCTGGTTCCTCTGGAAGAGTAGCCAGTGCTCTTCATCGCTGAGCCACCTCTCCAGCCTATGAACATTTTAATGAGGGTTGAACATAAAATAGGAAAAGTAGTATACTGATTGCTTCTTTATTTTAAGATGCAACTTTTTTGAGACTTTCATACAAGGCAATGGATGGATAATGTTAACCTGCTAAAGAAAACATACTGACCACAGAAAAAGGCAGTTCTAATACCTATCATGGTTATTCACCTCTGAAATAGCCTATCAAACTCTCCGGGCTTGGCTGGTTTAGTTTTCTTCTGGAAATAACTCAGATTAAGTCCTGCCTCTGTTGGACACTAGGATATCTGAGGACTGTTATCACTTTCGGGTGATGTTGCCGGGAGCGGTGTTGCTTAAGGAGACTGGTGAGGGGGGTGTTGTGTGAAAGTATGCGTGCTTGCTTCTCTTTCCAAGGGTGTGGGCAGCCAGAGGCTGCCACCCGACAGAGGAGTCGTGCTTACTCTCCATGGACAGGCAGGTCATCCAGCAGGTGGGCTGGGACCAGGCCTCTGTGGCCACAATACTCACCATAGTAGAACCCCTTATGGTCCACAGGCCCATAAACTGTGACCACATCACCAGTCCTCAGCACCAGCTTGCCCTTTGCCCGGACCCCTGCTCTGCCATCCCTGGGGTCATAGTCCAGAGCTGCCACCATTGTCTTTGGGGTCCACAGAGTGGGTGTTCTGGGGTTCCCTTGAGGCCCGAAAGATCCCTGGAAGTTGGTTAGCCGCTCCAAGTCTTCATGCTGAGCCTCGGAATGCAGGTGCCCTTGTGGTGGAAACTGCCACCTCCCCCCAGTCTGCTCAGTGCCCACCTCTACCTCAGCTACCAGGTGCCCAGGGACTTTGCCCACTTGTCCATTGCACTCTCCACGGTAGAAGCCATGGGGATCCCGTGAGCCCCACACTCTCAGCAACTGCCCTTTCCTGAATACCAGCTCCTCCTCTGCGGCCTTGGCGTTGACAGACATCACCAGGGGGCTGTGATCAAAGAGGGCCATAAAGACCCTGACTGAGCTGTTAGCTTCTGGCCCCAGCTGCTCAGGGCCACCACTGGCCACCTTAATGACTTTGCTGGCTGGCACTGGGCACAGCACTGAGGTAGGCTCCTCAAACTGGCACTCTCTCTCGCCTCCTGGAGTCTCCGGGCTTTGTCCACTTTGGACCTTGGTCTTTCTTTGTCCTAGCTTCTCTGTGCACCGAGAACTTAAACACAGAGCCTCCTTCTCCTCCAGAACGTGATGGAGGTCAGCTGCCAGGCACAGGATGGAGCCTGGCTGGTGAGCGGGCAGCATCGGGGCGTACTGCTTTTGAAGAAGGGCTTTCTCAAGGTCAGGCTTCTCTGAACACGCTACTTCCCTGGGCCCAATCTCCGGGGAGAGATGGATGAATCCTGGGGTGGGTCTCCCACTGATGCACAAGTGCAGGGAGCAGTTTTCTTCCACCCCAGACTGGCCAAAGATCAGAGGTGGCTTGTGGTTCTGGGAACTCTCCTGACAAGATGGGCCCTTCTCATAGTCCTTCCAGGCTTCCGTAGGTACCTGGACTTGCTTGTCTGCCCCCTCTGAGCTCAGGTCCGATACTGGTGAATGCTTCCTTGGGGGTTCCTCAGGGAATGCTTCTAGAAACTTAGCCTGAGGCTCCTCACAGCTTCCAGGGTTATGGGGGCCGGGCTTGGTAGCCAGAGAAGCTTGTACCAGCTTCTGCTGACCAACAGGGAAAACAGCTCTACAGGTAGAAGGGTCACCGTCTGTGAGGCTAAAGGGAGGTGTCTCCAGGAATGGGTAACAAGAGAAACAGTCCTCGGGGATCTGAGCTGGTACAGAGTCCAGAGACTCACCATAGAGTGACATGGTCCTCACAGAAACCTTCTGGCAGGCTAGGGGAACATGAAGCTGGGAAAACTCTAGCAAGGTGTTTCCAGCAGTGGCATCAGCAACTTCTGTCACCTTGAACCCATCCACATACACAGCGTAGCCAGTGACCTGCACTCCATTGGAGGACCCAGCTGAGTCAATAGTCACGGGGAGCCAGCTGACCACCAGGACACCTGGCGAGGCATGGTGCTCCACCAGCACATCCAGAGGAGGGTCAGGGGGTCCTGCTAGAGGTGTATCGAAAGTTACAGTGGAGGACATTGTTTCCCAGAGCACCTGCAGCAGGTCCCTAGGGAGCTGCACCCCCACCCTCACGCGGTACCGGGTGCCAGGATGTAGGCCTTGGAAGGTGTAGCAGCTCACACCTGAGGGAGTTAGGGTATGCTCTTCATCTTCCAGGTACACCACATGGGGGTATCGATTGCTGCCAGAGGCCCACATAATCGTGGCAGAGTTAGCGGTGACATTCTGTAGCCGTAATTGCATGGGGGCCAGACAGAACACTCCTTTAGCCTCCAGAAGGGGTCTGGAGAAACTCTGCTCATCCATGCTTGGTTTCAAGTCCAGCCAGCAGGCTTCTGTCTTGGTTTCCAAAATCTTTACTGCCGTATCTGTCTTAGAGTCTGCCCTTCCCACCTGGCACAGGCCTCTCTCCAGTGATCCCTGAACTTCCCCAAGTAATAAGGTGCCTTTCTTCAAGGCTTTGCTATGCTCAGCTGGCAGTGCAGTGGGACCGAGTTCGGGGGACTTGGGGAGTAGGTGGCTCAGGACAGGGCTTCCTGAAACCTGTTCCACTAAGTTGGAGGGCACTAGCCCTCGCTGCCCATTCACAAGCTCCCCTTCATAGAAGCCATCCTCATTCATGTCCCCAAAGACATATACATAATCTCCGGCTGTGAGGGGCAGCTCGCCTTGAGAATGCTCACGAGGCCCTTCAAACGGATTGTTGCTATACCTAGCCAAGAAGATTTTGAGCTTGGGAGTGGTGGGGGCCTCAGCGCTCCTCGCTTCCAGGGGAGTGGACACACTGTCTGGTTCTAAGTCATCCACTTCACTTGCTGTGTCCATGTCCAGAGAAAGGCAAGATGGCACTGTAGCCCACATGGACTCTACCTCGGAGGAGGAGTTTGAGTGTGAACTGGTTTTCTTGGCTTGGGGCCTGGAGTCCAGAGGCTGACTGGTAGGCATTTTGTCTGACACTTGGAGGACACCAGCTGGTTCCCCAAGGGTAACTGAGTTCTCCTGCTGGGAGAGACAAACGGGAGGTTGTATGTCTCTGGTAGGCAGTGACAATTCATGTTCTTCAGACTTTGGCTTGAACTTGGACCTCCTGCTACCCCTGGCTTGGGACTCCGAAGCTTGGGTGGTCTCCAGTGTCTCCGGGGGGTGGCCAGGCTGACACTGCAACCCCTGCATCTCTTTCCCGGAAGCCTGGAGGTCACTCGGGGCTTTATTTTGGTAGTGCTGCAGCTGCCACCACCTGTCTTGCACATATCCCGCTTGTTGCAGCAGCTGCTCAGCCAGCAGGCCATTGGCTTCGAGTTCCTGCCTCAGCCTCGCGTGGCTTTGCTGCCGGGGAACACTGCTGTTCTCCTGTGCCATCTTCTTCACCCAGGTGGCCAGAGCCTGCAGCCTCATGTTCTCCTCTGACAGCCTGGCGCCCTTGTGCAGCGCAGCCTGCAGTTGTGCCTCTGTCTCCTCGTAGCGCCGCTCTGCGGCGGCTGCCTGGGCGCTCAGCTTCTCGCATTCCCGCCGCTGTGCACCCAGCTGCTGCTCCAGAGCCTGCACCTGGTGTCGTGCTGTCTCGGAGGGTGAGCTGAGGCTGCCTGCGTCCGCCCGGGCGCCGCCGGCTTTACTCTGATGTAGAGTCAACTGTCTTTGCAGACGCAGCACTTCCCGCTGAGACTCACGCTGCAGCCGGTCCAAGTCATTGATGTTGCACCATTGCGCGCAGGTGGCGCCCTCTCCAGGAAGCGAAAAGCTGCCGAGGTCCGCGGCGATGAGCGCCAGCAGCAGGTGGCACTCCCGCCTCAGTGCTTCGATCTGCAGGTCCTTGGCTTGCAGCACGCCAGCCTGTTCTGACAGGTCCTGAGCGCGATGTCGGGCAAACACTTGGCCCAGGTCCTCGAGGCTCTCACCAGGTACAGGAGCGCTCACGGCCCGAAGGTTGGTCTCCTGCAGCTTGCGGGCCCTGTCTTCAAGGCGCTGAGCGAGGTCGGTCAGCTCTGCGTGCTTCACCTTGAACCACTTCACTTTCTCATCGGCCTCATCGGAGAAGCCCGCGCGCCGCAGCTGCAAGTTCTCTTCGCGCAGGCCACAGCAGCGGCGAATCAGCACCTGCAATGCCTCGCGCAGGTCACAGCATCGGCGAACCAGCACCTGCAATGCCTCGGCCAGCTCTGAGTTCTGCCTCACCAGTTCGTTGTAGTCCTGACCGGGCTTGTTCTCAGGTCTTTCTTCCTGCAGGTCAGTAGGTTTTCTATGTATTGATGGTAGCTGGGGCGGCGGATGGGGACTGGAGGTGTCTGAGATGGGGACGCTGGTCGAAGAGGCTCCTATCTCGGACTCAGAAGCCCGGGGACAACTCAGTGTGCTGTCGAGTGAGCAGGAATGTGCTGTTGCTAAGTATTCGAGGGAACTGGCGCGTGTGGGCAGCAGGTCGTTTGGAGAGCTAACCCTGACACCACTGCTCAGGCTTTCGAGAGATCCGAGTCGACGAGCAGGCTTTGGGGTGCCACGAGTGTTGCTCTGGGCTTCCAGGGGTGGCTCTTCCAAGGAATGCGCGGCTTGGGGGTCCGTGGGTTCCCGCAAAGCGGGCTGCCAGCGGAAGTGATCTACTATGTATTTACAAAAGAGCTGGCGCTCCGCGTCCAGCGCCGCCTGCAGGTGGCGGATGCGCGCGGCTTGCTCGCCGTCGGTCTCCCAGCGCAGCAGCGCCAGCACTTCCTGCAGGCGACAGTGGCATTGAGCCGCGGGGGCTTCAGGCGCCCCCGAGCGTCCGCAGTAACCGCGGTTCACTAGCTCCTGGGCCAGTTGGCGCTGAAGCTCCCGAGCCTGGCGCACTATAACATCGCGCTCCTGGTGCAGCAGCTGCTGCAGCTGCCGAAGCTCTGCCTCCTTCCAGCGCAGCAGCTGCCGGATCTCGGCCTCACGCTCGCGCTGCACCTCTTCCTGCAGCTGCCGCAGCTCCCGGAGGCGTCGAGCCTCCCACTTGGAGCGCAGATGGTCAGCCAGCTGCTGCCGCTCCTGCTCGGCGGACTCCCGCAGCTGGCGCGACTGGGTCGCGAAACGCCGCCGTTCCGCCCGGCCGCGCGCGCGCTCGGCCTCCAGCTCTGCCCGCAGTTTTTCTAACTCTCGCCTCTGCTCCTCCAGCACTGCTGCCGCTGGGCCGGGGCTGCCTGGCTTCTTGGGCGACGCGCGGCCACCACCCAAGGGGGTGGGTGAATCCTTTGTCATTGTGGCCGCAGCTGGGCAAGAAGCCAGAGCTAGCTTGGTAGGCCAGTTAGCCAACGGCCGCCGCCCCCGGCCGCTGCCAACCGCCCCGCGCGCCCCTTCCGGCGGCCCTAGGGACCCTCTGCGTGCCCCTTCCGCCTTGGGGGTGGTGGTCTCTCTTACAACCTGCCGCCTCTCCCTAGGCAGGGCGCGACTCCTGAGACCCCTTTCAAACTGGCCTCTGAACTTCCCGGGATACTTTGGGCATATTTTTGAGTTCACACTTCATCTGCTCCATGGCTTTTGTGACGCATTCTACTCTCTGTTGGACACTGTGCAATCCCAGTGAGGTTACCCACAGTGGCTATAACATCTCTGTGCCTACTCTTCCAAGGACCCCAGCTTGCCCACGTTTTCCTACATCAACTGAAACTTTTATGTCATTTTACAAATGAGAAGTCACTGTGCTTGGGCTTCGTGTCACCTGAGGCACCTATCTTTCAAGGCCAGTCACTTGGGAACTGTACCTGCATACCAGTGAAGTATTCTATTACTGAGTTACAGCCTCACCCTTTGATGGCCTCGAACTTCTCATTCGCTTGTTCCTACCGCTCAAGAGTCAGAATTACAGGTGCATGGTGCTACCACCACTGGCTTCCTGTTTTTGTTTTTCTGAGACAGGGTTTCTTTGTGTAGTCCTGACTGTCCTAGAACTAGCTCTGTAGACCAGGCTAGCCTTGAACTCAGAGATCTCCCTGCCTCTGCTTCCCAAGTTCTGGGATTAAAGGCCTGCGCCAGCACTGCCTGGCACCACTGGCTTCTTGATTCACCTTTACCGTCATCCAGTAAGGATGAACTTTCTGTGCCACACAGCTGGGAAGTAGCTAAGTGGAGATTCAACTCTCAAAATTCTACCCCCAAAGTCCATGAGTATCCTCTCTCTAACTGCTCCATCTCAGGGTCACTTGTGAGGACTCCCCCCCCCCCAGTATTTTAGCCAGGCCATTTACAACTCTGTCTAATTGCTCCATCTCAGGGACACTTATGAGGACTCCCCCCACCCCCCAGTGTTTTAGCCAGGCCATTTACAACTCTGTCTAATTGCTCCATCTCAGGGACACTTATGAGGACCCCCCCCCCCCCAGTGTTTTAGCCAGGCCGTTTATAGTTCTGTCTCAGCCTCACTTGCTATTTGCACTGAATTTTTTTTTGGGGGGGGACAGGGTTTCTCTGTGTAGCTTTGGAGCCTTTCCTGGAACTCACTCTGTAGCCCAGGCTGGCCTCACAGAGATCTGCCTGCCTCTGCCTCCCGAGTGCTGCGATTAAAGGTGTGCGCCACCACCGCCCAGCTTTTACACTGAATTTTTAAAGTTTTCCTTACGATTTTTTAAAAAATTTTATGTGCAGTGATGTTTTACCTACATGTCTGTGTGAGGGTGTTGAATCCCCTAAACTGGAGTTAGAGATAGTTGTGGGTGGACATGGGGGGTGGGTTGGGAATTGAACTGTGGTCCTCTGGAAGAGCAGCCAGTACTTTTAACCACTAAGACATCTCTGCAGCCCCTGCACTTAATTTTTAGATTAACCAGCACAGTGATGGAAGCTCAAAGCCGCCTTAAGTCTTTTTTCAGCCTGTGTCCTGTCTTGGGCATATATCTGAGGACTTTTGTTTGTTCCTATGTTATGATTTTGTTTTTTGTCCGTTGGTTTTGGAACATGAACTCGCTACATAGCCCTGGCTGTCCTGGAACTCACTAGGTAGACCAGACTGGCCTCCAACTCACAGAGATCTGCCTGCCTCCACCTCTTGAGTGCTGGGATTGCAGGAATTGACCACCACGTCTTATATCTGAGCCTTTTTGAATCAGAAAGGTGGCAATGACTGAGGCTTGATTGCACCCAGAACCTCAAGCATGCTAGACAAATGTTATACCACTGAGATGCATATACTCAGCCTCTGTGTGTGTGTGTGTGTGTGTGTGTGTGTGTGTGTGTGTTAGTACCAGAGATTGAGCCCAGGGCCTCGTGCATACTAGGTAAGCACTTTACTATTGAGATACAGCTTCATTCCCCAGCACTTTAAAAAACTTAAGATGGGGGCTGGAGAGATGGCTCAGAAGTTAAGAGCACTGACTGCTCTTCCAGAGGTCCTGAGTTCAATTCCCGGCAACCACATGGTAGCTCACAACCATCTGTAATGAGATCTGGTGCCCTCTTCGGGACTGCAGTCATACATACTGTATACATAATAAATAAATCTTTAAAAAAAATTTTTAAGATGTTAAACTGGGCAGTGGCGGTGCACACCTTTAATCCCAGGATTTAGGAAGCTGAGGCAGGTGGATCTCTGTGAGTTCAAGGCCAGCCTGGTCTACAGAGTGAGTTCTAGGACAGCCAGGGCTGTTAAGCAGAGAAACCCTGTCTCAAAATACAAACAAACAAAAAAATAGAAGAAAAATTGAGATGTTCTATTATTTTATTCATTGATGTGTATGTGCCTACCTGAGTTTACATGCACCTCATGCATGCATGCCTGATGCTCTTTGAGGTCAGAAAATAGCATCAGATGCCCTGGAATTTAAGCTACAGGTGGTTTTTAGTCACCATGTGGTGCTGGTAGCTGAACCCATATTTTCTGTAAGAGCAGTAAACATTCATAATTCCTGTGCCATCACTCCAGCTTCCTAACCATTTTTTTAAAATATGGTCTTATCTGTGTCTCTGGCCAGCTGGAACTTGTATTGTCTACCAGTCTGGCCTAGAACTCACAGAGATCTTGCCTCTGCCTTCCAAGTGCTGTAATAAAGGTGTGTGCCACCATGCTTGGGTGTCTTTTTAAGATTTTGTTGGTGATGGTGGCATTGTGTGTGAGTGTGTGTGTGTGTGTGTGTGTGTGTGTGTGTGTGTGTGTGTTTTGGAGACAGGGTCATGCTATGTCCTGGCTGGCCTGGAAGTTGTTATGTAGACCAGGCTATGTAGACCAAGCTGGCCACAAACTCACAGAGATCAGCCTACCTATGCCTTTCAAGTGCTGAGATTAAGGGTGTGTACCTGCCACCATACCAAGCTCATTATTATTATTTAAAAAAAATTTTTGAGACAGGTTTTCTCTGTGTATCCCTGGCTTTCCTGGAACTATGTAGACCAGACTGGGCCTCCACTCACGGAGATTTGCCTGCCTCTGCCTCCTGAGTGCTGGGAGTAAAGGCGTGTGCCCCCACCTCCTGGCTCCCTTTAAAATCTTACTTGGAGGGCTGGAGAGATGGCTCAGAGGTTAAGAGCACCAGCTGTTCTTCCAGAGGTCTTGAGTTCAATTCCCAGCAACCACATGGTGCCTCACAACCATCTGTAATGGCCCCCTCTTCTGTATACATGATAAATAAATAAATCTTTAAAAAAAAAATCTTACTTGGAGCCAGGATCTTGTTAAACTGCTCAGGCTGGCTCTGCACTTATCTTCCTGCCTCAGCCTAGCTACCAAGTAGTTAACACTACAGGAGTGTGCCACCACACCTGGCTCAAACCCTGTTCTTGTCCTCTCACCTGCTGCTCACTTTTTTCTGTCCTTTGGTATTAGTTTGGTAGCACCCCACTCCAGGACGCCATTCTGGCCTCCAGTTTGGGCTTGGAGTCCCCATGACACTACAGCCCTTTGGTGACCCTGGTCACTCTGCTTGCTGCTGCCTCTCCCTTGAGGAATGGGTATATCTAATATACCTTTGTGTCTCTGCCCAGAGTGGATGCAGAGGAGGTAAATGCAGTGCCTTTCCCATACAAGCCGAATAAAGACCTAGGACCAGACAGGCAGGAAGGACAGATGGTGCTGTCCGACTTGGTCTTCTGGCCTGCTTAGCTCCAACACTTGGATACCACCTGTCAGCAGGGCCTGGAGCTTCGGGGTGTACACTGGCCATCAGGGTGTTGGGCAGAGGCCTCAAGTTGGGCAAGGAGTGAAGGCCAGTCTTCAGCCAGGTTGTTGGCAAGGTCCAAAGGAGATACAGCAGACTCTCCTCCTCCCCCCAAAGAGAAACAAGACCCCCGTCCCCACGCACACACAAAATCACCTATGTGGCTTTCTTCTGGCTACTTTTGTGGCTCATGAACTCTCCTTCAGTCTGGCTCCTTCCTCTTCTCTAGACCTTGGCACTAAGTGGCTTACAAGGAACACACCAGCACCTGGCATTCTGTATTCATACATTCCATCAGAAACTCCTTATGGTGCCTGCCTAGCCTAGGAAGCACTGGGCCCTACAACTAAGGTGTGTGTGTACTCAGCAGCTGACCTTCTGATTGCTATTCTTATTTTCCAAACCAGTCTCCTGAGCCTATAGAAAATACCTGTGGGAAACAAGAACATGAGAATTACTGTTCAGGATAGTCATTTCCCAAGCTGAAGCAGATGTGCTGTGAGGGAGGCACACCACATCTGCTTCAGCTTTGTCATGGGTTACAAGGATCGTCTTTATGGAGCCCTTACAGGGCACTGCTTTACAGAGGATCCATGAGTGTAGGTGGCTTTCCAGGGCACCTGGCAACTAGCTTGTTATTTCATGGTGGTGGGGGTGGTTTCACAGCTTGTGTGACTTGCTGCAGCCTTAAGTGGGACATCAGGCAGTTAGGTCTGGAGGTCAGCCTGTCAGAGGTTGAGGGTTTGGAATGGATCACTAGAGTCCCTATGGTCACCATCTGGGCTAGTCATGCCAGAACCCTCTGCAGCATGTCAGAGGTCTTCCAGAAGGTGGTGGAGTGTCTTTCTTGGTCTCCACATTGTTCCTTTGTGGGACTCAGGACACCACTGTGTACAAGCTATATGCAAGTTACAGACTTGGAGGTTTAATCTTGCTTTCTTACAAAGTGAGAGATTACACAGGCTGTTTTCAAACATGATTCTGTAGGAGTCCAGAGTTCCTTGGAGATACCACAGGACTAGAGAGGAATGATGCTAGGAAGTGAAGGAAAGAGAATGTCCTATCTGCTTCAGTGTGCAGATCTAGTCATAAGTGTCATGTATCACGGTCTAAGGAAGATACTAGTTTGAGAAAGAGGTAGTAGGCCTGGAGAGATGGCTCAGGGTTAAGAGCACTGGCTGCCCCCCCAGCATAGTGACTCACACTTGTCTGTCCCTCTAGGGGATCCAGTGCCCTCCTAAGGCTTCAACAGGCACAAAACACACACACACACACACACACACACACACACACACACACACACACACCACACACTAAGAAAAAAAAAAGCCAACTGTACTATAGTACACCTTTAATCCCAGCACTTGGGAGCAAGAAGCAGATGGATCTCTGCGAGTTTGAGGTCAGTCTGGTCCAAATAGTGAGTTCCAGGATAGCCAGAGATATACACCAAAACTCTGTTTCAAAACAAAATCAAAATTTTGATTATTCTTGTTTCTGCCATCCTTTGTCTCCCTTTCACCACACCAAGACTGACTCCTCTGTATAATTTTTAATTTTTAAATGTATTTTTACGTGTATTTTGTGGTTTTTTTTGTGTATATACATACACACACACACACACACACACACACCACTAGGTGTATGTAGTGCCCTCAGAGGCCAGAAGAGAGTCTCAGATACCCTGAGATTAGAGATAGTTGTTATAGATGGTTGTGAGCCACAATATGGGTGCTAGAAATCAAATTTGGAGGGCTGGAGAGATGGCTCAGAGGTTAAGAGCACTGGCTATTCTCCCAAAGGTCCTGAGTTCAATTCCTAGCAACCACATGATGGCTCACAACCATCTGTAATGAGATCTGGTGCCCTCTTCTGGGCAGTCATACATGCAGGCAGAACACTGTATACATAATAAGTAAATAAATCTTAAAAAAAAATTGGGTCCTCTGGACCAGCAGTACGTGTGTGTGTGTGTGTGTGTGTGTGTGTGTGTGTGTGTATACATTCTCATATTGTGGGGAAATAAGAGGACATCTTGTGGTAACTGATTCTACCACACGTGGGTTCCAGTAATCAGACTCAGGTCGTAAGTCTTACTGGCAAACACCTTTCCTAGCTGAGCCATCTCACTGGCCTGAGGAGAATTATTTATAGAGTTATATTATTTCAAGATGGACATCATAACCCACATCTTTAATCCTAGCACTTGGGAGGCAGAGACTGGTGGGTCTCTATGAGTTCAAGGCCAGCCAAGACTACATAGCAAGCCTTTTCCTCAAACAGCAACAACAAAAAACAAACAATAAAGAGTTATATTGTTTGAAACAAATTGACAGCTTCTGAGTTAAATGTCCTCCTGAAAGAACAGTTTGAGTCAGCCGAATGATGGATAGCAAGGCATTCTCTTCACGTCTCAGTTGGCCTCACATTGCCAGCTCTGTATTTCTTACAGTGCCTCCTTAGAGCCCCAGCCTTCTTGAAACATGGAGTCCGAGATCTCTGTGGACTACTACACCGTTCCTCACTGGTGTCACGTGATTTCTCTTGGGAGACTATTCATCCTAGGTAGAAAGGGCACCAAAAGACCCCAGGAAAGATTCCTTCTAAGGAGCTTATTGAAGTTACTGATAGGAGTACAGGTAACTCAAAGGCACACCCAGCACTTGAAGGTGGGAGGAAGAGGATCAGGAGTTTAAGGTCATCTTTGGTTTAAATAGTGAATTTTGAGGCCACCCTGGGCTACAGGAGACCTTATCTACATCTCAATCCCCCCCAACAAAACCTCTCCACTGGTAAAAG
The DNA here is from genome assembly GCF_049852395.1 of Peromyscus maniculatus bairdii. Lineage (NCBI taxonomy): Eukaryota > Metazoa > Chordata > Mammalia > Rodentia > Cricetidae > Peromyscus > Peromyscus maniculatus. The sequence goes on along the minus strand of NC_134863.1, from coordinate 3,818,102 downwards.
CACTGCCTGTGGTTACCATCTAGTAGTTTCTTTCTCTTTGGCTCTTTCTGCTTCACTCTCTAAACTGCTAGAATTATGAGATTATAAGTGTGTGACACTACTCCTGGCAGCTACTACTATTTTTGAGATAGAATCATCCTATGTAACCTAGGCTGGCTACAACTTAATAGTCCTGCCTACCTCTTAAGTGCCAGAGTTAAAGGCATAATCCACTTATGTTTGGCTGCTCTGCTCTCTCTCTTTTTTTTTTTTTTTTAAAGATTTATTTATTTACTATGTATACAATGTTCTGTCTGCACATATCCCCACAGGCACCAGATCTCATTACAGATGGTTGTCAGCCACCATGTGGTTGCTAGGAATTGAACTCAGGACCTTTGGAAGAGCAAGCAGTGCTCTTAACCTCTGAGCCATCTCTCCAGCCCATGCTCTGCTCTCTTATTCATACTATTTCTTCAGTGAGACTTCCTGAAAGTAGATCCTTGTAGTTACTTGTGTGTGGAGGCTGTATGTGAGAGTTAGTGTGGGCATGCACACACACGCATGCGCAGACCCGAGGTCCACAGTTGTTTTTCCATGCTTGCACTTCACAGATTTTCTTCTTGAATCTGAGGCTCACCCATTTAGTTAGACTGGTTAGACAGAGAACTTCAGGCATCCGCCTGTATCTGTCCTCCCCTAGTGCAGGGGATCGTGCTTGCTTTTATGTGGGTACCCAAACTCAGGTCCTACTTGGACATGCAGGCACTTGACCGACAGTATCTATCACCTCTTCAGTCCCAGAGTCACTTTCTCATCTCCCAGTTTTATTTCTTCACAATGATTAGCAGTGCCTGAAATATCTTGATTATTCAGTTATTTTGTATACACCATGTTTATCGCGCACCTATTACGCGCCAGGCACCGTATGTATGGGCCGTCGGATTGGAGGCTACATGAGGCAAAGGTCTTTCGCTCTCCGGTCATTTACAGCTTCACAGGACGCCCCGGGCCGGACCGCACACGGCAGGCTCCCGCCCCGGCCGCGCTCTTCCCGGCTCGCCCCGCCCCCGTTCCAGGAAGTGAGGCTTCCAGCCGCCCGGCCGACCGCGATGCATTCTGGGGAAGCAGCAGCACCAGACCCAAGATGGCGGCCAGCAGGAGGCTGATGAAGGTAAAAGCCATTCTCTGGCGCCGGCCGGGCGGGGGGCGGCGTCCCCGGGCCGGGACCCCACGGCGGCCCGCGGCTCCCCGGGGCGTCGCCGCCCTCCGTCCCTCGTTCCGCGGCTCCGCGGAGCCGCTGCGCCGCGTGTGGAGGAGAGCGCTAACGGGGCGCCTAGGCCGCAGCCCGGGCGGGAGCGCAAGGCCGCGCCGGGAGCCGCCGCCGCCGGCCCCTCGGATCAGCCCGGGCGGTTCTCGCGCCCCCTCCTCCCGGAGCCGAGCCGGGCCTCCGTCGCAGCGGCCGCGGCCCGGGTCGAGGACGCCGTTGATGTGTGGGCCGGGCCTGGAGGCCCCAAGCCGGGCGCCCTCGGGGAAGAAAGCCGGAGCCCCGGCTGGGAGTCGGCGCCGCGGAGCCGCCCGGTCCTGGGCCGCGGTCGCCGGACTCTGAGCCCCGTCCCGCCAGCCCACAGCTCCGGGACCGGGAGGCTGCGAGGCCCGAGACGGGAAAGGAAGGAGGAGGGCAGGCGGCCAAAGTTAGGTCAGTTAGCTGGGGGTCTTTTGAAACTGTGTTGGGTCCTCGCAAACTGTCGCCTGCCACTGCAGAGTCACCGCGGGCAAGTTCCAGCGCTAGGAAGGCGTGGGGTCGCCCCCGTCGCAGCTAGGTCCTCCTTCCTATCCACCGTAGTCATCTGATCTCCTTCCCCTGATGAAGCAAAGTGACATTTTTGAGGTGGGGGTGGAGGTTGGCTTCTGTCGTTGGAATCAGAACCGGCCAAAGTTTACAAAAATAACCTGGTGTACGTACTTTGTATCTTGAATGTAGCGGAGTGTCATCTCACTAATTGGCTCCTTTGGTGAGACATCCAGGTGCTCAGTTGATTTCGGTGTTTCACTGGTAGATTTGCCGACATCCTCTAAAGATAACCCCGCCAGTGTTTGAGTGCTACCTGGTAGTGCGGTGGAGGTACCGCCTGACCGGAAATAGGAAAGGCCCCGGGAGCTGGCTCCTGAGGACAGATAGCTGGGTCTCATCCTGGCCCGAGTTGTATTTGGTTGATGGAGACACTGGAAACAAAAACCGTTTATTTACTGAAACCTAGAGCTAGAGAGAACATTTAACTAAAACCAGAGTGGAAATGAGCACAAAACAATTGCGATCAAGCTCCTTATCTGCTGCACTCCATCATTTTCCTAAATGAAAGGAATGCTAATCACTTCCATGTTCAAATCCCCCAAAGTTGTCGTGCCTCTAGACTTGTAGATTTCAATTTAGGAAGATATGTGAATGCATGCTGTTCCTCCAGATTTTATTGAAATTACTTGAATTCATCCCCCTCTCTCAGGTACCCTTCTACATACTTTTCCCTGACTACCCTTCATGGACTTGAGTTCTTTTCTCTAAAGCAAGTGTTTAATCTTTTTCTTCTGGCTAAAATCCTCTATGGTCTTGTCTGAAACAATTAATTCTAACTTTTAAAATTTAAAAAGAAATTATTTATTTTAATTTTATATGCATTGGTCTTTTACCTGCATGTATGTCCGATCAGTGTGAGGGTGTTGGATCCCATGGAAGGAACTGGAGTTACAGACAGTTGTGAGCTGCCTTGGGGTGCTGGGAATTGAAGCAGGTCCTCTGAAAGAGCAGCAGTGCTCTCCACCTCTGTGCTGTCTCTCCTAACTTCTTTAAAAATTTTAAAGTGCATTTCTTTTCTTTTTGGTTTTTCCAGACAGAGTTTCTCTGTGTAGTTTTGGTGTCTGTCCTGGAACTCACTCTGTAGCCCAGGCTGGCTTTGGAACTCACAGAGATCCACCTGCCTCTGCCTCCCAAGTGCTGGGATTAAAGGTGTGCGCCACCACTGCTGGGCCGTTTCTTGATGTGTGTGGACAATATGTTGTGCCACAGCATCCATGTGGAAGAACTTGTTAGTTCTTTCCTTCCACTCTATGGGTTCATTATGGTCCACTCAGGTGGGCAGGCTTACTACACTGTCCCATTCCAACTTACTTGGCTTGAAAGACCTTTCATTCTTTTGTTTGTTTGTTTTGAGACAGGATTTCTCCACTAAAGACATTTTTTTTTTTCTTCCTTTTTTTTGTTTGTTTGTTTGTTTTGAGACAGGGTTTCTAAGAAAGACCTTTCTTAGGGATCAGTCTCTTGGTCTCAACTCCAACTTAAGAGGTTCTGGATGCTTTTGCACCTAATTATTGCAACAACTACCAATTTTCCAGTTTTTATTGTGTGCTTCATATTCATGATTGTGTTTAATCTTCCTTTTGAGTTAATATTATTCCAATTCTGTAAATGAGAAGAGAATGCAGAGAGATTCTTTGGCTTGCCTCTGACTACCCCACAAAGGAGAAAATAATATGTGATGTAACTAATTTCTGTGAGTGAGTCCCAAACAAAGCTTAATGATGGTACTCACTCTGTGGTCTCCCTTTGTATGTGTGTTTGTTTAGCCTGAGAAAAGCAGTCTTCCCAATTTGCTTTCCTTCCTTCTAGAGGAGTCCTTGGGGTCAACACCCGTCCCTGTGACTGAGAACTCCTCCCTCCAATACGGAACTACATTTCTCTTTGTAACAGTCAGATTTCTGTCCTATGCTGTGTTTTCTGTTTCTGAAGGGCAGAAATTGGCTTTGTTCAGTTTTTTTCTTTTTGCCTCTTGTTTTTGGAGACAAAGGCCTTACTCTGTATTCCAGGCAGACTTCAAATTCAAAGTAATTTTCCTGCCTCAGCCTCCTGACTGCTAGAATTACAGGAGTGAACCACCAGGAACTAATTTCTTTTTTCTTTTTTTTGGTTTCTCGAGACAGGGTTTCTCTGTGTAGCTTTGCGCCTTCCCTGGATCTCACTTTGGAGACCAGGCTGGCCTCCAACTCACAAAGATCCGCCTGGCTCTGCCTCCCGAGTGCTGGGATTAAAGGCGTGCGTCACCACCGCCCGACAGGACCTAATTTCATCCTGGTATCTCCCTTGTTCAACCCCAATGACCTAGTTTGGAATCCCTAGGCTGTCAGACATCTAGGAGGGGAATTACAGTTTTTAAATTGTTTTCAAAAATTTGAGCTCAGGAAAAAGTTTAAGTACTTACTAATTCAAGTTTATTTTACTTAAGTTCTTTTTTTCCCCCTACACTCAGAATTAGTCTGTTGTCATCTTTATTTTTGCAAATGAAGCAGTTTTAAGTTTTGATAGATTGAGAGAGTTGTAACTAAGGAGGAATAGTAGATCATGGTGAGGTGAGATGATGAACTTAGTCTCCCTGGCTTCAAGTGTAAAATTCTGCATTCTTTGTCAGATTGCCTCCATTTCTTCTTCAAGGCTCCATGGAAAAGAGGGGGGGGGGGCGGGGAGAAAGAGTGTGTGTGTGTGTGTGTGTGTGTGTGTGTGTGTGTGTGTGTGTGTTGTGGATGGAGAGTCAGTTCAGGCGGGAAATTCTATTTATATGGTGCTGATAATTGGCTTTGAGGGTTTAAACCTGGCTAGGTAGTTCTGGCCATTCTGGAACTCACTATGTAGATCAGGTTGGCCCAAAACTCAGATCAGCCTGCTTCTGCCTCCCAAGTCTGGGATTAAAGGGGTGCACCAGGCTTTTGTCATTAGCATTCTGCCTGGGTGTTGTCTGTGTACTATGTACTTCCCTGGTGCCAGCGGAAGCCAACAGAGGTTGGGTCCTCTGGGACTGGGGTTGCAGACAGTTGTTGAGCCACCATGTGGGTTTTGGGAATTGAATCCAGCCCCCTGGGTCTTAACTAGTGAGCCATTTCTTTAGCCTTTCAGGTTTTTTTTTTTTTTTTTTATGATGATGGTTAACAGGTAGTATAAATACAAAAGTAATAAAAAGCACAGTTTTGTCAGACAGTGGTAGCACATGCTTTTAATCCCAGCTTTCAGGCAGAGGCAGATGGAACTCTGTAGATTTGAGGCCATCCTGGTCTACAGAGTGAGTTCCAGGACAGCCAGGGCTACACAGAGAAATCCTGTCTCAAAAAAACAAACAAACAAACAAAACACCACTACAAAAAAGCACAGTTTTATATATCTTCTTTGTATCAATACCTATGTATAAATATGACTGAGAAATTATTTAGGAAAAATGAATTTGAGAAAACCTACTTTTTTTTAGGTTTATTTACTTTATGTGTATGATTGTTTTGGATGCATGTCTGTCTGTACGTCACTTGTATGAATGCTACTCTCAGAGGTCGGAAGAGGGTGTTGGGGCACTATGGAGGCAGAGGCAGGAGGATCTCAGTTTAAGGCCAGCCTGGTCTACATAGTGAGTTCCAGGACAGCCAGGGCTATGTAGAGAAAGAAAAGAAAAGAAAAAAAAAGAAAAAGAGAGAATATTGGTTCTCTTGGAATTAGAGTTACGGGCAATTGTGAACTGTCTTGTGGTTGCTGGGAATTGAACCTGGGTCTTGTTCAAGAACCAAGTGCTCTTAATTCTTGAGCCATCTCTCCAGAGGGGAGTTTTGAGAAAGTTTTAAATTTCAACGTTAGCAAGAAAGATTTACAATGTTAACAAAGCATTAAATACATTTTAATTTGCAAAGCAGCTAATTCAATATTGAAGGCAACACCTAGATTGTAACCATTGCTTCTGTCAAGAACAAGGAAATAGCTACAAAGCCCAAAGCAAATACTCTTGTAGAAATTAATTGGGCTGATCATGTGTGGATGGCCTCACACTGCACCCTGCGGCCCTCCCATTGAGTAGCTTCCTACAGGGACTTTTCTCATATGGACTTTGTGGATTTACAGACAGGGGGAGGTAGGAGGTACATTTTACTAGTTATTGTGTTATAATAGTTGAGCCACGGTGCTGAAATTTGTAGTTTCTTTCTTTCTTTCTTTTCTTTTTTTTTTTTTTTTTATAGCCGGAGGGATAGCCGTGGGTGCTGGGAACCGAACTCTTATATTTTTGGTTGTGAGCCTAGCCTTTAACGGCTGAGCTATCCCTCCAGCCCTGTAGTTTCTTTTTAGTGCTTTTTTTGTTTGTTTTTCAAGACAGGGTTTCTCTGTGTAGCTTTGGAGCCTGTCCTGGAACTCACTCTTGTAGACCAGGCTGGCCTTGAACTCAAAGATCTGCCTGGCTCTCCCTCCCGAGTGCTGGGATTAAAGGTGTGCACCACCACTGCCCAGCTGAGAGAAGTTTTTTTACATGATGTAATACATGATAAGCCATTATCAAATGACTTGAATCCATTTTGGGAGTAGGTCCTCTCTGGGGTTTTGAAATTGAGAAAAGTAATTGCTTTTTGTGTGTGGTGTGTGATGGGTGATGTTCGACTTAGTGGTGTACACATGTAGAAATCAGAGAACAAGTTTTGGGAGCTAGTTCTCTTCTTCTGTCATGTGTAGATGTAATTCTGAACGATCTTATTAAATAAGAAACACAGAGCCGAATGCAGAGTTCAAGCAGTAGCTAAGAGCTGAGACCACCTTATCTTAGCACCTGCTGCTGTTCTTCCCCTGAGAGAGAGAACTACTTCTTGTGTGACTGTCTTTTTATTGCCTTTCTGTTCTGCCTTCTCATTTACTGTAAACCCAACCACATGACTTCCTTGTCTATACAGACCTCCAGGTCTATACCTGTCTATGCCTGTCTATACAGACCTCCAGGTCTATACCTATCTATTCCTGTCTATACAGACCTCCAGGTCTATACCTGTCTATTCCTGTCTATACAGACCTCCAGGTCTCTATGGTTGGTATTGAGATTAAGATTAAAGGCGTGTGTCATCATGTTGGCTATGTCCTTGAACACACAGAGACTCTGCCTGATGTGTGATCGGGATTAAGGGTGTGTGCTACCACTACCAGACTTCTGCTTAATGGCTTGCTCTAGCTCTGATCCCCAGGCAACTATTTATTAACATACAAATAAAAATCACATTTCAGCACAAATAAAATATCACCATAATTATGGGTTTGGGTATCAAACTTACATCAGGCTCACATAGCAGACAGTCTGTTGAGCCATCTTGTCAGGTCCCACACCCACTCGGGTTTTGTTTTTTTTTTTGGTGCTGGTGGTTGAACATGAATGCTTCAGCCGGTGTGTTACATTGTGCTATACCCCTACCTACCAGTCACATTTGCATTTTTTATCCTAAGGTTATTTATTCTAGTAAATTGAAACTAATTCAATTAATTCAGCCATCCTTAATGATACTGGTCTGTGGGTGTGGGTGTGCACGGTGGATGCCCAGGGTGTATAGTAGGTGAGCATCCTGCTATTTAACTATATGCCCTCCTGCCCCTTTGTCATTTCATTCATTTACTGTTTTTTCAGGACAGGGTTTATCTGTGTAGCCCTGGCTGTCCTGGAACTTGCTCTCTAGACCAGGCTGGCCTCAAACTCAGAGATCACCTGAGCACTAGGATCAAAGGCGTTTGCCACCACTGCTGACTTATTTATTTTTGAGACTGAGTCTCAGTGTATATCTCCTGGCTGGCCTAGAACTTGCTATGTAGACCAGACTGGCCTTGAACTCAAAGAGAGTTGCTTGTTTCTGCTTCTGGAGTTCTGGGAAGATATTTGTTGGTTGTTTGAACTTGGTTTTGATGTGTTTTTCAGACTGACTTTGAATTCACAGCAAGCAGTTCTGTTTCAGCCTACTATTAAGTGCTGGGATTATAGAGGTAATCCACCACTTTTTTTTTTTTTTTTAAGACAGACTCTCCTAGTTAGGCTAGCCTCAAACTCACTTTGTAGCTGAGGATAACCTTGAATTTATAGTCTTCCTGCCTCCACTCTGAATGCTTGAATCACAGATGTGTACCACAAGCTTAGTTTATAATAAGCAGTGCTGGGATCAAACCCAGGGCTTCATGCATGCTAGGTAAGCACTCTACCACTTGAGCTACGTCCCTGGTCTCCACCTCCAAGAGAGTCTGCTGAGCCATGCCACTAGTTTCTCTTCTCTCTGTCTTTGGTGACCGTCTGCACATTTCTAGGATTCTGTTTCAGTCTGTCTTTCCTGTTACATACAATTCCTGCCCAGCTGTGGTCAGAGTAGTGTGTGGGTGTGTGAGCTGCCCAGGGGCATGCTCAGAGATTGGGATTGAAGGAAGGAAAGCAGGGGTGAGGCTGGGACTCTGGTTTAACAAGATTACATTCCTTAGCATGTTCCTTCAAGATCTGATTTCCAGCTTATCTGCTTCCCACTTGGCCATCCCCTAAACATGGTGTGCTGTTATCACTGTATTTATTTGTTTGTTTATTTATTTATTTATTTGGTTTTTCGAGACAGGGTTTCTCTGTGTAGCTTTGCGCCTTTCCTGGAACTCACTTGGTAGCCCAGGCTGGCCTCGAACTCACAGAGATCCGCCTGGCTCTGCCTCCCGAGTGCTGGGATTAAAGGCGTGTGCCACCACCGCCCGGCTAAAAGTTGTGTTTTTTAAAATTTATAATTGTGTGTGTGTGTGACTGTGGGTGTATGTTCCCGGACTGCAGTCTTCATATAGAGGCCAAAGCATAGCTTGTGGAAGTTGTTTTTCTCCTTTCACCAAGGCTTCTGAGTTAGGCTTAAGCTACATGCCCTTTATCTGCTGAGCCATCTCTCCCTGCCATTTTTTCTTTTTAAAAAATTTACCTATTTTATATGCATTGGTGTTTTGCATGAATGTATGTCTGTGCACCATCTGTGTGGTGCCCACAGAAGCCAGAAGTGTCTGATCCCTTTAGAGCTAGAGTTACAGGCAGTTGTTAAGTTACCATGTTGCTCTGGGGATTGAACTCGGGTCCCCTGGAAGAGCAGCCTGTGCTGTTAACTGATGAGCTGTCTCTTTAGCCCCAACTCTGGATCTTTTTGTTGTTGTTGTCCCCCACACCACTTGTCCCCTCCACCCCTCTGCAGGACCAGGGCTCTCCCTCAGGGCCTTGTAATGCTATCACCGAGCCATATCACTGACCTCTAACTCCTCTTTTTTGGCATGCAAGGAATCTAACCCAGGGCCTTAAGCATGCCAGGCAAGGCACTCCACTCCAGTGTGATGTGTGTGCATCTTCTCTCTGTACTGAGTGACTTCTTGTCCTTGGAGACTCTGCATAAGGGGTACTTCCTTTGGACCCTGATGAGTGAGTTATGAAAAATGGTATACCTCTAGCTCTCAGAAGTTCCATCTGTCCATTGGGTATCCCATGTCTGCCAACTCAGTGACGCCCCATCCCCCAGTACTGAGGAATAGGTGGCATATGGCTCAGTCCTGTAAGAATTAAATAAAATTCCAGTAGTTGAAGAGAAAGTCCTTGTGGGACTGCACATTTTTCTTGCAGCCAGCCTTGGCCTGCTTAGAATATAGTCCAGTGAAGCTGCGTTCCTCATCTCCCAGAGTGGTTATGGGCAGTGTCTCTGAGACCTGCCCTAAGGAGCCCCAGAAACTTGGGTGAGCTTCCTAAGCAGGCAGCCCACCCTGATACTGTATTGTATCCTTAATTTTAGTTAGGCCAGCCCGTAGGTGCACCAAGGGACTGGTCTGCTTTTACCTTTGGGTTGGCTGTACAGCATGGGCGTTCCCTTTGCTCTTATGCCGTGAATCTTGGCAGGGCCAAGTTCTCCAGCCAGCTTCTGGAAGAGACGTTACAGAAGGTGATGCTGATGGACTTAATGAAAGGTAGCAGAGCTGCCTTTAGGTTTCATTTGGAGTCCTAGAAGTGCCTGGAGGGGATGGGGGATGAGAGAGAGACTGAGACTCTCCCTTTTGGACTGCTGAGAGCTAGACTTGGTGGTCGAGAGCTTAAGTTCTCAATTTTGAGTCTTGGACCTGCCACATATTAGCCAAGTGGCCTGAGCAAGTTAACTTCTCTGCCTTAAGTTACTCCATCTGTGTGTAGGTTACATGAGTTAAAATCAGTACTCGGCAGAGTATTTGTCATATATTAAGATATTATAGATATCATTAATTAATCAAAGTGAAACGACACTGGGCATCATGGTGCACTATGGTCTCACTGTGTAGACCAGGCTGGCCTCAAATCACAGAAATTTGCCGCCTCTGCCCCTCAGGTACTGGAAAATAAGGTGTGTACTACCACACCCAGCTGTTTGTTTTTTAAACTGAGAAAAATCCCTGGACTAAATAGTGTCTCAGTATCTCATGTGTGTGCGCCTTTTTTCTTGGTTTTTGTGTACGTGTGCAGTGTATGCATGTGTGGGTGGTGTGTACACCAACGTGCGTGTGTTTAGAGGTGAGAGGACCAGCTGTGCTGCTCTACAGCTTGTCCCTTGAGACAAGGTATCCCACTGAACTTGCTGTTTGGAATGCTAGTCTACATAGAGAGTTCCAGGCCAGCCCAGACTACACAGTGACACCCCCTCTCCTCCCAAAGAAAGATTCTTCCCCACACAGTCTCTTTGAAAAAAAAAAGGGTGGGGGTAGCTGGAGAGTCGGCTCAGTGGTTAAGAGCACTTGCTGCTCTTGGCAGAGTCCTAGCATTGCATGGTGGTTCTCAACCATCAGTCATTCCACCTCTGGTGGGTCCACCAATTGGACATAGGAAACGCAACAAAGTATTTAAAAATCATTTCTTAGATTTATTTGTGTGTACGAGTATTTGGCCTGCATGTCTGGTGCCTGAGGAGGTTAGAAGAGGTTGTCAGATGCCCTGGAGCCGGAGTTGCTGATGGTTTTAAGTCATTGTGTTGGTGCTGGAAGCTGAACCCTGGTCCTCTACAAGAGCAACAGGTGCACTTAACCACTGAGCCACTGCCTGGCCCCCACACAGTCTCTTTAGGGTTCTAGAACTCTGAGGGCCCTTGGAAGCGGTGCTGACGGCCTTAATTTAAAGCTGAGGAGGCAGATGTGAGCTTTGGAGCCGGCTCCACCGTCCGCCGCCCTGCTCTCAGCACTCTGCTCCTGTTGTGTGAGAGCAGGATGGTGTGGATTCATTCTGTTTTCAAACAGTTTTGGGATAACCCCCTGGGTTCTAGACAAGATTCTGAGTTACTCACTAATTCTTGTGCTAATTTTGACAGCTCTAAGTCTGTATTGATTATTGTCTTCTGTCCTTCATTATCTTGGCCAGATTTTGCTTCTACCTTAGAATACTTCAGCAGCAGTTTTGATAGCTGTTAGCCCAGCAGGCACATACTTAACCAGAACAGACGCTAATGTTGAAGCTAGTGCTTATTGGTAGGATTTGTGTATTTCTGCAAGGGGACACTGCCAGATCTTGTTACTGGTGGGGGAAGAAAGTATAACTCAGGGGCTGGAGAGATGGCTCAGTGATTAAGAGCACTGGCTGCCGTTCCAGAGGTCCTGAGTTCAATTCCTAGCACCTACATAATGGCTCACAACCATCTGTAATGAGTCTGGCGCCCTCTTCTGGCCTGTAGGCATACATGCAGACAGAACCCTGTATACTTAATAAATTAATAAACTTAAAAAAAAAGAAAGTATAACTCAGAAGGCTAATAGACTCTGAGCCTTTTCTAAGGTGGTAACTGGCTGCTTTACATCAACACCCTTGCTATGAAAAGTCAACCTGAGCTTACAGAAGGAAGTCCCTCCAGTACTCTATGACAGGCCTACTTTTTCAGCCCTCCTCATGTGTCTGACATAGGCAGTTCCTGGTCTTTTTGTTCTGTGTCTCTGGGTGTGTGGTGGGCAGACTTAAGGCTGTTGTCCCAGTCCTTGAGCTCCCAGTTTAGTAGGAGAGTGTAATGTAGGTCAACAATGCTAGGCACACCCTTGTTCAGATGAAGACAAACACATTCCAGGAGTCGGGCCTAAGAGAAGCTGCCTGCCTGTGGAGCTAGGGCCCTGACTGGGCTTGCCAGGGGATGTGTAGGCAGCATTTTCCTTTAAGTGTGAGTTGTAGGTGTCTTCAAGTATATTTTCTTAGATTGACTTGAGGCCTCGCAGGATGCTGAGATAGAGTAGCAGGGACCTAAACTTGGATGTTGATTTCTGCTTTTAACTCATTTGTGTTGTTACTTTGAGACTTGGTGGGTATCCTCATAAAGAGGATAATGAAATGGCTTTATAGAATTGAGATAATAGTCGTATTATGTTAGCTGTAATAATAGTAAGTGTAAGCATGTAGCTGATCCATGAGTGGGCATGAGTCATCCCCTCCCTCATTTGCTGAGAATTAATTGAAATGAGATTTACATTCAAGCATTCGGAAGGATCATGTTTAAATTTGCAGGATATGTAATTATATTAAAATCATAATTTCATTGTCAAGCAGTTTTATCGTACACACTTCGAAAGTTTGTGCTAATGCTAAAATTGGAAATTTTAACTTTAATATTTATTTGTTTTGAGACAGTCAGTCTCACTGTGTAGTCTTGTCTGTCGTGGAAATCACTATTTGGCCAGACTAATCTGAAACTCAGAGAGATCAGCCTGCCCCGGCTGGGATTAAAGATGTGTGCCACCACACCAAATTTTTATTTATTTTTAAAACTATTTCACTTTTAATTTAAATGGTATTCCTGTGTGTCGGTATGTGCATGCGAATACACAGTGCTCTCTGAGGTCAGAAAAAGGGCACTGGATGCCCTGAAGCTGGAGTTGCAGAGTTGTGAGCTGCCTATCATAGGTGCTGGGAATTGAAACTTGGGTCCTTTGTCAAGAGCAGTATGTGCTTTTAGCTGTTAAGCCATATAGCTGGAGAATTCTCTCCAGGTCCCGCCAAGCCCTGGCATTCCGACAGCCCACTTAGAAAATAAACACACAGACGCTTATATTATTTGCAAACTGTATGGCCGTGGCAGGCTTCTTGCTAACTGTTCTGATATCTTAAATTAATCCATTTCTATAAATCTATACCTTGCCATGTGCCACGTGGCTTGTGGCTTACCGGCGTCTTCACATGCTGCTTGTCATGGCAGTGGCTGGCAGTGTCTCCCTGACTCAGCCTTCCACTTCCCAGAATTCTCCTCTCCTTGTCCCGCCTACACTTCCTGCCTGGCCACTGGCCAATCAGTGTTTTATTTATTAACAATTTGCCATACAGAACGATATCCACAGTAAAGCCATCTTTCCAGGCCACTTTTATTTTTTGAGAAAGGGTTTCAGTATGTAGCCTTGGTTGGCCTGGAACTCAGAGATTTGCAGGCATATGCCACCACTCCTGGCAAAATTAGGCATTTATGGAGTTACACAAATCATAGAGCTGCTGTTTAACATTGTTAATACCCTACCAGTTACATATGTGGTGTTTGAACTCTTCTTACATATCCAACTCCAATCTGCTAGGTTTTGTTTTAGCCAGATAAGAAGAGCTTAGCCAGGCGGTGGTGGCACATGCCTTTAATCCTAGCACTCAGGAGGCAGAGCCAGGCAGATCTTTGTGAGTTCGAGGCCAGCCTGGTCTACAAGAGTGAGTTCCAGGAAAGGCACCAAAGCTACACAGAGAAACCCTGTCTCCTCCTCCCCCCGCCACAAAAAAAAAAAAAGAGGAGCAAAACACATTCCTTAGACAGTGGAGATACTGACTAGCAATGGAAGACTAGAAACGCTACTATCATATATATATATATATGTGTGTATATATATATACACACACACATGTATATATATATGTATGTATGTATGTCCTTATATATGTACACATACATACTTTAAACATTTGCATTTATTTATTTATTTCAGATTGGGTGGGCAAAGACACATTTTTCTGCCAGAGTGCTGTGGAAGGCAGAGTACAACTTGTAGGAGTTGGTTTTCTCTTTTCATCATGTAGTTCCTGTAGATTGAACTCAGATTGTCAGGTTTGGTGGCAAGCTTCTTTACCTACTCTCACCAGATTTCTATTTGTATTTGTATTTATTTTGCCTTAAAAATATTATCTTTGGCCAGGTGGTGGTAGTGCACACCTTTAATCCCAGCACCTGGGAAGCAGAGGCAGCTGAATCTCTGTGAGTTCAAGGCTAGCCTGGTCTACAAAGTGAGTTCCAGGACAGCCAGGACTGTTACATAGAAAAACCCTATCTAAAAAAAAAAAAAAAAAAAAAAAAAAATTATCTTTACTGAGTGGTGGTGGAAAACACCTTTAATCTTAACACTTGGGAGGCAGAGGCAGGTGGGTGTCTGAGTTCAAGACCAGCCTGGTCTATAGAGTAGGTTCCAGGGCAGCCAGGGCTACACAAAGAAACCTTAAAACAAACAAACAAACAAACAAACAGCATGCACCGCTACACCCAACTTATTTTTTTCTGATTATTGTGTGTGCATGTATTTATCTCTGTGTGTGTGTGTGTGTGTGTGTGTGTGTGTGTGTGTCTGTCTGTCTGTCTGTCTGTGTCTCAAAGGACATCTTTGGGGAGTTGTTTCTTCCTTCTGTCTTGGGGTTCCTGGTATGGAACTCAGGTCATTAGGTTGGGTGGCAAGTGCCTTTACCAGATGAGCCATCTTGCTCTGTCCATTTCTAATGGAAGTGTTAACTAGCCTAGCCCAGGGCTTTATATAGCTGTGATGACTGTGGAGGGTTATCCTGGCCTTGGTCCAGCCCTGCACCTGCTTTATGAGAATTCTGTGACTTGGGCTTCTCTGAGCCTTTGCTTTACCTCTACAGAATGGGTCATTTATGCCTGCTTTGCTCTCATTCTGGTGTTTAAAGCTCTGATCACTGTCGGGTGTGTGGTGCATGCCTTTAGGAGGTTGATCTCTGTTAGTTTGAGGCCGGCCTGGTCAATAGAGGTTGTTATGCAGAGAAACCCTGCCACAAACAAACAAACAAACAAACAAACAAACAAACAAACAACAAACAACCAAAGCTCCTGTCCTATGTATTGTAAACAGTGTGGAGTGTTGTCAAGATTGCCCATCCCTACCCATCTGCCTTTTCCTTGGCAGGTAGTTCTGATTGTTGCTGGAATTTTGGATGGTACTCGGAACTGATAATGCCTTTGATAAATGTGGTAGTGACAGGCTTTTAGCAAGAACCATGCTTTGTGTTTCAGTTCATTTCAGAAAGTTTTGTTTTAATAACCATAAACACCCTCAGTTTTCCTGTGATACGTTATGGACAGTAGAAGATCTATACTGTTGAATTTTATATTAAGAATCAGGATACAGTTAAGGAAAGGGATGAAGTTAGTATACATGCTAAGTAGATAAAAGCTTCCTGTAAATAATGATAAAGCCCCAAGTAACGGGTTTAATTTTTTTGTTTTTTGGTAAGACAGCAGAATCTTCAGGTGAGGGTAACACCTGGGGTTAGGTTGTGTTCAAGCCTGGGCCCGTCTGACTCTATAGGATTTCTTCTTCCTATGAACACTGACAGTTTAGCAACCAAATCAAAACATCACTTGTAAGTATGATTTAAAAAAAAAAAAATGATGCTGGAGCAGTTATGAGTGCACACTGCTCTTGCAGAAATCCTGGGTTTGGGCTGGAGAGATGCTCAGTGGTTAAGAGCTATTGCTGCTAGCTAGTCAGGTTAAGAGGACCCGGCTTTGATTTCCAGCAGTTGCATGAGATGGCTTACAACTGCCTGTGTGAGTTCCAGGTCAGGGAAGTATGATGCTTCTGACCTTCATGGACTCTGCACTCACCTGCACACCTCTCCCCAGACTAAAAAAATAAATACTGAAGAAAATGGGTGGGAACTGCATATTTTCATTTTATTGTCTGTAACACTCCTCAGAATAGCAGAACATGCTACTGCCACAGAACGAGTTGGTGCTGAAAATTTGTGTACAGGACCTGGAGAGATGGTTCAACAATTGAGAGCCCTGGCTGATCTTCCAGGACCTGAGTTGGTTTCCAAGCACCCACATGGTGGCTCATGACTGTCTGTAACTCCAGTTCCAGGACATCCAGGATCTTCTTCAGGCCTTTCTAGGCATCAGGCATGAACATGGCATATAAACATACATACAGGTGAAACACACATAAAAGAAAAAAAAAATCTTCAGAGTATGTTGTGGAATATTTAACTATGTAAAGATGTGTTACATTTGTTTAACTATTTAAAGATATGTTTCATTTGTCTCACCTTGCCTGCTCAGGTACCTGCTTGGTCTAATAAAAGGTTCAATGGCCAATAGTTAGGCAGAGGAGGAATAGGCAGGGCTGATGGGCAGAGGGAAGAAGAAGAAGAAGAGAGATGAGAGAACAAGGGAGAAAGAAGGGGACCGGCCCAGAGCCAGGCAGCTAGCCAACCAGGGGAGAAACAGGAGAAGTAGGACATACAGAAGGAAGGAAAGGTAAAAAGCCCCAAGGCAAAATGTAGATGAAGAGAAACAGGTTAATTTATGAAAGCCAGTGGACAAGCATAAGATAAGGCCAGGCATTCATAACTAAGCCTCTGTGTCATGATTTGTGGGTTGGCAGTCCAAGAAAGCCTGCTACAGAGTCCTGACCATTTGATGGCACACTTGCTGATAAGCCTGATCTGAGTTTACTCCCTAAGGTCATGTGATCTTCACATGTATGCACACCACTAAGTGAATAAATGTAATATCTACGACTGTGTTTTAAAGTCTTTAGTATAGGGCTGGGCATGTAGCTTGGTTGGTTGAGTATGTTTCTATCATGCACATAACACTGGGTTTGACCCCAGCACTGCATAAGACTGGGTGTGCTAGTACACATCTGTAGTCACACATAGGTTAAGGCAGGAGGACCAGAAGTTCAAGGTCATCTTCAGTCAGCCTAGGCTCCATGGGATCCTGTCTCACACACACACACAGACAGTCTTAACAAACTCCCTCACCCCCAACCCAGGGGTCCTCTGTGTAGCCCTGGCTATCCTGGAACTAGCTCTGTAGACCAGGCTGGCCTTGAACTCAGAGATCTACCTGCCTTTGCCTTCTGAGTTCTGGGACTATAGGTGGACACCACCATGCCTAGCATAATACTAGGTGGTTTTTAACATTTTAATTTTTATTGCGTGTGTTTATATGTTTGGATGTGGGTGCCAGGCTGTCAGAGGACAGCTTTCAGTGGTTGGTTTTCTGCTTTCATCATGTGGGCTCCAGGCTTGTGCAGCGAGTGCTTGCACCTGCCGAGCCATCGTGCTGGCCCCAGACTGACTACTCTTCCTTCCCTTCCCAGGGTTCCTCTGTATCCTAGGTGTTCCTATGTGTCTTAGCATCTTCATTCTCCTGTGGCTTCCTGAGTGCTGGCAGTCGTATTTACTAAATTTAAAAATTCACAAAAATGTCTGAGTTTCTGATCTCAGACTTGTAGTCAAAGGGATTTTTTTTTTCATTGCTTCCATTGTCTAGCTCAGTAAGTCAGTAGCACAGAACCCTAGTGCTACTTGGGGTTCTCTTAGGAACAGAACTGATAGAGTGAACTAATATATTTATATATCAATCAGTAAGGGACTTGTTAGAGTGGCTTACAGACTGTGGTGGGAATAGTCCAATAACAGCGGTCTCCTGACGGGAAGGCCAAGAATCCTGTAGTTGTCCAGTCCAGGAGACTGGATGTTTCAGCAGTTCCAGTCTGGTGCTAGTGTCCCACGGAGGTCCTAGAGAGCACCAGTTTTCAGTCCATGTTGGAATCCCCAAGAAGTAGGTTCAAACAACAGCCAAGGAATGGGTCAGGGTAGATGAACTTGCCAGTAAGAAATAAGGGCAAGCAGACAGAAAACAGTTTCCTTCTTCCATGTCCTTTTATGTGGGCTGCCACCAGAAGATGTGGCCCAGATTTAGGGTGGGTCTTCTGGCCTCAAATGACCTGGTTTTATGGTGGGTCTCAGGTGTGCCTAGCTGCTTGGGTTTAGTGAGTTACAGCTGTAGTCAAATTTGACAACCAAGATTAGCCATCACAGAAAAATTTGCCTTATTTTGGGCTTAATTTTGGATTTCTTTTTTTCTTTCTTTCTTTTTTTTTTTTTTGTTTTGTTTTGTTTTTTGAGACAGGGTTTCTCTGGGTAGCTTTGCGCCTTTCCTGGAACTCACTTGGTAGCCCAGGCTGGCCTCGAACTCACGGAGATCCGCCTGCCTCTGCCTCCCGAGTGCTGGGATTAAAGGTGTGCACCACCACCGCCTGGCTAATTTTTGGATTTCCTAAAGAGTATCTTGGTTACATATTACTCAAAAATCTCTGGCTCTTTGGGGTTTCTTAGACCTTCCCTTGCACGTGCATATTACTGGGGTGATTTTGAACAGTGTGTCTGTTTGCTTTTTCTGTCTCTTAACTCGGCCTCTTTTTCTGTGTGTGGCCTGGCTAGCCTTGACCTCATGATCACAATCCTCCTGCTTCTACCTCCTGAGTGTTGGAATAGTAGGAATGCACTACCAAGCCCAACTTACACTTAAACTACCATAGCCGACCCTCTGTGATAGGTAGAACACGGTTTTCATACCCCATCAAAACAACAACAGAACAGTGGGGTGTTTTTGGAGGTGGGGCAGTGGGGGAGACTATCTGAGTTGATGGGTGAGTTCTGTCTCAAAAACAAAAAACGTCAGCTGGCTGTGCAGGGTAGTCTCTTATTTTCCCTAATCCTATAAAGATTTGGGGAAATTGGTTCCTGTGAGGACCCAGATCCAGTACTCCGATTCTGCCAACTGTACTTGGCCTTGCTGTTAACATGTGGGCATCCAGTTTTTTTCTGGGCTGAATTTGAGAAATGGGTATTTCCCTTTAAGAAGTGGACTGAAGGGGCTGTGTTAGTCAACTGTCCTATTGCTGTGATCAAACACCATGACCAGGGCAACTTATAAAGGAAGCATTGCATCTCCCTTATCCATCCATCCATCCATCCATCTGTCCACCCACCCACCCATCCATCTATCCATCCATCCATCTATCTTTTTTTTTGTTTTTGGCTTTTTGAGACAGAATTTCTCTGTGTAGCCCTGGCTGTCCTGGAATTCACTATGTAGACCAGGCTGGCCTCCAAACTCAGAGATCTACTTGCCTCTGCCTCCCGAGTGCTGGGAGAGCTCCACCACTACCCTGCTAAAGGAAGCATTTAATTGGAGACTTTCATACAGTTTCAAAGGACTAGTCTGTTATCATGGTGGGGAGTATGGCATCAGGCAGGCAGGCATGGTGCTGGAGAAGTAGTTGAGAGCTCACTCACATCTGATCTTCAAGTTGCAAGCAAAGAGAGAGTGAAACTGGGCCTGGTGTGGGCTTTTGAAACCTCAGCATCCCCCCCACCCATAGTGGCATACTTTGTCCAACAAGGTGACACTTCTAATCCTTCCCAAACAGTACCACTAACTGGGATTAAGCATTCAAACATATGAGCCTGTGGGGGTCATTCTCATTCAGACCACCACGGGCTATAATTGAGTGCTTGTCTGCCTCGCACATTTGAGGCCCCGGTATATTTCTCTGTCTCTGTCTCTGTCTCTGTCTCTCTCTAATATAGTGTGGACCACTACACTTGTTGAGGCTCTGGGTTTGATATCTAGCACCACCTAAAACAAAATAAAACAAAAACCCTACAGAAACTGAGCAGTACCCTGTATTTTTTTCAGGTTCCTTCCAAAGCTGTGAGCAGCTGGATTCAAAGAGGGACCTCACTTGGGCTTTTCCCTGTGTGCTGCTTGCCCTCTAGCAGGAGGGACTGAGGAGTTGGCTGGTTCTGCTTTCTCCCAGCTTATCTTTTGGTTGTCAGCATTGCACCATCAGCCCTAAGCAGCTGACTCCAGGCTGCTTTTGGCAGTGAGCAGAACTGAAATAAATCTTTTGGGGAAGTGTGTTCTGTTAGCTTGTGCCATTCTTGGTTAGTTCTTTCAGACTTCATTCTCAAAGAGCTGGGCTGCTGCTGGTTTGTTTTTAAATTACACTTTACTTATTATAATTTGTATGTGCCCATGTGTGCGCTTGTGTGTGCTCATGTCACATGTGGATGTGGATGTTAGAGGACGGTTAGCAGGAGTCTTTTCTTTGGAGGTGGAATTCAGGCTGCCAGACTTCTGTGGTAAGCACCTTTAGCCTCTGAACCTTCTCATCAGCTTTTCTTAGTCAGCTCCTTCCTTCATTCTCAGTAGTGAAGCCTTTGGACGTCAACCTCTGGAGTCACATGGGGCTCTTGACATTCTTTCCTGGGTCACAATCAGGACCGTTTTCAGTTATAGGGGCACAGTGTGTTTTTAGATAGAACCTCTAAATGAGCAGTGTGGCTCTTCAGTTTGCCTTCCTCAGTGAAGGAGGAGGAGGCAGCTCTTGTCCTCAGACCCGATTTGAGCAATGCAGGAACAGGAGCATGCTGGCCGCCCTTAGTGCCAGTTGGTCTCAGCGGGGGCTGCAAAGAAGGTTAATCTCAGTAGGGGGGAGCCACAGTGTCTGGCATCTGTTTTATGCTCAAGGCTCAGAATGCTGAGGTGCATGATTCTGTTCTGGATCCCGCTGTGAAACACTCTTCTATAGGGTACCCAGCATCCCCAGAAGATGTCGGGGCTTGTCTGTCTTGAGTCTCACTTCTTAGAATCAGTTCTTTGTTGGTTAGAACTGTGCAAAGAGAAGTTGCCTTTCCTTCTTGGGTACTTTAACCTGACAGCAAAGAGAGTTTATCTGATCACTCTACTTTGGACTTCCTGAACCTTCAGCTCAGTACTCATTAGTGGTGTCCTTCCTTCTGTGGCCAGAAGGCTTGGGGCTTTTATCTTTGTTCAAGTATCTGCTTGATATCCCCCCCCCCCACAGGGTTTCTTTGTGTAGCTTTGCACCTTTCCTGAAACTCACTTTGTAGCTCAGACTGGCCTTGAACTCACAGAAATCCGCCTGCCTCTGCCTCCCAAGTGCTGGGATTAAAGGCGTGTGCTACCACGGCCCAGCTGCTTGATATCTTGACACTGAGGCACTTCATATCCCAGCACTTAGGCACATAGTTTCATAGGTTTTCTTTCTTCCTTTCTTTTTTTTGGTATAGTGTACTCTAAGCTATTCTTGAAACTCCCTATGTGCACCAGGATGGTCTTGAATTTATTCTTTAAAAATTTAATTGATTAATTTTATGTGTATGTGTGTTTGATCTGTGTGTCTGTGCACCCCGTGGGCCAGAAGAGGGTATTGGATGGCCTGGGATTGCAGTTAGAGGTGATTGTGATCTACCCTGGGTATAGGACCTCAGGGCTTTGTAGGTGCTAGGCAAGCATTCTGTGAACTGCGCTACATCTCCAGAAAACTGTGTGCCTTCTATTCCTTAGTAGTTTTGTAGTATTGGGACTGAGTGATGCAGGATCTTGTGCTGCCAGTTGACACACTTGCCCCGCTGCTGAGCTTCTACAACCCAGCCTGCAGTCCTTAAACAAGGTTGGGTTTTCCTGCCCTGATAAAACTAAGTCCAACTTGCCGGGCGGTGGTGGCGCACGCCTTTAATCCCAGCACTCGGGAGGCAGAGGCAGGCGGATCTTTGAGAGTTCGAGGCCAGCCTGGTCTACAGCGTGAGATCCAGGAAAGGCACAAAGCTACACAGAGAAACCCTGTCTCGAAAAAACCAAAAACAAAAAAACAACAACAACAAAAAAAAAACTAAGTCCAACTTGCCCCATCTTTCTCATTCCCATGAAATTTGCCTTATGTTTGTCAACCTTACTTCATATTGTTAGCATAGAGTGCCAGAGCTACAAAATATGTTTGTACATAGGCCTTTTTCCCCGAGACAGGGTTACCTCTGTGTAGCTTTGCGCCTTTCCTAGAACTCGATTTGGAGACCAGGCTGGCCCAAACTCACAGAGATCTGCCTGCCTCTGCCTCCCGAGTGCTGGGATTAAAGGCGCTCGCCACCACTGCCCAGCCTACACAGGCCATTTTAAAATTCCATTTCTTTTATGAACATTCAATGTTCCCTCCCTCCCTCCTTCCCTCCCTCCCTCCTTCCCTCCCTCCCCCCCCTCCCTCCTTCCCTCCCTCCCTCCCTCCCTCCCTCCCTCCCTCCCTCCCTCCCTCCTTCCTTCCTTCCTTCCTTCCTTCCTTCCTTCCTTCCTTCCTTCCTTCCTTCCTTCCTGTTTTGTTTTTTGGTTTTTCGGGACGATTTCTCTGTGTAGCTCTGGCTGTACTGGAACTCACTCTGTAGACCAGCCTGGCCGAGATCCACCTGCCTCTGCCTCCTGAGTATTTTTTGGTTGTCTTGATTCACAGTTCTATTTGGAATATTTTACCTCATGTGTCTGTCCTGCCCTCATGAAGCTAAAGCTCTCTTTGAAGAGTAGTGGTTAGTGAAGTGTGAAACCTTCCCCTTCTTGAGTGTGTCCCTATTTCATAGTTCCCAAACAACTGTTACTGATGAGTGTCAGCTGGAAGACCAGGATGGTAGTTGGCAGTTGGAGTATTCTTTCAGGTTCTGTGATGCTGCTTCCTTGTGGAGCAATCAGGCTCTCTGACCATATTGTCTGTCCCCTGGTGTAGATCAGAGGCCTGCAGTATTGCTGGCTTCCTTGGAACTGAACTGGTTAAGCTTGGTAACACCTTTCCCCTCTTGTACTACTTACTAAAAATTCCCATATTAAGGCTCTAGCCACATTTGCTGGACTAGACTTTCCGGAGGTGATCCAGGTGCTTGTAGTAGGCACTGAGGTTGATAAACAGGCAGCATCCTGTGGGACACGCTTTCCTCCTCCTCAGCTCCTTCTGAGATAGGCCTCTCATATGCCTTCCATGCTTCACTGTACTTTGAGAATTATTCCTTCTGTGACTTTCTAGCTCTGCTAACTAGAAATGATGTCTTGAAAACTATTGTGGCATGGTGGGAATATGTGATGCAAAGAATCTTTTGATTTTGGTGACATAGAAGCCAATAGGGTGGCCTTTGCCATTGTGAAACATGGCTGCTTAAGGAGGGGAGCCTTTCCTGTATTAGAGGGCAGTGGGCTGGGACAGAGGGGATGTAGCTTGGTAGATGAGACAGGGCAGTGTTGATGGTGTAGGAGAGAAGGCATCTTGGGTGGATGAGAGACTGTCATCTCATCAGTTGTGAGGCCTGATTGAGGTAGTGGTGGGGAGTGGCAGTCTAGGAACTTGGAGGAGGTGACCATGTATGTGTGTGTGTGGCCATGAGTCACGGTATGTTCTGGGTGGCTTTGGTTAAGATGCCTACTGTGTATTTATTGGTGTTGGGGAAGCAATGGGAAATAGCAGATTGATACACAGTGGAAAACCAAGTGACAGACAATCTTAAAGACATCTTAAGCAGAATTATGAAATAATTTGTCATGGTGGTTGTACTTTGAGTGAAGTGACTCTTGCTACATTAGCTATTTATGAGAAGCCCCTAGTTTCAGAGTCTGTTATGATGTAGTTTCCTGCTCATTGTCTTTAGCTCAGGAACTTACCACCCCGTTGGTAGCTGAAGAAATGGAGCCGCAGTGCTGGTTCCTTGGCCCCCTGCCCATCCCATACTGGTCAGTTGTGCTCTTTGCCTGTGCCTGTCCTGGTATGGAGTCCTGAAATGGCTCTTCACATGTTAGGTAGGGAAGGTTTGTGGGTGCCCATTTGCCTTTGTTTGTCTTCGATCTGCAGACTTACTCATCTTAGAGCCTCAGCTTCTCGCACATAGCTAGTGATTGTCTGGAAAAGTGAGGTCTGTAAGCACCTCAGGGTGCTGCTGAATGTCTGCCCTGTGTAGCCAGGGCACAGCTACTTCATTTGTTTATTTTCAGTTCTCCTGTTTACTTCTTTTCTTTCTTTTTTCTGTTTTTCTTTGGCTTCTTTTTTTGTTTTTGTTTAATTTACTAATTTTTTTATATGAGTGCTCTGCCTGCATGTACACCTGCATGCCAAAAGACGGCATCAGAACTCACTATAGATGGTTGTGAGCCACCATGTGGTTGCTGGGAATTGAACTCAGTACCTCTCTGGAAGAGCAAAAAGTGCTCTTAACTGATGAGTCATCTTACCAGCTCCTTTATTTCCCTCCCTCCCTCCCTCCCTCCCTCCCTCCCTCCCTCCCTCCCTCCATTTTTGATAGAGTCTCACTCTGTAGTCCTAGCTGGCCTGGAACCCACAGCAGTCCATCTTTGTTAGCCTCCCAGGTGCTGAGATTACAGGTGTGAGCTACCTGGTTCTGCTGAGGCTAAACAGGCAGCATAAACAGCTAAACAGGCAGCCCAAAGAGGAGGTGGAAATCTGTAGAAGCATGGTTCTTCTCATTGTATTCAATGGGTGCTTGAGACTGGGGCTTGGTGTGGTCTGGGGCAAGGGTCTATAGAGGCAGTGACATTACAGATGGGACTAACCTGGCTCCATGCCTCCTTACCTGATAAGGTGTGTTCTGGTGCTCACTCAAATGTTGTCATTGGTGATGTTGTCACCAGGTTTAATTTGAGGGAGTCAGGAGGGATCTTAATATGTGGTACTTTCCCCGATTTGACAACCCTTTATGCTTTGTTAATCAACAGGAGCTTGAAGAGATCCGCAAATGTGGAATGAAAAACTTCCGTAACATCCAGGTTGATGAAGCTAATTTATTGACTTGGCAAGGGCTTATTGTTCCTGTGAGTATTGAACACTTCCACTCCTTACTAGATTACTCTTTCAGGTGGTGTGCTCCTACTGCTGGCTCTGCTCCTCAGTCAGTTCCTAGTCTGGGCAGCCCACAGACGGGCAGAAGTGGGCAGTGGCTACAGGGTGACAAGTAGGGTAGGGTGTGGCCTTAGGCTCTGGAGTAGAGTCCTGGCTTGCACTGGTGTCTAAAACTGCAGATGTCCCAACCCTCAGATGTGTCGTTACTAACAGAGGAAAAGGGGTACGCAGCTGTGCTCCTGTTGGTGCTCATCTCCCCTGGTTTCTGAACGGCTTGCCCTGTTGGTCAGGTGGAGACCCTCTGTCTGTCTGCCGGCTCTGGAGGAGAGCTGCCTTCCCACATAGACCTTTGCTGGCTTTCTCCGTTGATGTTTACATCTGCGACTTTATTCCTGGTGCATCCCAGTACGCGCCTCTGTTGGTCTTGAATCGCTATTCCCAATTGCCTGTGTGTTCTCCCCTCCACTGCGCTTTCCAGAACGTTTTCTCCCGTCTCTACCCAGATAGCCCAAATTCTTTAAGGAAGCCATCTGGTAGGCTCAGGTCACTCCTCAGAAGGCTTTGCTTTGGTTTTGTCTTTTGATCCCGTCGTTCCTGACACTTGACCTGTACTTTTTACTTTAGCGCACAATTCCTGCTTCTCCCTCTCCCCCCACCAAAGTGCTTCCCACAAGCACATGGCCTCTCAGTTGTCACGGATCTGACACTTGCTTGACTCTGAGGCTCTGAGCCTCTGGCAGGATCGCAGCCCTTGGACCTATGATCAGTCTCTTTACTTGATGACGTGCTACTGCTTTCTCTTCACCCTAGAGCTTGAGTTTTGTTAGTCGAGCTCTCTCCTCTCTCTCTCTCTCTCTCTCTCTCTCTCTCTCTCTCTCTCTCTCTCTCTCTCTCTCTCTCTCTCTAACTCCCCAGGGACCCTCCAGCGTCAGGTTTCTTACTATATGTGAAAGAGTTCTACCTCTCTCCCCCCTTCTCTCAGTGTTTGTCCAGTGTACAGACCCACGGCACACCGGTGGCCTCTAGTCCCCTTAGCCTGTAACTTTGATCTACACTGATATGCTCTCCTTTCTCTTCTTCCACATTCACTACCTTCTTCCCTTTCTACTTTGCCCATCTGAGCCTCACTCAGGTTCTTTCCCTGTATCTGACACTCTTTCCATTGTTTCTTATAATTATTTCTTGTGGAGAGACTGTCTCCTTTACCAAAGAAGAATGTAGAGTATACTCACTGCAGATGCTTTCGTCTCAATTCTGGTTTTAAGATTAGATAGAAAATACTGGCTTAGAAGTTCTAAATCTGAGAGTTTCTAGTCTAGACTTGGAAATACATGTTCTGGGTTTCTTTAGGCTTAAAGGTGGGTGGGCTCGGCACACAGGGAGGGTGGCTGCAAAGCTTTTAGCTAGTAGGGGCTGGCCTGTGCCTATAGATCTGTCATTGTGACCATTGGGGTAAGTAGAACCATCTGATCTGTCTATCCCTCCCTCCCTCCCTCCCTCCCTCCCTCCCTTCCTTCCTTCCTTCCTTCCTTTTTTTTTTTTTTTTGCGGGGGGGGGGTGTAGGGGGGGTTTCAAGACAGGGTCTCTCTTGTAGCTCTGACTGTCCTAGAACATGTTCTATAGACCAGGCTGGCTTCAAACTGAGAGGTCCACCTGCCTCTGCCTCCAGGTGGTAGGATTGAAGGCATGTTCCACCACTACCTGGCATTATCTGTCCCCCTTTCTTTTTTTTCTTTTCCTGAGACGGGTTAACAGACAGGTTTTCTTTGTCCTGAAACATGCTTTGTAGAAACATGCTGGCCTTGAACTCACAGAGATCTGCCTGCCTTCTGAGTGCTGGGATTAAAGGCGTGTGCCCCCACCCCCACCCTATCTGTCTATTTTCTACTTGAGATTGTATGTTACTAAAATGTGAATGGCTAATCCATGGTTCTTTTGGGAAATGAGGGGAATGAATGAGTGAATGAATGAATGGTAGTTTTAAGTGGTGCTGGGGTAGTGTCATCATATGAACTCACTGTCAACAAATTTGCCTTCAGCTCACACCAAGGCCTTTTGGTTCATGCTGGCTCTGAGCCTGTGTCATGGTGGTCTGAGGGCTCATTATGATAGAGATTGACTAGTCAAATCCTAGTGTATGTTGAGGCTCTGGGAGTTTCTAGGCCAAAGATTTGCCCTCATTTGAGGCGGCTGTGGCAGGGAGGGGCTGCTCAGATCTTGTCAGTGCCCCATCTCCCCTCTGTCATCACTGTCCAGGGCATTTCTTCTTAGGATGATTAGTGTATGTGCTTCCTCCCCTGGGCTTAGTTCTTTTGCATCACAGGGACTGGGTCAGCATGGGAATCTTCTATTTAAGTTTACCTGAAGTCTGTCCAATGGGAGTGAGCAGAGCTAGCTCATAAAAACTGTGGTACTTCAGCAGTGTTGTACTCTACCCTTCCACTTGATGGGAAGATACCGATCCTTAGTCCTTGAGCTGGCTGTAGCAGTCAAGGGGTGAGGTGGCTGAGTGGCACTCCCTACAGACAGTGCATCATTACTGTTGGCAATGCAGGTTTGTTTATCTGTCTGCTGTGGGACTGGGGACTGAACCTAGAACTTTGCGTATGTCAGTACTCTGTCATGGAGCTTCCTGCTGCCTTCTCCTTTTTATATGTCTGGGTGTTTTGCCTGTATGTGTCTATGTACTGTCTGCATGCCTAGTGTCATCAGAGGCCAGAAGAGGGCATTGGATTCCCTCAGAACTGTGTTGTTAGCTTCCTTGTGGGTGCTGAGAACCAACCCCAGATTAGTCTGTAAGAATAACAAGTGCTCTTAACTTCTGAGCCATCTCTCCAGTCCCACCTTTAAGTTTATTTTAGTTAATTAGTTAATTCTGAGGTAGTCTCTCTACATTGTACTGGCTGCTCTGGAGCTCTCTATGTAGACCAGGCTGACCTTGAAATCACAGATCCAGCTGCCTCTGTGTAGCTGAAGTTTTTCTGGTCCCACAGCTGCTCAGACCCAAATGAACACACAGGCTTATATTATTTTAAAACTATGGCCATAGCAAGCTTCTTGCTAGCTAGCTCTTATATCTTAAACTAACCCATTTCGATAAATCTTGCCACATGGCTTGTGGCTTACCAGTACTTTACCCCTTGTTTTTCCTGGCAGCGGCTAGCAGTGTCTCCTGTTCTCTTTTTTTCTCTCCTATCTCTCCAGTTAGAATGTCCCGCCTAACCTTATTCTGCCTCACCATTGGCCAAACAGCTTTATTTATCAACCAATTAGAGCAACACATATTCACAGCCATCACCTCTGCCTCCCCAGTGCTGGACTGAAAGTGTGTACCATGGTGCCTGGCTCCACCGTCACATTTTAAACTGAGCCATAGCCCCTCCCCCAGACACAGTATCTCTTTTTGTGTAGCCCAAGCTAGCTGAAGATGACTTTGAACTCCTGATCTTCCTGTCTGGATCTTCCAAATGCTGGGAATGCAGATGTAGTGCCATTCATGGCTCCTTTTTGGCTTTTGTGGCAGGGTTTCACTTTGTAGCTGAGGCTAGCTTTGAAATGACTGCAATCCCGTAGCCCCAGCCTCCCTCCCTCCCTCCCTCCCTCCCTCCCACAGAGTCTCATGTGTCCCAGGCTGGCCTTGAACTTATATAATTGTGTGTAGCTGGAAGTTTCTCTGGTCCTGACTGGCCCAAGGTCAGATGAATCTCTCCCACCTGAGTCCTGCATCCACTTGGTCCCAAGTAAATGCACAGAGGCTTATATTATTTATAAACTGTATGGCCTATGGGTCAGGCTTTTCGTTAGCTACCTCTTGTAACTTATTCATCTGTATGTTGCCACGTGGCCATGGCATTACCAGTCTGCTGGCATCTTGTTGCTCCTTGGCGGCAGGCTGGTGTCTCCCCGACTCCTTTCTTCTCCTGTTTCTTCAGTTTGAATGTCCTGCCTAACCTTATTCTGCCTTGCCATTGGCCAAACAGCCTTATTATCAACCAATCAGAGCAGCACATATTCACAGCATACAGAAAGACGTTCCACAGTCTTGAATTCTTGGTCCTTCTGCCTTTACCTGTAGAGTGCAGGCTTATGTGGACTGGGGATCAAGCCCAGGGCATCAAGCATGCTAGGTAAGCATTCTGCCAACTGAGTTACGTCTCTAACCTCATAAAGGTTTGCTTCTGGGCTTTCGATTTGTTAAACAAGCTCTCTGTGGGTTCGGGTAGGGTGTGAGTGGCCTTCAGAGGACAGCTGTAGGACGTCAGTCCTCACCCGCCTTGTCTCATAAAGGTCCTTCTGTTCCTTTTTTGTTCTGTTTGGACTTTTTGGCCAAATATAGCAGAGCTTCTGACGATTCTTTTGTTTTCACCTTTATCTCTTTGTAGGAGTGCTAGGATTACAGACCCCTGTTCTGTGGCATTCGGCTTTCATGTGGGTTCTGGAGATTTGAACCCAGGTCTTGACACAGTGAGCACTTTGACTTACTGAGCTGCCTCCCTAGCCCAAGGGTCAGCCTTAATTCTGTTGGCACCCTCCGTTCACACCAGTGCTACACTGTTACTAGTAATGTTTGCTTCCTTTTTGTTCTGTTTCCTTTTTTTGGGGGAAAAAAAAAAGGGCTGGCCTAGCATCGTGTGTGGCCCAGACTTGCCTTGAACTCAGCAAGCCTCTTGTCTCAGCCTTGCAAATGCTGAGGTCTCAGGTGTGAACCACCACAGTCAGCTTACAGTACGTTTTTGAAAGCAGAAAATGTTAGCCTTCCAACTTTAGTCCTTTTTCCTCTTGATTTGGGTGAAGGTCCCTGGGAACATGTCCTGCTGCCCATGTTTTCTGTTTTTATATGTAACTGCATGCCTGGTGCCCACAGAGGCCAGAAGAGGGTGTCAGATCACCTGGAACTGAGGTTACAGATGGTGGTGAATGGAACTTGGGTCTTCTGTAAGAGAAGTCATGCTCTTCAAGGCTGAGTGGGCCACCACACTAGGCTTTTTTTAGGGAGGGCACTCAGGTCACCAGAGTTGCTCAGTGGGCACTTTTACTGTGTGGTGAGCCAGCTCTCTGTCCTTATTCTGTCTGTTGGATAAGGTCTTTGAAATTCAGGGGGCATTTTATCATAGTAGCACACCTCAGTTTAGAAGTCACTTTCCAAGTGTATAGTAGTTGATGGTAGTGAGTGGTTGCCTTACTTTGCCTGGTTTCATCTTTGGTCTACCCCTTTGCTCACTCACATCATTTTGCCCTCCTTTGTGTACTTTGCTTTTCCTGTGTCCCCGACACTGTTGGTTAGTAGGATTGCGTTGTTTACTGCTCTTTGACATGTGCATGGGATGTGTCTTGTCCACTAGATGACAGAAGCCACACTTGCCTTTGGAATGTCTGTAAAGACACTCTCATGCAATTCCAAGTCTCTCCAGAAGGGATAACACTGGCCTTCAAGGAGAACCACCTCCCTGAGTTGGCTTTATTATGTTTTTAAACTTTTGGTGTTGTGTGTGTGTGTTGTTGTTGTTGTCTTGAGATAGGGTTTCTCAGCCGGGCGGTGGTGGCGCACGCCTTTAATCCCAGCACTCGGGAGGCAGAGCCAGGCGGATCTCTGTGAGTTCGAGGCCAGCCTGGTCTACCAAGTGAGTTCCAGGAAAGGCGCAAAGCTACACAGAGAAACCCTGTCTCGAAAAACCAAAAAAAAAAAAGAGAGATAGGGTTTCTCTGTGTAGCCCTGGCTGTCATGGAACTCACTCTGTAGACCAGGCTGGCTTCCAACTCAGATATCTGCTTGCCTCTGCCTCCCGAGTGCTGGGATTAAAGGCGTGAGCCACCACTGCCCGACCACTACGCATGTTAGCTTTTAAAGCTTTGATATATGTGTTACAATCCATATAACTACAGAGGAAGTACCTAGTAAGGGCCTGGTGTGTCACTACTGCCCAGTTGCTAGGTTTTTGTTTTTGTTTTGTTTTTTGTTTTTTCATGACAGGGTTACTCTGTGTTCCTTTGCGCCTTTCCTGGAACTCACTCTAGCCCAGGCTGGCCTCAAACTCACAGACATCCACCTGCCTCTGCCTCCCGAGTGCTGGGATTAAAGGCATGCGCCACCACTGCTCGGCTTTTTTTGTTTTTTTGAGACAGAGTTTTTCTGTGTAATATAGTCCTGGCTGTCCTGGAACTCGCTTTGTAGACCAGGCTGGCCTTGAACTCACAGAGATCCGCCTGCCTCTGCCTCCCAAGCTCTGAGATTAAAGGCGTGCACCACCACTGCCCGGCTACTTTTGTTTTTAAAAGTGGTTCAAGAGTACATGCTTCTCTTTGGAGCAATGTGTTTTCTTCTCTGTGTCTTATCTATATCCCCTGTCTTATGTGAGAATATACGTTTTTCTGGTAGTAAAGGATGTTATTTTGGTAAGTATGGAGGCTGAGTCTTAGAAATAGAATGAATACGTGCCTTTTCAGCTTGCTTGGGCAGTATTTATCATGTCCTGTCCCTCTTGGGAGAGGTGCTACCTCTGGCCAAATGTCCTAACCTTGAAGTTTAATTTAATTAGCAGCACTATATGTTCTCAGTCTGCCCTTTGTGCTTTTTTGTGGGATCATGGAGAAAGTCTTGAAATTAAGAAAGAGTAATGCGCCGGGCGGTGGTGGCGCACGCCTTTAATCCCAGCACTCGGGAGGCAGAGCCAGGTGGATCTCTGTGAGTTCGAGGCCAGCCTGGACTACCAAGTGAGTCCCAGGAAAGGCGCAAAGCTACACAGAGAAACCCTGTCTCGAAAAACCAAAAAAAAAAAAAAAGAAAGAAAGAGTAATGCTCGGTTACAAGCATACTGAAGGCTACTAGTTCCTATGAGCATTATCCCATTGAAAAGCCTTTTCTGGGCTGGAGAGATGGCTCAGGGATTAAGAGTACTGCCGGCCCTCCCACTGGTCCCAGCAACCACATGGTGGCTCACAACCATCTGTAATGAGATCTGGTGCCCCCTTCTGGCATGCAGGTATACATGCAGGCAAAACACTGTACACATAATAAATAAATAAATCTTTAAAAAAAAAAAAGCTTTTTCCATTTGTAACAAAACCTAAAACTCGCTGAAACAAGATTCACATAGGGCGGCTAGAGAAACAAAAGGTATTGGTTAAACAAAGATGGATTAGGGCTGGGTGCTGCTCTCTGGAGCCAGGCCAGGTGCAGCTGAGCAGGAATGCAGCCGCAGAGAGGGAACTGAAGTAGTTTGGGGTGTTTGGATTGGTTATCCAGCCACTGTGCTGCTGTGGATAGTGACTGGATGGTGATGGCATTTGCTTGTTGGACCTGCTCGACAGAAAACCACTGGAATTTCAGTGAAGTGATACAGAAGTGGTTTTGCTTTTTCTTAGCTATACTGTTTGTGAATAAATATTTATAAGTCATGTTTATTGTTGTTGTTAAATGGTTTTATATGTTTTTGTTTTTTTTTAGATCTGATCTCATTATGTAGCTTAGGCTGGACTTGAATTCTCCAACCTCCTCCCTCTGCTTCCTAAGATTATGGAATATTAGCATTATAGGCATGCATACTGTCGTAGTCAGTGTTCTATTGCTGTGAGGAGACACCATGACCATGACAACTCTTATAAAGGGAAACATTTAGTTGGGGCTTGTAAGGAGTTTTTCTCTGTCCTGCCAGCCAGCTCCCAAATAATAACACTGAGACTTGCTTATTAATTGTGAAAGATTGACCCATAGCTTAGGCTAGTTCTTAACTAGTTCTTATGACTTAAATTAACTAATTTCTAGTAATCTGTGTGCTGCCATATGTCTTGTGGGTGTTACCTCTCCTCTTGCTTGCCTTTTTGTTCTCTGTCTCCTGGCATCTCTCCTCCTTCCTCCCAGCATCCTCTCTGTCTGGAAATCCTGCCTAGCTATTGGCTATTCAGCTTTTTATTAAACCACTCAGAGTGACACATTTTCACAGTGTACAAAAAAATTATTCCACATAAGAACAATTATCAGGTAAGAATTACATTCATGCCAGGTGGCGGGGGCGCACACTTTTAATCCCAGCACTCTAGAAGCAGAGGCAGGCGGATATCTGTGAGTTCCAGGACAGCTAGGGCTGTTATGCAGAGAAACCCTGTCTGGAAACCCCCTCTCCTCACAAAAAGAAAAAGAAAAAGAATTATATTCACAATGTCCAGTCCTTTTGTGTCTGGCATATTCAGAGAATATATTTTACTGTCTAATTTATCTTGATGAATTTAAAGTTTTATATCTATGCCATTTTTTAATCATAACTTGTATTACCATCTTTTTGGTTTTTCGAGACAAGGTTTCTCTGTGTAGTTTTGGTGCCTTGTCCTGGATCTCACTCTGTAGCCCAGGCTGGCCTCGGACTCAGAAAGATCCTCCTGACTCTGTCTTCCGAGTGCTGAGATGAAAGGCGTGCGCCGCCGCTGCTGCCACAACCACAACCACCACAACCACAACCACAACCCCTCCCCTTGTATTACCATCTTAAAACTTAAAATCTTTTTAGACCTCAAAACATTTTCTTAGATAAAAAATTTAAGCTTTTATTGTCTTTCAAACTTACAAACTTTTTTATATTTCGTATGTAAATTTCTTTCCTGGATTTGGTAACAAGGAAAACTGTAAAACCATAACTATCCAGTCTAATCTCTATCAGGGACCCAAGAAGGATAAAATATTACTTGAGTAAACAGGAAGTGTAGAGAAAGCAACTTCCAAAACTAAGAAACAACAGAGACATCTCGCTGCCTGGACAGTCACACCCAAGGTTCCCCTGCTACGTTGGGACATCCATCTTCGGCATACAGGCCTAGAATATCTGACAGACTTTTAGGACTGTTCGGTCTTAGCAAAGTTTGGTAGTCTCTTTCTTTTGTGTCCTGCTTGCCTAGTGTGGACAGCACACTGTCAGCAATTGAGGCAAGGGCAGTTTCTTTGCCCAGTGACTAGCTTTTGCTACATAGAAAGTAAACTGCATATGGAGGTTTGTTGATGCCCATCATCCTTTTTTTTTTAAAAAAATAAACTGGTGCTGTCAGGAGCAGACATGTCTCACTGTCATGAAAAGCCTAATGTTATTAAAACATTTTAAATGCCATATTTTGTAGGCCTTTGAAGTATTTGAAGACCACCTACCTATCTAAAATATATCTTTGTATGACCTTGAAAACACACTTTAAGTTGGTTATAGACGACAAACTACTAACCTGTATTACCTTATTACCTTAAATAACTTTCAAGGACTAAAACTTTACATTACATTTTAAATGAGCTTCATAGATACTTAGATATTACATAGATACATAGATACTACATAGATAATCTTAAACAAGAATAGAAACATATATACAGTATAACAAAAGTAACCCTTAAATTTGTTTCAGTATAAAAAATCCATACTAATGTAAAATATTTGAGACTAGTGATTGTTCAAAAGTAGACTCAGTCTACCCTTCTATCCCATTATTTCTATACTATATCTCCCTATTTCTCTTCAGAAAGAGATCTCTGAATCTAATCTCATTTGTTCAGGTTTTTTTTTTCTGGCAATGACCAATAACAATTTAGCCAACCCTCCTAAAGAACAACAAACATCCATAACCCACCAAATGACCAAAAACCACCCACCCCATCTCTTGAGAATGTGGGTGTTGTGTTCTCTAGACTGCTTCCTGTTATCTGGGGGCACTGGCATTTTTGGGGGACCTGAGAAAAATAGGATAATGGTTAAGTACTTGCTAGAATAGGCTGTGAGGTTGGAGCATCTCAGCCTGCAGCCTTGAAGCTGTTCTGGATGCAGAACTCTGAGGAAACTGCAACAGAGGCATCTGAGAGGCTGGATCGTCGGGTCCACCCCTGTTCATTGGTGTCTGATCCCCTTGATCTGAAAACACATAAACTTTCAAAGGTAACATACATATCTTCATTAACACAAGTATGAATTGTGTGTTGTACATAAGCCAGCCAAAGATGATCTTTTGTTTTATGTTTAACAGGAAAAAAATACATCACCTGTCTTGTAGTTTTTCTAGGTTTGTTTTTTTATGACTGTAGTCAGGATTTTCAGTGGGTCTTCCCCAATCAAATCTGATCTCTATCAAACTTGAATGAATCCTGTAGAAACAAAAGAATAATCTCTTCCCAACCTTTTTTTGACTTCCACTTTGAAATTAAGACATTTAAAAAATAGATTGGCTTAATTTAGTAGTTTTTGTAATAGAATGTTTTTCAGCATCTATTTGCTCATCAGCAATCAAAATAATTAAAGTCAACATAACACTGTCATATAGGATGCAGACTCCCTGTGTATTTCCTATCTCTACATGGGTTATTCTTTTTTTTATTATTTATGAATGACTTACTTTTTTCTATGACCTGGCTATACCCATTTTTCTTTTCTTTGTTAAGCCTACACACATTTTAAAACACACTGTAACCTATCTAGAGCTCCCCCCACCAAGTCTGGGTTTGCCATTATTAAGTACTTGTAGCATTCTTGGATCATGTGAGACAAATTTTAAGCTGCTTTGACAGCCGTTGGCATGGCCCAGCTTAGTGCATGGCACTGTGACTGACTGTAGCAGCAGGCAGTATTTGTGTGCTGAGCCTACATGAGAGACCCTGTGCAGTAGGAAGCTGTGCCAGAGAGCACCATGTGACCCTGTGGTTTGAACTTTTTTTTTAAAGCTTTCTCCAGATTTATGTGGATATCGGTTTATAAAAGTTTCATGGCCAGATGTTGGACACCATATGTAAACAGATTTTTCTTTTTGGGTTGCCAGCTCGCCAAAAATGACAACAAAATAAAAAGAGACTTATTATCAATTATGAAAGCTCAGCCTATAGCTTAGGCTAGTACCTAATGTTCTTACAACTTAAATTAACCCATTTTTAGTAATCTACATGCTACCATGTGGTTCATGGCTGTTAACCACTACTTCTGCGTTTCTTGCTTGTTCTCTGTCTCCTGGCAGCTCTCCTTCTTCCTCCCAGAGTCCTCTCTGTTCGGAAATCCTGCCTAGCTATTGGTTATTAAACTTTTTATTAAACTAATCAGAGTGACACATTTTCACAAGTGTACAAAAAGATTATTCCACAACAGGGACTTGCTTACAGTTTCAGAGGTTTAGTTCATTATTGTGGCAGGAAGCATGGCAGTGTACAGGCAGACATTATGGTGCTGGAGAAGTTGAGAGTTCTATATCTCAACAGGAAGAAAGAAGAGAGAAACCTCACCCCCACCCCCACCCAGTGACACACTTCCTCCAACAAGACCACAGCTCCTAATCTCAAGTAACACCAATTCAAATGATCAAGCATTCAAATATTTGAGCCTGTTGAGGCCATTCCTATTCAAACACCACATATACCATACCTGACTAAAAGAAACATTTTAAAATCAGTCACCTTCCTATGTAACGAGAAAGTGGATAAAGAACTGATTTATTTTTGTAGTTCTTAGGACTGAAGGGCTCTCTGTCCCTGAGTGCACCACCATGGCTAGTTGACTGTTACTGGGGATGGAATTCAGGGCCTTGTGTATCCTAGACAAGCACTTGACCAACTGAATTACACCCTCAGCCTCTTGTATTGTTTTGTTAGTTTGATGTCTTTCTGTTTTAGTTTGTTTGTTTGTTTTGTGGCCTAAGTACACATCTGGGTTCCACAGCCACCTCTGTATTTTGATGAATTTATCTGAAGGGCTCACTGAAGAAGACATATTTATCAGCTAATAAAAAGCATGAGGATACAAATAGATGTTTTGAGCAAGGCATGGATGTGCTCAAGGGTGTGAAGATTCTGGGTGCAGAGCCAGACAGAGACCAGAGTCTAACCTCAACAGAGACACCTCCCCCCCCCCCCCAAACAGCAAGAACAGATATTTTCCAGCTGGAAAGGGGAGTCTGTGGTCTTTGGGGAGGGAGGGGGATACTTAGAGTTTATATGGTGCCTTGGGAATGAAGATGTTAATGCAGATGAAGGGAACTGTTTCCAAACCTTTGGTCCCCCTTCTTGGAATTATTTGCTCATTTGAGACAGACTATCTTGGAGAGACAGTTTTAGCGAAACATTTCCCTTCTTTGACTCATTGATGGTAGTTTGAGCAAGGCCAGCTGTAACCTCATAGGAATTCTGTTTTTACAACCAAGGCTATGTATCAGGGAGCACAGAGAGTCCATGCCTTCTTGAGCATACTCTTTCCAGGAGCCTCTACATGTTCAGTTGTCTGGAAACTTGTGTCCATCCCTTGTTTTGAAGTTTTATGGCTATTTCATGGCCTAGGAATGGATAGTTGTGGACAGACATGTGATCTTCTACAGACTGAATAGGAACCCAGAAAGTCTTATCTGTTCAGATCCTCCCTCCTTCCCTTCCTCTGTTTGTTGTTTTTGTTTCTGTTTGAGACAGTTTCTCTGTGTAGCCTTGGCTGTCTTGGAACTCTGTAGCCCAGGCTGGTCTCAAATTCACAGAGCTCCACCTGCCTCTGCCTCCCGAGTGATGGCGTTAAAGGTGTGCACCACCTCCCCCTGGCTGTGCTTCACATCCTTTCAGTGCAGTGTTTCTTCCTTTAGGGTTTAGGGCAAGAGGATCTTTCCCCTTCTCTTCCCTTCTCTTTAGATAGGGACTCACTTTGTAGCTCTGGATGGCCTGGAACTCTATGTAATCCAGGCTGTGTAATCATCAGCCTCATGGAGATCCAACAGCTTCTGCCTTCATGGTGTTGGGATTACAGATGTGTTACCACCACTCCTGGCCCATAGAGGATCTTATAACCTACTATCACACAAGATGGAGTATTTATTGGCAACATTGAGGGAAGATTAAGAGTTTCTTTGTAAAATAATAATAATAATAATAATAATAATAATAATAATAATAATGAGTAAAATGGGCCACAGAGATGGCTCAGGAGATAAGAGCACTTGCTGCTTTTCTAGAAAACTTAGTTCAGTTTTCCAGTACCCACGTCAGGCTGTTTATAGCCAGCTGTAATGAGCCCCAGGAGTCTGACACTCTCTTCTAGCTTCTGTGGGTCCTCATACATACCTGTAATACAAATACACAGACACATACACTTAACCTTGAAAAATATAAACAAACTGGGCTGGAGAGATGGCCGAGAGGTTAAGAGCACTGGCTACTCTTCCAGAGATTCTGAGTTCAATTCCCAGCAACCACATGGTGGCTCACAACCATCTATAATGTAGTACGATGCCCTTTTCTGGCATGCAGGTATACAAGCAGGCAGAACACTATATACATAATGAATAATTTTTTTTAAAAAAAGAAAACAAACTGTGGCTGGAGAGATGGCTCAGAGGTTAAGAGCACTGGCTGTTCTTCCAGAGGTCCTGAGTTCAATTCCCAGCAACCACATGGTGGCTCACAACCATCTGTAATGAGATCTGGTGCCCTCTTATGGCCTGAAGGGATACATGCAAGCAGAAACCTCTGTATACATAATAAATAAATAAATTTAAAAAAAAAAAAAAAAAAAAAAGACAGCCTGGTCTACCAAGTGAGCTCCAGGAAAGGCGCAAAGCTACGCAGAGAAACCCTGTCTCGAAAAACCAAAAAAAAAAAAAAAAAAAAAAAAAGAAAGAAAACAAACTGTACTTGTAATATGTGAGGGCTAAATTTCAAAAAAAAAAAAAAAATTCATGTGATGTGTTTCTTAAAAACTGTTTTGTCCTTAGTGTCCCAGACAGTTTTTCACCTGCCTTCTCCTAGGCCAAGTTTAGCTTTAGAATGTCACATATTTACTTGTGGTGTTAATCTTCATTGTGAACTTGGCTGGATTTACAATCACCTGAGTGTGTATGGGTGCGATAGAGAGAGAGAACGCACAAGATCACATTTCCATAGAGGACTAAGTTGGGACGGCTAATTCTTGTAAATGGACATTTCCTGTCCTAACTGTCTGTTCCCAAATAACCATTCTGAGGCTTATATGAATTGTAAATGCTCGTCAAATAGCTCAGGCTTATTGCTAACTAGCTCTTACATTTTAGTTAACCCATGTTCCTTATTTACACTCTGCCTTTATTGGCATGGCCCATTTATCTCCTGCTCCCTCTGCGTCTATTGGCGACTCCTGACTCTGCCCTTCTTCTTCCCGTCATTCTTAGTTTGGTCGCCCCACCTCTACTTCCTGCCCGGCTACTGACCAATCAGCTTTTTTTTTTCTTCAAGACAGGGTTTCTCTGTGTAGCTTTGCGCCTTTTCCTGGTACTCACTTGGTAGCCCAGGCTGGCCTTGAACTCACAGAGATCCGCCTGGCTCTGCCTCCCGAGTGCTGGGATTAAAGGCGTGGGCCACCTCCGCCCGGCCCAATCAGCATTTTATTAAACCAATTTGAGCGACAAGTCTTTACAGTGTATAAGAGGATTATTCCATAGCAGATTCTAAATTGAA
Source organism: Peromyscus maniculatus bairdii (assembly GCF_049852395.1). Classification (NCBI taxonomy): domain Eukaryota; kingdom Metazoa; phylum Chordata; class Mammalia; order Rodentia; family Cricetidae; genus Peromyscus; species Peromyscus maniculatus. The sequence continues at coordinate 3,779,160 of NC_134863.1, read as the reverse complement.
TGTTACCATCATGAGCTGGATGGAATGAAAGGAGAGAGCCGAGTGCAGCATTCTCCCCACCCTGCTTTCTCTCTGCTGTGATGTGAATTGTTCTGCCATTCCTATCCTGTTAGGGTAGACTGATCTCCCTGATACTGAGAGCCAAAATATATCCCCTCTTAGTTGTGTCTCACTTTGTTGCAGGGATGAGAATTGTAACTATTCCAGCGACTTTACCCAAAGGACCGACAGTTTGAATTTTATGCCCTTTCACCAAAAATAACTTGGTCAAGCTGGATGTGGTGGCAACTCCTGTGACCTCAGTACCAGGCCAGTGTGGGCTGCCAGTCTGTGATTTGTACACACCAGAGCCACTTCTTTGCCCACACAAGAGTCTTAGGGTCTATTGCTGTGAAGAGACATCATGACCATGGCAACTCTATAAAGGAAAACATTTAATTGGGGTGGCTTACAGTTCAGAGTTTATTATGGCAGAAAGTATGATGGTACACAGGCAGAAATGGTGCTAGAAAAGTAGCTTGGGGTTCTATATCGAGATTGGCAGGCAGCTGGAAGAAAGAAAGAGACACTGGGCTTGGCTTGAGCATTTGAAACCCCAAAGCCCACCCCCAGTGACACACTTCCTCTTACAAGGCCACACCTCCTAATATCCCCTCCCTTGTGACCTAGCATTTGTGAGCCTATGGGGCCCATTTCTATTCAAACCACACAACAGGGAAAGAGGCTCTTAGTAGTTAGTAAGTGTGGCCATGAGCCCTTGGTGAGGATAGCCTCTGTTCCTGTAGCAAGAGCGTCCCTTTGTGCCAGGCACAAGGCACTTCACAAACCTAGTTTCTCGTTGTCAGTACCTTTGATGTGTGCTCTAGCTACTCCCGTTTTACACGATTGAGCATGCTCTCAGATTTGTCTCTGGCTAGGAAGTGATAGGCCCGTGTTTAAATCTGCTGTGGCCACCCTCAACTTCCCAGCTTCTTGCACAGAGCATTATGAGCAGCAGGAAATAGGAGGTTGATCAGTCCTGGATGGTGAATAAAGACATTTAGCGGCTCTTACCAGCCAGCAGTCTTCAGGAGCAAGCTATTTTTACATGGCTAAAGCAATGTGAACAATATTTTTAGTAGTTGCACCCTAAAGCAGCAGAGTTTAGTTGTCCTGTCAAGAGTACAGACAAGACAAGCTTTTGGAGTGATCTAGAAAACTGTTCCTTAAAGAGAGAATTGAGGGATTGGTAGAATGGCTCAGCAGGTAAAGACTTCTGGCACCAAGCCCAAGTTGTGATGGAAGGATGAGTCCAGGCTGGGTGGTAGGTGGTGGAGTGATCCTCTGGTTTCTAGCAGTGCAAGGCTGCTGCCTTCTACACACAGGCATGCTCGACTTCACCGTTCCCGAGCATCCCTGCTCTCGCTAGTCGACTGTTTCTCCCCGCTCCCAACCAGCCTGCCTGGCAGTTTCTGTGTGTTGAGTGCCTTGGTTTTGGCTACCATTTACAGCCATAGTGGCTTCTTAGCAGCTGCCTGCTTGCATCCTCCCAGCATGCTGTGCTGTCCCATCAACCTGACGTCCTAGTCTAACCTTCTGCTAGGAGGCCTCTCTTTCCCTTCCTTTGCTCAGCCTACCCGCGTCTTTCTTAGGACATCGTGCAGGGCCTCCCTTCCCTGGTTGGGGTTTAGACTGTAGGAATCTGGGCACTGGGTATGTGTCAGTCTCAGCCCCCAGTAGGTATATTGCTTGCTGTAGAGTTTTCACTTAGGCCCAGGGTGTGAGGAGCTGGGATGAAGTATGGAGGCTACCGTAGTGCTGCTGGGCATTTCACACACCAGGGATCCCAAATATAAGAGCAGGACAGTGTGGAGGGTATCTTCAGTTCTGGAAGTGAACAGGATGGAGATCCCAAAGAGTTCATTCTTGGGGACCCTGGGTGTGGTACTAGCTCATGTCAACCAACACAATTAGCTCATCTTCTTCAGGTTCCACCATTGAGCAGAGTGCTGGTCTCACCTCAGGAGACTAAGCTTTCTAGAACTCAGAGTCTAGACTCTTGTCTGACCTGCCATCACTTTTGTGTGCTCTGCACTGAGTTATTTATCACTGGAGGCTCTTTATAGCTTCAAAAACACTTATCTGTGAAGAACTCTTGGAATTCTGCGTTGAGAAAATGGGACCACTGAGAATAGGAGAACACATTGGAAACCAGGGAGGGAGAGTGGTGATGCTGTTGGGGATAAGGACTTTGCACCAAAGCTTGGCCTGGAGGAGGGAGGGCAGGTGTGTGAGAATGTCTCTCCTCCATACAGGAATAACCTTGTTGACACAAGAGCTCTTGCGAGTCCCTGACAAATAAGGTGAACACACAAAGCTTTGACACCATGTGTGAATGTTGTGGATCCTTCTGTAGTTTCTCCTCCAGTCTGCAAATAATGTGTCCAGAAGTATGAGAGATTTTACTGATACCCCTCAAGATAGTTTAGTGGGTTCAAGGCATTTCTTGTCAAGCCTGATGACCTGAGTTCAGTCCTGGTGTAAGGAGATAAGATGAAGTATGGGCCTGTCGTGGTGCTCCTGGACATCTTGCAAACCAAGGAGCCCTAATATAAGGAGAGCAGTACAGTGTGGAGGGATTCTTCAGTTCTGGAGGTGAGTAGAGTAGAGGAAAGGCCAGAGTTCATTCTTGAGGACCGGGGGCCATCACATGGTAGAAGGAGAGAACTGACTTGGATAAGCTCTACTCTGACCTCTGTGTGCACATACGTGCACTGGCACACACCCAAACAAAATTTAAAGTTATCTCTGGCCGGGCAGTGGTGGTGCACGGCTTTAATCCCAGCACTCGGGAGCCAGGCGGATTGCTGTGAGTTTGAGGCCAGCCTGGTCTACAGAGTGAGATCCAGGACTACACAGAGAAACCCTGTCTCTGTGGGGAGTTACCTTTGGTGGGGAGGGAGAGAAGAGAAAAACTAAATGCCTAATGTAAAATAGGAATAGCAACCGAATCTTAACTCATAAATGAAGGTATGCAGGCAAAGCATAGTGATATATACTTGTAGTTCTAGGCACGTGGAAGGTTGGGGCTAGAGGAGCACTTGAGCCCAGTGTTTTAGGGATATCTCGGGCCTGGGCAGCATGGTGAGACCCTTCTCTTTTTTTAGAAAGTGGCAGCTAAAGCTAGGTGTGGTGGCATATGCCTGTAATCTCAGGGCTCTGTAGATGAAATTCTAAACTGTCTTAATAAATAAGAGACACAAAGCCAAATACAGAGTTAAAAGCCCAAGAGGTCAGAGCACTAGCAAATAGCCTTTAGCTTACCAGTGTCTTCCATCCTTCCCCTGAGAGAGAGACCTGTGTGACCCATCTTTTTATTGCCTTTCTGTTCTGTCTTCTCATTGGCTTTAAACCCAACCATATGATTTCCTCGTCCCTGCCTGTCTATACAGACCTCCAGGTCTCTATGGTTTGTACTGAGATTAAAGGGTCAGGTCACCGATTGGCTGTGTCCTTGAACACACAGAGACTCTGCCTGCCATGTGATCAGATTAAGGGCACGTGCCACCACGTGGACTTATGCTAAATGGCTTGCTCTCAGCTCTGACCCCCAGGCAACTTTATTTATTAACTTACAAATAAACTTACATTTCATCACAAATAAAATATCACCATAGGGCTCAGGAGGAAGAGTCAGGGAGACTGAAAGTTCAAAGCCAGCTTCAGCTACCTAGAGAGGAGGGAGCAAAGAAGGTGGGTCAGTGAGTAGGAGTGCTTACTACCCAGCCTGATGACCTGAATTCAATTCCCTAGACCCCCAGGTGGGGGAAGACCTCCATGTGTACATGCATGTGTGCCCACACATAGACTCACAGAGTTTTTTCTTTTTAAAAGAAATTTAAAGAGAGAAATATACAGAAAGCAAACTTAATATTGTCTGTCATTGAAAAAGAACTTGAAGCAACAGTGAAGTGCCACTCCACATCTCTAGCGTGACAGTAACGTATTGACACCTTTAAATGCAGCCTGTACTGAAGCGGTGGGACTGTTGGTTCACTGCTGGGCGAGTGCAGGTGGAACTCAGGAAGACGGTTGCACAGGGTTTATGTTTGAATGGCAAGTGCCCACATCCAGGAGCTCACCAGCATCGAAAACTAGCTCAAGGATCTGATGCCCTCTGGCTTCTGTAGCTGCCCACACATGTGTGCATATACACACAAAATAAATCTTTAAAACTTTACCCTCCACATCTCATGTTCAAACTGGTAGCACAGTTGGGAAACTGGAACTTTTAGGAGGTGGTCGGGCTTGGCTGGTGGCCGTAAGTCACTAGGAGTGGGCTTTTCAGGTTTTCGTCTGGGCCTACTTCTACTCTCTCTTTATCTACCTTAATGTAGAGTGTGAGCCAAAAGAAGCTTTTTTAAGTTGTTTCTCTCAGGATTCTGTCACATAGGCAGTTTCAAGTAGAACCAAACATATTCTTATAATATGAGCCAGCAATGGTGCTCTTTGCTCTTTTTGTTTTGTTTCATTTTTTTCAAGACAGTTTCTCTGTGTAGCCCTGGCTGTCCTGGAACTTACTCTGTAGACGAGGCTGGCTTTGAAAGCTCACAGCCCACCCCCAGTGACACACCTTCTCCAGCATGGCCACACCTCCTGATCTTTGACAAATACTTCCACCAACTTCAGACCAAGCATTCAAACATGAACCTATGGGGGAGGGGGCTTCTCATTCAAACCACCACACTATTTAAAAAACAGTAAGGTTATTATGACATTGATAATCAGACCTTTTCAGAATTGATTGGGCATCTTATCTAGAAATACTGGTTGGTTGTTGGATTACCTTTTGTGTGGCAGAGCTTCAGTCAGTGTACTATTGGGAATAATTAATGAACAATTAAAGCAGCCCTGGTTTGGCCATAGGTGTATGGACTTTGGTATGTTGATTTTGATGTGGTTTTTTGTTTTTTGTTTTCCCTCCTTTTTTATTTTCTTTTAGGACAACCCTCCGTATGACAAGGGAGCCTTTAGAATTGAAATCAACTTTCCAGCAGAGTATCCATTCAAACCACCCAAGATCACATTTAAAACCAAGATCTATCACCCTAACATTGATGAGAAGGGGCAGGTCTGTCTGCCGGTAATTAGTGCTGAAAACTGGAAGCCAGCCACCAAGACCGACCAAGGTGAGCCAAGCACCTTTCTCCTCGCTGCCTTAGATAGGTCTCTCTTCCGGGAATACTGCTTTGTGATGGGTGCTTGAAGGGTCTCTCCAACACTCTATCAGATGGAGTTGAGAAATACTACCTTAGCAACCCAAGTGTACATAGAAGTACTGCTGAAACCCCATCAGTCCTGTGGGTTTGCCTCGTCTCAATCGAGCTGTCAACTGTGCATGGACACTGACCTTGGAGGTGATCAAGGATTGTGATACTGCCTAGATGGGGAAAGTGAGGAAGGTGTTGGATGCACACAACAGTTAGCACTTGGAATCACTTAGAAGAAAGGTTAGTGAGGACATTCCAGGCTTAACAGAAGGGTTGAACCAAATCCTGTAGCTCCCAGTACGTGGTTTGGGGGTTCAAGACCAGATACAGTCAGACTTGGGTAGTATTCCTGTGAAAGCATGTAGCTGGCTGCATTGTCTGTAACTCTTCGAGTTAGATGTGACTATATATGTCCATGCTCATTTTTCTTAGAAAAGTATTTGATTACATGTCATGATTGTTCTCCTTCTTGTCCCTTTCTTACTACTTCCAGTAGAGAGACTTTATATTGGGAGATTTATTAAGGCAACTCCGTGTAGTTAAAAGGGAGGTTTATTTTTGGGTAACTTACAGCCAGTAAAGGGGTTAGTTACAGGATGTGGGAGAGGTGGAGTGCATTCCAGCAGTGTTCTCTGGAGAACTCTGCTTGGTCCGCCATCCAGCATCCAGGATCAAGGAACCAAGAGAGCTGGCACATCCAGATCTTGGGCCTTAAGGGCTCCTGTCTCGGACCCACCCCAGGGGCAAGTCATAGGTAGGTGTGGGGAGAAGGGCTTCTATATCAGGCCCTCTGGCACTGACTTAGAGTCTCCTCCTTTACCTGTGAACCGATAGCATGAAGGCCAGGGCCAGGGGGCTCTCAGGCCTGGGTGCAGATGCTTTACCACTTCTTAGTCCTATTTTATCTTCACATCTAGATACACAGGCTGCTGCAGTTTCAGGTTGGGGCTGTGCCCCTCCCTCCAAAGAGCCAGATAGGTTAGGGCTAGTTTTCATTTTTGGTTTTTCAAGACAGGATTTCTCTGTGTAGCCCTTGGCTGTCCTGGAACTCGCTCTGTAGACCAGGCTGGCCTCAAACTCACTTTGAGGTGATCCACTTCTGCCTCCTGGCTGGCCTCAAACTCACTTTGAGGTGATCCACTTCTGCCTCCTGAATACTGGGATTAAGGCATGTGCCGCCGCCACCCTGAAGTTTGGGGCAGTTCTTTTGTAGAATATGCTTATTGTTTATTAAGAATTTTGTTTCAACTATAGTGACAGAATTACTGGTTTTGTGATTTGGGACACAGAGCTTCTTCCTAGAAAACCAATTGCTTGTTGTAGTCTTTGTAGTGTGGCTTTGATTCCATCAGCACTGACAGGATTCAGGATGGGATGCCATGTTCTCCCATTTTCTGTTACCTATGCTGTATTATAACCCCCATTGAAACTTAGTGGCTAGCTACTGGAGAGATGATTCATTCACTGGATGCTGTTCCATGGGACCTGGGTTCAATTCCCAACCACCCCCCTTTTTTATTTATTTATTATGTATAGTGTTCTGTCTGCACATATCCCTGCAAGCCAGAAGAGGGCACCAGATCTCATTACAGATGGTTGTGAGCCACCATGTGGTTGCTGGGAATTGAACTCAGGACCTCTGGAAGAACAGCCAGTGCTCTTAACCTCTGAGCCACCTCTCCAGCCCTCCCATCACCCTTGTGGTAGTTCACAACTGCCTGTAACTCCAGTTCCAGGGGGATCTAATATCCTCTTCTGGCTTCCAAGGGTACCAGGCTTGTACATGGTACACAAACATACACATAGGTACAACTCTAATCACATAAAATTAGGGACTGGAGAGATGGCTCAGCGGTTAAGAGCACTGGCTGCTCTTCCAGAGGACCCAGGTTCAATTCCCAGCACCACATGGCAGTTCACACCTGTCTGTAACTCTAGTTTCAGGGGATCTGACACCTTCAGACATACATACATGCAGGCAAAACACAAATGCACATGAAATAAAAGTAAGCAAATTATTTTTTAAAAAGCTAACTAATTAGAGATAAAATGAAACAGTGGCTTAAAGTAACCGGTTTTTGGCTCATTCTGTAGACTGGCTGTCTCAAACGGGGATGGTTATTCTTGGGGATACTCAGCTACTCAGTGGGGGTAATTGTGCCACTGCATATCATTCACAGTGGGAAGGCCGTGGGTGCTGGCTGGGCCCTTGGCTTTGTGTGTGTGGCTTGTTCTCCATGAAGTGGGTTGGACTTCTTCAGAGCAGTGGTGGAACTCTATCTAGGTTGAAAGCTGAAGCAGCGACTGCTTCCACCTCAGTGTAGTGTTAGTACTGGTGTGTCCCTCCTCCTGGGTCCTGTTGGTCAAGCAAGTACAGTCTTGTACAGGGAAGAAGACTGAGTCTTAAAGGAGTTGAGGCAGGGGGTTCAGGATAGGAGAGGTGGGGACACAGGCAGAGGAGGGCCCCTGGCACCGAGTACCTTACTGTCTCTACGTGCTTTTTCTTTTCCTTCTTTTTTTAAACGTGTCTGTTCCCCATGTACATGTAGGTCAAAAGACGGCATCAGTCCCCTGGAACTGGAGTCACAAATGCTTAGGAGATGCTGTGTGAGTGCTAAGGAACTCGGGTTCTCTGGAGGGCCCTCTCTCCAGCCTCCATCCCTCTACACACTTAGGTGTGTGGTACTATTGTGGCCACATGGCAGATGCTATTGTGTTCATTGTCTTGGTTTGTCTGGTCCTATTTCCGGACTGCTTTCCAGCCATTATCATCCTATAATCATCTTCCCTTTTTTTTTTTTTTTTTTGGGGTTGTGGTGGTGGTGGTGGTGGTGTCGTCAAGACAGGGTTTCTCTGTGTAGTTTTGGTTCCGTCCTGGAACTCACTCTGTAGCCCAGGCTGGCCTTGAACTCACAGAGATCCGCCTGCCCCTGCCTCCCTAGCGCTGGGATTAAAGGTGTGTGCCACCGCGCCCAGCTTCATCTTACTTTTTTAATGTCTTGCAGTTCTGCCGCATTTGCTAATGTTGAAGTGACCATGTCACTTGATCTTATAGCATCTGCTGTGGTTTTCTTGTGCCCATGTCCTTAGGAGCGTTTCCATTGATGACTTCTTTCAGATCTAGCTTCCTATTCTTTGGTCTTTTTGTTTTTGTTATTGTTTTTGTTTTTCAAGACAGGGTTTCTCTGTGTAGCTTTGGGCCTTTCCTGGAACTCACTTGGTAGCCCAGGCTGGCCTCGAATTCACAGAGATCCGCCTGGCTCTGCCTCCCGAGTGCTGGGATTAAAGGCGAGCGCCACCACCGCCTGGCTTCTTTGGTCTTTTTAATGGAATAGGCTCTAGCTCATGTCAGTCATCCACCATACAGCCTTTTGTTGATCTCTAGATTCTCTTAGGGTTTTTCTATCTAGAGAGTCTCAAAGTTGTGTTGTTAGTGTTACTATTTTATGTGTATGGGTGTTTTGCTTTCATGTATGTCTGTGTACCTTGTGCATGCTTGGTATCTAGGGAGGCCAGAAGGGGGTGTTGGGTCCCCTGAACTAGAGCTACTGACAGTTGTAAGCTGCCATGTGGGTGCTGGGAATTGAACCCAGATCCTCTGGAGAAGCAGCCAGTGTTCTTAACCACTGAGCCATCTCTCCAGTCCCTCAGAGTTGTGTTTTATTAGACAGGTATGGAAAATAAAAAGGATAAGATTGGGAGCTGGAGAGAGAGGGCTTATAGTTAAGAGCACTTGTACCAGAGGACCACGGTTCAATTCCCAGCATACATATGGTGGTAGCCACCATCTTTAACTATAGTTGCAAGAGATGCAGTGCCCTTTGAGGCATCCATGAACACTGTATATGCACAGTGCTCAGACATATATGCAGGCAAAACACCCATACACATAAAATAATAGATAAAATTTTCTTTTTAAAGATTTATTTATTATGAATACAGTGTTCTGTCTGCATGTATGCTTGCAGGCCAGAAGAGGGCATCAGATCTCATTATAGATGGCTGTAAGCCACCATGTGGGTGCTGGGAATTGAACTCAGGACCTCTGAAAGAACAGCCAACGCTCTTAAGAGCTGAGCCATCTCTCTAGCCCTAGATAAATCTTAAGAAAAGAAAAAGTTAAGACTGTTGACAGCCAAGTTAACATGTTCTTAGTATATGAGCTGGAGAGATTACTCAGCAATTCTTGAATTCCGTTCCCACCAGTCACATTGGGTGGCTGACAGCCATCTGCAGCTCTACAGCTCTTCTGAAGTCACATGCACAAATGTGTGCATTCTAACTTGAAGACACACAGACAAATTAAGCATAGTGGAAAAGCAACATGGAAAAAAAAAAAAAAAAAAAAGCTCCTGTGATCCAGCAGGTCAATTTTCAGTAGTGTGCCCCCCCCCCCCAATGAAATCATGGGTTCACACAAACTTTTATTAATTACATTCGTGTGTTTGTGTGTGTGCATGAAAGCATGTCACAGCATGCATGTGGGGGTCAGAAGACAACTTGAGGGAGTCAGTTCTCTCCTTACCCGTGTGAATGGCAGGGATCAAGCTTGGAGACAAGAGCTTATCTGCCAGGCAAGCACACTCCTGTCCTGAAACAGTTGTCTTAATGTTCATCGCCGCTCAAGCCATACTAGGCTCAAAGGAGCAGCAACTCAAATAAATGGATATACATAATGGTGTCTAGTCTGCTTTCTATTGCTGGGACAAAAACACCGTGACCAAAAGCAACTTGGGGAAGAGCAGTTTTATTTCAGTTTATAGCTTACAATCCATCTTGAAGGGAAGTCAGAGCAGGAACTTGGAGGTTAGAACTGAAGCGGAAGTTAGGGGTGATGGCGCACTCCTTTAGTCCCAGCACTCTAGAAGCAGAGGCAGCCGGATCTCTGAGTTCTGGGACAGCCAGGGCTACACAGAGAAATGGTTTCAAAAAATAAAAATAAAAAGGAATGAAGTAGAGACCATGGAAGAGTACTGTCTACTGGCTTGCTCAGTTTGCTTTCTTATATACCCAGCACCATCTGCCTAGGGGTGGTACAGTCCACAGTGCGCTGGGCTCTCCCATGTCAACCATTAATCATGCTCTATAGACTTGCCTACAGGCCATTTTCTCAGCTGAAGTTCCCTCTTCCCAGAGAACCTGGCCTGGGTCAGGCTGACGAAAAACTGATCAACTGTGGTATTTCTATATAGTGACAATGTGTAGCCATAAAAAAATAATTAAGTGTGGATTCATGGTATACAAACTTTTAAAATAGCATGGTACATGAAACAATTACAAAAAGACAACACGGCAATGTGATTCTCTCTACAGTTTATGGATTCTGGCTATGTAGCCCAGGCTGGCTTCAAGCTAACGACCTTCTTGTCTTACGCTTTTTTGTTTTGTTTTTTGAGACAGGGTTTCTCTGTGTAGTTTTGGTGCTTGTCCTGGATCTCGCTTTGTAGACCAGGCTGGCCTCAAACTCACAGAGATCCACCTGGCTCTGCCTCCCAAGTGCTGGGATTAAAGGCGTGCGCCGCCGCCGCCACCACCGCCCGGATTGTCTTATGCTTTTAAGTGAAATGATTTAAGCTGTGAAGGCGCCACATCTAGTTACTTGTTATGATTTGGGAATTTGTATGCTTTCTAATCTCTTGGTCGATAGAGCACTTTTTGTGGTAAATCCTGTCTTCCATAGTTCCTCTATTGCTCACAACACAAACAGGTCCACAGCTTTTTTTTTTTTTCCCCAGACAGGGTTTCTCTGTGTAGCTTTGCGCCTTTCCTGGAACTCACTTGGTAGACCAGGCTGGCCTCGAACTCACAGAGATCCGCCTGCCTCTGCCTCCCGAGTGCTGGGGTTAAAGGCGTGCGCCACCACTGCCCGGCTTGGGGGTATCCTTTAAAGGTAGCCAGTTGGAATCTGCAAGAGAGAGTCCCAGGCAGCGTAGTCTCCTCAGGTGAGACTTGCACATAAAAGAACAAATAGCAGACAGAGAAAACATCAGATTGGGTGCTTACAACAGAAACTGATGGGCGTGGAGGTGCCAGCGGAGCTCCAGGTGAGCTTTCTCTCCACGCTGAACTGCCAGCTCCCCACGGCTTTCCCACTGCAGGCATGTGTGTGTCAGGAGGTAAACAGTAGTAACTTGGGTTGGAAATTGTTTTCCTTCTGCTGTTCTCAAGGGCACAGTGTATTTCCTCCTAGGCTGTTCTGCTGTTCTCTGCTCCCTGTCACTGAGACTAGAGTACACCCCCAGATAAGGAGTCTTGGAGAACACTTGACATTGGAGTCTCTTCCAGAGCCAGCTTCTCAGTTCAAAACAGCAGATGAGCGTTTGCCAATAGACTGTGCCTTTCACTACGTTTCAGGCCTGCAAGGCTTTTCCGAGGCCGGGGATCAGTCAAGCTGTTAGTTTACGATCATCTGTCTCTCTCCTGATTACAGAAGAGATGGGTTGAGTTCTGGTGGTCAGAATAAACAGAAGGCCACTTTGTCTTTAAAACACACTGTGGGCATGGGATATAGCTCACTTGGGACAGAGCCAACCTTGCATCCATAAAGCCCTGACGACATAACACCCCCAACACTCAGCAGGGTCAGGAATTCCAGGTCATCAGAAAGGAGGAGCAACCAGAGTTTGCGTCGGTGTAGAGATGGCAGTTTTTCTCCTGAGGTCAGTAGCATCTTACCTGTGCTCTTCCCGAGTCTGTTTTAACCCCAATGCCTTATCCTTCTTTTGGCAGTAATCCAGTCCCTCATAGCACTGGTGAACGACCCCCAGCCTGAGCACCCACTCCGGGCTGACCTAGCTGAAGAATACTCTAAGGACCGTAAAAAATTCTGTAAGAATGCTGAAGAGTTTACAAAGAAATATGGGGAAAAGCGACCTGTGGACTAAAATCTGCCAGGAGTGATTCCAGCAAGTTTGAGCAGAGCCCCGAGCAGTACTCAGATACCCCGCACAGCAGGACTCTGGAAAACTGACACGGGCCACCACCTGGCGTCCGCTTGTGCCAGTTACTAACTTTCTACAGTTTTCTTAATCAAAAGTGGTCTAGGTAACCTGTAAAGAAGGATTAAAAAATTCAGATGTTCTAGTTCTGCTTGCTTTGTTTTAAAAATCACTGCTTTAGTCTACTTCAAAAGAATGGCATTTCTTTTCTTGCCCAGATTTACTCCAAGTTACAGTTAGCCCAGGTTTAAAAAAAAAATGTCCTGGTTCCCTCTCCCATTGCCCTTTTCCCTCTCAATGTCCTTCCACAGACGAAGCCCAGCTCCCCACAGAGGTAGCAGCGCTGGCAGCTCTTCTCCTGTGCCACACTGCCTGTGGGTGACAGCTCAAGTCCCCTCATGCCACCCTGTTAATGTCCTTTAAAAAGTTATAAAACAATATCAATGTCCCTCCCTCCCCCAAAACATTGTCTGTGCAAAGGGAAGCTGCTTTTACGTAAAATCTTAGCAAGTGTTTCCACAGTAACAGACTCAGTGCACAGACCCCACGCCCCCAACCCGTGGTCAAGCTGTGCCGAGTCTTTGTAGAGAACCCTGCAATACCAGGTTGGTGGTGACCTTGGGGGTGGGCTCTGCCAGCAGAGAACGCCGGGCACCCATGTGACGATGTCGCCAGTCAGCAGCCCTCCCTGCAGCTGCGGTTGACGGCCTGCTGTCATTACAGGCAAAGCAAAAGCCAGGATATTCTTTTGAAATCTCAAGCTTCACCACCACCAAGCTCTGCTGAGGTGTGCCAAGGAGCCCCGACTCCTCAGCACAGCAGGCCACCACTGTCGCCCTCCCTCCGCATGGTTTGCCCTTTGGGATCAACATTGGTGGCTTCTGCTGTGTAACCAGCTGCCCCTTCCTCAGAGCAGCTGCTGAGGCAGCCCAGGAACAGGATGGCCTTTCCAGAGTCAAGCTCCACTTGAAGCTCACTCAGTAATATCCTTTCAGTATGTTTTATATTGTTTTCATTGCCTTTTTTTGTAGAAATAAAATTTGACCTTAGAATTTATCATCAAATGAACTTTGTCAAGGTTTGAATGTCAATGTCTTTTCAAGGCAAGTGGGACTGTCCTTAAAGCAGTGGTGCCACCCTGAGGGAGCTGTCGGCCTGACTGCCTGTGTTTACCAACTCACTTAGGGTCTAGATCCTGTGGAGAAGATTGCCTCAAGAGCTCTAGCTTTCTGCTTTAACCGTAGTTCGTTAACTTCAGGGCTACCTGGGGCTCACCTACTTGGAAGGCAGCTCTGGGTTTTGCCTATAAAGGAGTGAGCCAGGTCCTCTCAGGCAGTGTGACACTATCTAGTTTCCAAGTGCTTGGCTCCTGGGGTGCATAAATGAACTGTGCTTTAGTCTAGGTATGCACGGGGCAGGTTTCTGGAGACCTCATGTGCCCAGGATGGCCAGAGCACCGGGCCTGCGTTTCTACGTCTGTCTCTTCATTGGCAGAAAAGTGACAATGGATTTTATTTCATTCACATTCAGATTTGTAATAAAATGCCAAATTCTGTTACAAGTTGTCCAAACAAACCACCATTTGTTCTTGTTGCTTTTCTGAATCTAGAGATAGTCCAACTGTCTGATAGCTTAGTTCTACCTGCCTGTTACCTTCACTGCTCTCTGCTCACTATGGGAGGGCACCTTTATGCCAGCAGCCCCTCTCAGGGACTCTCAGCCCTAGTACTGACAACCATGGCCTGCCCTGGAAGCAGGGGTCTGGCTTGGAGTCAGTGGTGTCCCTCGGGGCTTGCATGCCTTGCTCTTTCTATCCCTGCCCTGGAGCAGGCTTTGAGCAAGCTGGCGGGCAGCTCTGGCTCTCCAGACTAAAGAAGAGCTGGATCCTTAGAGAAGGGATGTCTGTGAGCAGCCAGCCAGCCAGCCACCCACCCACCCCTGACACAAGTTGGCTCAGGAATTCACATCCCCCTGGTTCCTTGAAGTGCCCGGGTCTTGTCCTGCTCTTTCCACGATGGCAGAGAATAGGCTTTCTAAGATGCTGTGACCCCATCTGTCCTTAATAAAAATGTTCTCAGACACTAGTTTGGGTGTATGGGTTTCTTCCTTTGGGGATGGACATGGCTGGGGGCCTATGTTCTTGGAAACTAAAGAGAGTAGTGTCTAGGCCTCTGGTCTCTTTCCTCTGCTTCCCAGCCTCTAAAAGAGGCATACAGGTGTCTTGCCAGGTAGAAGTAGATGGGGCGGTCAACACTGGGAAAACTGCAGAGACCCCATGGATATCCAGGAGACTGACACACAAGATGTCACTTCATCCTTCTAGCCCCAAGAAAATGTGAACTGCATTTAGCAAACGTGAGAACTAGTCGAGAAAGGGGTTTGATCAGGGGCTTGAACTGAAGAGTATGTGTCTTTGAATCATAGCCATATCTGGAAACTCACTGGGTTTCTCAGACAGCTCCTAAGACACTACAGCACCAGCCAGGCCTGTGACAAGTGGCCACCAGATGAAATCAGTTTGCCTCCCAGCTGGGTCTGCAGATCTTGCAGGAATACTTCCTGGGGCATCGTTTTACATTGGCTTCCAGACATTCCTGGAGCCTTGCTGGCTTTGAACTCAGAATCTTCCCCGCTTGTTTCCCTCAAATAAGTATTTAGCTCTAACTCCCATACCCCCTGCATCCTGACTGTTCTTCTTCTACTCCCGTAGCCAAAGGCCCAGTTTCCTTGCTGCTGAGTAAGTAGCTTGTAAGCCATTCAGCTTTGGTTTGGCATGTCACTTCCTCTGGCCTTAAGAGATGTGTCCCCCAACATGCTGTGCAGTCTAATCTAGGGAGAAGTCAGTCTGATCTGACCTGACCTGCCCTGCCCACGGCC
Source organism: Peromyscus maniculatus bairdii (assembly GCF_049852395.1). Lineage (NCBI taxonomy): Eukaryota > Metazoa > Chordata > Mammalia > Rodentia > Cricetidae > Peromyscus > Peromyscus maniculatus. Next base: position 3,764,096 of record NC_134863.1, on the reverse strand, counting down.
TATGAGCAAACAGCACTGCCCCAGACAACACAGTTGAGGAAGAAACGGACACTGTGACATGGTACCCAGCCCAGGCCGCGTCTTGTAAATGGCATTTCCTGGATGACTCAAGACAGCAACCTGGAAAAGCAGACAGTACAGACCACTTACCCGGCACCACGCTCGAAGTCCAAAGAAGGAAGCTTACCTCTAAAGAACCTTCCTCCTCTTCCAGCGTGGCCCAGATCACACTGATTTGCCATTTGGAGGCTGGGCGGTATCCCAGCAGAGCTTTCCTTCCGAGCACTCCATTGAAGAGTCACACTCTAGGAGCTGTCTGTAGAAACGGGCTGCCCTCGTACTAGGCCTATAGCCAACAGCCAACAGAATGTGCACCCGAACCACAGGAGTCGGGGGAGGAGGTGAATGGTAGACAGCAGAGGAGTCACTGCCCAGGGCAGGGTCGAAGAAGGCTATAATAGACTGAGGCCAACAAGGTGGGAGGAACAAGATCCCTTCAGGAAGCCACGTGTCTTATCAGGTCAGGTGAGAACTTGCTTCCCTGACCCCCAGTTCCAGGATAGATGTAGGCCATGGCAGGTCAGTTCAAAGCCCTGCTCACCTGTAAGTCTGTGGTTAGGGCACAGCATGCATGAAACTCTGGGCTTAGTCCTAAAAACCATGTAAATGGAGTGATGATGCACAGCTGTAATCCCAGCATTGGCAGGAATAACAGCTCAGTGCCATCCTTGGCGAGTATCAAGACGGTCTGGTTTTGCCTAGCGTTCATGTGGTATCCCAGTTTCCTTTCCATCTTCCAAAATGGTGCAAAGCTGTGCTCCACCCCTTCCTGTCTACTCCCTCCCGGCAGAGCATCCATAGAGCAGATGTAGCTAGAATCCCAGCTTCTCGTTTCTGCAGAAGACTACCCCTCCTGGAAAAATGTACACACTCCTATAACTTGCAGAGCCTCTTTGAATCTGTTTCCCTGAAGTGGCTTTCATATAGCAGGTTACCTCCCCTCTTTAGACGACTAAAACTACTACTGTAGTATGTGTGTGGGTGTGGGTGTGGGGTTGGAGGGAGGACAACTTTTGAGAGTTGGTTTTTTCCTTCCACCAGTCCTGGGGATCAAACACAAGAACTTTTACACAATTGGCCATCTTGCTGGCCCCTCAGATAACCTCTTTTTAAATGAAACTTATGCTTGTTACCATATGCCTCCCCCAAACACCCTAATGAGGATCTTTTATTCCCCTCCCATTAGAAAAAGAAAAGAAATGTAAGCATTGCTAGGGCACAGTGGTATGGGCTTGCAGTCCCAGCTAATAGGAGGTGTTGGAGGAGGACCCCTTGAGCCCAGGACTCCAAGGCCAGTCTGAACAACGTGTTAAGACCCCCATTTCAAAAACAAAACACATGGACCATGGTATGCTTGTACCCCCTCCCAACACAAGTGCAAGCAATTAATTTTTTAAGGGATTTAAAGCATGAACAAAATTAAAATTAGAAAGTGAAGATATTTTTTGCATATCTTGGTTTGAGCCACAAAGGAGCTCTCTGTGCCCATTCTTATTTCTGTGAAGGATACCTGGACACTATAAACTGGCCAAATCTGAAAGACATTACTTTATTCACACCAACCTCTCTCCACTGCTCCAGTAAACAGGTGGTTTTAACGGCAACATGAATTGGCACCAAATGCTCAGGCAGGCCTTAAGTCCAGATGTCACAGACCAGGCAGGGCTGCGCAATACTGCTCAGCGGCGAGGACCTGGGTTAGTGACTTGTCATTCTAAGAAACCAGACCCTGCTCCAAGGCCAGGTTCCACGCTGAACCAGAGCGTTAGCCCTGGCCTTCCTCCACAGTGAGAGGCAGTTCGTAGCGAGCCTTTGGTGTCAGGGTAGGGAAGGCTCCAGGAAGGGCTCAAGCGTTGCCTCACAGGGGACCCCTTCCCCGGGCCTTTTGGAATCCAGGTCGTCTAGGGCGCAGAGCTGCACACCATTCTGGGCCAGCCGAGCCCGCAAGGTGGGTGCAGTGAGGACGTGCAGCTCGTGCAGCCGCTCCCAAGAACAAGAGAAAGCATCGGGGCCCTCACCGCAGCCCCCTGCTGGAGGCACACTGGGGTATCCTGGGTGTGCCATCAGTTCGGCAGTCAGGGCACGGCCAGCAGGGATATCTTCGAGGGCCCGTGCCAGCGACGCCAAGACGCGGTGAGCAGACATGTGGCGGCCACAGGTGCTCAGGCCCACAAAGGCGTCGGTCCACCTGTGAGTGCCACGATAGAGATGTTGCCTAAGTTCCGGTAGGGCTAGGCAGAGGGTGAAACAGGCCAGCAGGTCAATTCCTAACTCGTTTGGCTGAGAAAAGGGCACATCTGGCCAAGTGAACGCACCAGGACCTTTGGGGACGAGGCAGGGTTGGATGGGGTGGAGGAGGGCGGTGCTCACCGCAGGCCGTGGCGGGAGAAGGGGCCCATGGCAGCCCGGGCATCGCGCTCCACAGTGCAGGCGAAGGCACGCGCTGGTGCTTCCAGCCACGAGCAGCTGCCCACGCCGCATTCTACTGGCAGCCGCGTGAAGCGCACCCCGAACGCCTGCAGGGCCTCGGCGAACACCTGACACACTCCTGCTTGGAGGGGTGGGCTCAGCATCGACCTCCCACCAACCCTGGAGAGCAGCCCCCTCCCCCATGCCCATCAGAGCGCTTCAGTCCGCGTACCTGGGAGCACGTGCACGTGCTGGTGCCCGTCTACGTGCGTGGGGGACCTGCCCATCAACTCCCGGAAGCGGCTGAGTTGAGCTTCTAGTTCCTCCCGCACCTGGAGGGGCACAGATACCTTGAACTTCTGGAAGTAGCCACAAAACGAAGAGCTCCGTTTGGTGCCACGGTGCGACTGCTCCAGTGTTTGAATTAGGAGCGTATCCAGCGCCCGCGTTTGCCCCAACGACTTCCTTTAAAACCTCTGGGCTGAGCTCTGAGGATCCTGATGAGCATCCTCCTGCAGCCACGCCTCCGCACCTGGGGCAAAGCAACGTCTCCAGCCGCTAAGGCCTCCCGAAATCCCATCTTCCCGAGGAAGAAGCCTTCTGGGCTGAGGAGCGACGAGGCGTTGTGGCGGGCCGGACCCACAGGACGGCCCTCGGACAGGTTGGCGTGGAGGCCCGTGGGAATGCTGTGTCTGCAGGCGGAGCGCGAGAGCGAGCAGTCTGCCACCGAGCGGGCGGCCCCCCAAACCCGCCCGGTCCTGCAGGGCGCCGCCCTTACCTGCGGGCCAGCTCGGCCGCGCTCTCGGCGGCTGTGCCGTTGACCAGCAGTGACACGCTGGTCACAGTTCCTGCCAGGAAGGCCTCCACGATGCCCTCATCGCGCCTCGGGCAGTAACCAAAGTCATCAGCGGTGACAACCAGCTGCACGCGGGGCCAAGCCATTGCTGCCGAGCGCCGTCTGGAGACCGGGGGGAATGGGCCGCAGCATCCGGACTCCGGCCCTGGACGCTGCCGAGGCCCCACCCCGACGCACACGCCTAAGTGCGACTGCACGCCGCCGTTGCTTTTGCCACCTAGAGGTCTCTGAGCGTACTGCAGACGCCCGGGTCAGCCGCTCTGCAAAGTTTTTTTTTGGCCCATGTCTATATCCATCTCTCTCTCTCTCCCCTCCTCCCTCTCCCCTCTCCTCTCTTCTCTCTCTCTCTCTGTCTGTCTCTCTGTCTCTGTCTCTCTCTGTCTCTCTCTGTCTCTCTCTGTCTCTCTCTGTCTCTCTCTCTCTCTCTCTCTCTCTCTCTCTCTCTCTCTCTCTCTCTCTCTCTCTCTCTCTCTCTCGTCTGGTCCTGCTGAGACTAGACCCAGGACCCCCTGGAACCGTAGTTAATAGATGGTTGTGACTGACCCACATATGAACACATGCTGGGACCCAAACTCCAGTCTTTTGCAAGAGCAGTAAGCTCTCTACCACTGAGCTATCTCTAGCTAAAAAAAAGAAAAAAAAAAGAAAAAAAAATTGGTTTTTGAAAAGTAATTTTTTTAAATGGTGAAAACAAGAGAGATACTCAAGAAAAAAATCCCCTTCCTCTTCTCTACCATTGCTAAGTTCCTGAGCAGTGTACTGTCATACCGTTATTTTCTCTAAGAAAAGACGCCCACTCACTCTCACTCTTCTCCATCACTAAGGGATGATGCCAGGTTATTTCATCCTTGTGATGTTAATTTTCTTTGTTTTTATGCAGTGCCTATGAGCTTTTTCTTGTTATTAGATGTTTTTACTTTTTTTCAAATAGTCTGTTCCTCACTGGCTCTAAGGTGTGTGTGGGGCTTTTTCTTAGTAAAAGCTCTGTTGTTGTTTTTTTCTTTCTGAGACAGGTTTCTCTGTGTGGCCCTGGCTGTCCTGGAATTCACTCTGACCAGACTGGCCTGGAACTCAGAGATCTGCCTGCCTCTGCCTCCTCAGTGCTGGGGTCCCAGGCGTGGCTGCCACTGCCCGGATGTAAAAGCTCTACATGACAAGAACACACGCATGCAGACCAGCGGCTGCGCTGGAGAAAGCCTGAACCCATCTTCACCGTGAGCTGCAGGCAGCTTTTCAATACCTCCAGTAAGGTCCAGTAAGGTTTTCTTACACATAACTTACCAGTAGTCACCATGGTGACAGCCAGCATTTGCTTGGTAATGTGGCTGTCTTGATATTGTTTCAAACACAGTCTTATGTATCCCAGGCTGACCTCACTATTCATTCAGCCGGGGCTAGCCTTGAACTTCTGACCCTTGCATGTGCCACCACACCTGGTACAGGGAATTGAACCAAAGGCTTCATGCATGTTAGGAAAACACTCTGCCTGTCTTGGTTTCTCTTGTAGAATGCCTGTTACTCAAATCAAGCCTGTGATATTGGTAATTTTGTTTCTGTTTTACAGCTGAAGAACCTGAAGACTCACCAGAGAAGTGAGTGGAGCAAGAACTGTTCTCTACAGGTTGGAGCTTAACCTGTTCTGGTTCCTCCCACCTTGTCTGACCCCCTGGATCACAGGCAGAGGGGAAAGAGTATAGTTTAATCACAACGGTACCTGATGATGCTTTGTAAGGGTTTCCTGGCGTAAACACTGCTGTGTCCAGTCATAGTGATTGTTGAACCATCAGGGAACATCCAGCCACTGTGCCCCTCTGGGAGGCTGCTCTCTGAAAGGCCAGAGGCCTTGAGGCCCTGGGCCCTGAGAACCATAGATGGAGAAGAGGAACTACTAAGCACTTACTGTGCTGGGAATGAATGGAGTCATTAGAGATCAGGGCTCACGGATTGAATGCCTGCCCTAAAGAAGTACCAGCTGTTAGACGAGAAAGACAACGTGGCAATAGAGGACGGGCTGGCTGCAAATCTGTTGGGAATGACAAGCTTCTGTGATGAAGGGGAAAAGAAAAAAGTTGAGGTGAGTTTATATGGGGTTTCCATAAGGTGCAATGTGTATTGAAAGAAGGTCTTTGTGGCCGGGTGGTGGAGCACTCCTGTAATCCCAGAACTCAAGAGGCAGAGGCAGGTGAATCTCTGAGTTCGAGGCTAACCTGGTCTACAGAGTGAGTTCTAGGACAGCCAGGGCTACACAGAGAAGCCCTGTCTGGAAAAACCTATATATAATGTAATACTCACTTGTGGAAGGGTGCTCGGCTCAATTTACAGACGAGGAGGCGGTGTTGAGAGCCTGAGTCACATCAGCAAAACAAACCAAAAACAGGGACAGGAATTGAAGCTAGATCTGTGTGGAAAACCAGGACTCTTCACTGCTTCCAAAAAGAAAGACTTGAGAAGGAAAAAGAAGCCCTGGGAGGAAGGCAAGAGTCGGAGGTCCAAGTCTGTGCAGCGACCAGGGATGAGCTGAGGAAGGTGTTTGTGTCATAAGTGGAGGCTGTGGCTTTCACCGTGAGGATCAGAGAAGCAAGCCCCAGACTCAGCGCCCTTGGCAGAATAAAGTCAAATCTATAAACATCCCCAAGCACGGTTCAGCTGGCTGGACAGAGAAAGCCAGCCAGGTGGGGGAGGAGCCAGTGTGGGCCCCACCCACAACCATTGTGTCGGGGAAGATAATGAGCGGGAGGCCGGGTCCTGGCCAATCAGAATGGAGTATGTAAATCAGCGCCCTCCGAGGCTGCGGGGGCGGGGTTCCAGGGCACTGTGCGGTAGTCCTTAAACCGGTGCTGACCGGGCGAGCGGACCCCAGAAGCGCAGAGGAGACGCTGGTGAGCTGCTGGGGCCGCCAAGGCGCCTCTGGTCTGGAAAATTTGTTGGGCACACTAGTCGTCCCAGACAGTTGCAAACAGAGGGCAACTGTCCGCAGATGCCTGGCAGGTCCCAGCAGAGAGGGGTGGGGCGTCTGAAGCACACCCCGAACAGGGAGTGAGGGGCCCATAGAGGCCTGGATCTACCTTCACTTCCTCTCCCGCCCTATACAGAGGAGTCTGCATCTGTGCTGTCGAACCTGAGAAAGGAAGCAGAAAGCAAATTTAATTACCCACATCATGGCAAGGTACCGCCACCACTCAGGATATCTGGCTGATGACGAGGCTGGTCACAACACCTACATGGCTCGGGTAAGTTTGTCCAGCTGACCCGACATTAGTGTCCGGACTACTTCCACCGCTTTCTCATCTCCAGTTGATCTCCCTGGGTCACCTGGCAACACCCAGATTTTAGCTTTGACTCCCCTTAGGCCTGCCTGCCGAGCCCTGATCACCCTGATCACCCTTTCACACTCCCCTCCCCGTGGCCCTCAGGGGGTACTCGGGTGGGCTGGAAGACCTGAGGAGGAGCATGGAGTCAGGAGTCAGCGTGGAGACTCAAGCTGGAGAAGCAGGCTCTAGTCCTCAAGTGTAGCGCCCCAGGGAAGACAATGCAGGGTTGTGCTAGAGACAGGAGGAGGTAGAGGAGGAGGAAGGGCCTCATAGCTGCCCTCTCATACCATGAACACAGAGTTCCACTTTCAGGCTCCCAGCTAGGCCTGGCATATATGAAATATAGGCATTGGGGACCTTCAGGTCACCCCTACTTTGCAGAGAAGGCCTGAAGAGGATCTGTTCTGAGCACTGTCACACAGCCTGAAGGTAGCAGAGCTGGGATTCAAACCCAGGATTACCAGACTTTTAATGTCATTCAGAGCTGTGAGATGGTCCAGTGAGTTAAGGCACTTGGCATCAAGACTGATGGCCTGAGTTCCATCCTCAGGATCCACACAGTAGAAGGAGAGAACCGGTTACAACCAGTTGTCCTTTGACCTCCACACATGCACTAAGGCACACATGCACCCACAGATGCTATAAAAAATCAAATGCAGGGGCCTGGAGAGATGGCTCAGAGGTTAGGAGCACTGACTGCTCTTCCAGAGGTCCTGAGTTCAATTCCCAGCAACCACATGGTGGCTCACAACCATCTGTAATGAGATCTGGTGCCCTCTTCTGGCCTGCTGTCATATATGCTGTATACATAATAAAAAAAAAAATCAAATGCAGTTCAGTGGTTGAACATTTGCAGAAGCATGTTTAAGGCCCTGGGTTCAAGTCCTAGCACCAACAAACCTAAAAAGAGAAAAAGTCTTTCTCATTGTTCAGTCCCACGCAGCTCCTAATAGCTCCTTAGGAGGACTCCAGAAATAACCCCACCCCTTGCCGAGCACCCTGCCTGCTATGACCAGTCTGTCTGTTCAGATGCAGCTGCACAAGAAGCACCTGTTGCCAGAAAGGGGGTCAACCTGCAGACTTGGACGTGTGCCACACCTACCATCCATGAACCGATACTCAGAGCACCAGGGCCACCAGCAAAAGCCTAGGCGCCCCCAGGTGTTTGGCAGCTTCCTGGATTTCCTGACGGAGGGACAGGTACTGGAGAGCCTGCAGACAGTGGTGGAGCAGGCAACAGAGCGTTTGGCTACCACCAAGACAGAGGCCGGAGTGCCACTGGTGGATGTACAAGACCCATTGGAGGTGCCAAGTGGCAGGCAGCGGGCCCGAGGCAGGCCCAGCATCAACTCTGTGCGCCGGCACCGCACTCGGCCCACGCTCTGTGCTGGGCGCCCAAACAATTACCCGTCCCGCTCCAGCTCCGTGTCCGACGGCCATAGCAGTGTCACAGCTGGCTGGCCGGGCTCCCACGGCCAGGACAGTAATCCTGGTGCCCGAGGCCTAGGCTCACTGCCACCTATGAGGGACAAACTCCTGCTTGAGAAAAACCTCAAGAGGCTACTGCGTCTGGAGAACAAAGGGGTGAGATCTGTGGCCATGCTAAAGCTGGCGCAGGGTGGGCCTGAGCTCAGGGCTGGGTTGTTAGGCCTGGGTGGACACCGCTCAGCCTTCCTTTCTCTTTGCAGAAAGGCCTGAATCAATCCTGCTCCCGGAGGGACTCTCTGCTGTGGGACTCACTGGGCAGCCATACCAGCAGCCAGTGGACCCGGGAGCAGCCCCTGTCTTGGGTCACTGGGCTTTGGGGATCCAGCTCAACCACCCCTGAAACATCAGAGCTGGGACTCGGAGAACAGGAGATGATTTTCCTTAGAGAAGAGTTAAACAAGGAGATGAAGTCACTGTTTAACCAGCCAGCATCCTTCAACGTGCCTGCCTATTGTTCACTCAGGGAACCCCATTGTACCCTGGACTTCCTAGCTGAGCATCGCCTCTTTCCTGCCCTGCAGCGTGTGGTCAGCCAGGCCGTAGACAAGCTCAGCCATGCCTGCCGCCACGACAGCTTCCCCCTCTTCCCTGTTGCCTCGGAGCCCGCCTCAATGCTGCCTGGGAACTCTGATCTTCTGCAGCCGGACTCTAAGGCATCCGTGCCCACCAGCAGGGAGGATGGGGTAGAGCCGTGTGACTCTCCTACCACAGCCTCCAGCCTTAAGACCGCTCGTAAGAAAAGCAAGGGCAGACGGGAGTCCCCCTCCATGTCTAACGCCCAGATGACTACCAGATTCAGGCTCAAGGTGATGCCTACGCAAGTGTCTAATGTCCCTACCCCCTCACTGCACTCCCTGCAGGAGTCCCCTGACTCCGATCCCAAGCTGCAGAAACCACCTGTGGCCCTGAGCTCCAAGCGGATTATTCAGCCCTGTCACGGCCTGCACCTCACCCTGCCCGCCCCTGGGATCACAGTGGAGGTTGCCTCTGGCCGCATCAGGGGCCCCATCTAGCATCCTCTTCCCTCCCTCCCCCCTTCCCTGTGTTCTCCCCACGCCTTTTTTTGGGAAAAAGCTTCTCCCTTCCTCTACTGCAGTGTGTTCAGAGGTGGCCTCAGGAGTAGGGCTGGAGGCGTAGAAGAATGTCCGCAGGGAAAGGGCTCCTCCCCACACCGGGGAGCCGCTGTCGCTGATGTCCAAGGACAAGATCTCTTGCCCTGAGTTGCAGAAATCTTCTGGGGGAGATCCAAGCTGCTGGGGGGCAGGAAACCTAGCCTACCTATTTTCCCAGGGGTTGTCAAAGACTAATAAAGGCTATTTTTACCCTGCGATTTTTTTTCTCCCTGAAACAGGGTGTCACGTAGCCCAGGCTGGTCTTTCAAATTCATTCCATAGTCGGGGATGACCTTGGACTCCTGATATTCTTGCCTTTACCTTCTAAATGCTGGGATTACAGGCACGTATCATCATGCCTCCTGCAATTTGGGTATTTTTTAAAATTATTGTTTGTGAGCCTCCCCCCGAAAAAAACAGGGTTTCTCTGTGTAGCCCTGACTGTCCTGGAACTCTCTCTGTAGACCAGGCTGGCCTCGAACTCAGAGAGTCCCCTACTTCTGTCTCTCAAGTGCTGGGATCAAAGGCAAATGCCACCACACCCTGGCTTTGTGAATCGCAGAGACCCTGCCACATGTCTCCTATGAACAGGAGCCTTTACCAAGAGCACCACTCTGTATTCTAGGGTGGAGTAGGTCAAGCTGTCCTAATCCAGCTGTAGGACTCTAGTCTTTCTGCTCGGTAAAGGGGACATTGGTCAGGAAGTATGTATGAAGACATAGGGGGCCTGACCCTTGGAGGTCCTGGAGTCTCTCAGCCCTCCATCATCAGGCTCAGGTGTGATTCCTCCTGTACACCAGCTTGCAGGAGCCCAGGCTGCCCAGGCTGCCCAGGCTGCCCAGGCTGGTGGGCACTGCTCTAGCCCTGACAGGTGAGGCGTGGAGAGTGAATGTCGTGGCAGAGCAGGTGTGGCAGGGACGATTGGTACAGGAGGGCACAGGGGTGTGGTTTCTCAGGGCAGCAGAGGGATGGCAGCAACAGGGCTAAATGTCTCCCTTCCCTCCTTGCCTGTTGCACAGAGCCCTGGCACAAAGTTTCCGAGGAAGAAGCCCCTGCCGTCCATCTCATCTGTGTCCAGCTTGTCCTACATCTCTAACCCCTGGTTTGAGGAGCTCACTAGCTTTTTGGTTGAGCAGGCGGTCTCCCTGCTTCTCTGCAAGCACAAGTTTGAGGAAAGCCTCACTAAGCAGCTTGGCTTCATCTCCTTTCCTATCACTGAGTTTCTCATGGACATCTTTCTGGGCTTCAAGAAGGTGAAGGGCACCCACATCCGTTTGTCCTCAGACATCAACTGGACCTGCCTTCTGCGCAAGTTGGAAGAAGCCGAGTTGGCAAGGCAGGCCATGAGGCATGCCTCCAGGTCCGCGGCCTCCCGCCCTAGTACCTCCCGTGTTGGCACCTCCCGCCATAGCTCAGAATCGCCCTCCGTGCAGCCCAAACTGACAGGTGACGCCCCTCAGGATCAGAGTGCAGGGTCCCGATTCTCCCTGCGTCCTGAGTTGCCAATCCGCCAGCTGCTCAGCCCTCGGGATCCTGGCATAGGCCAGGAACAGATGCCCAGGAGCCCTTCAGAGCCCAAGCTGTCTGTGTTCAGTGCTGGTATGGTCTCCAGATCCTCCCAGTCCAAGGAAGTAGTAAATACCGAAGAGGGTGAGGACAGTGAAGAGGAGGAGGACGGGGGAAGTGAAGAAGATGAACTCAAGAATTCCTCTGAGGATGAGCAGCCTGAGGTTAGCCTGCCTGAGCCTGAGGTGGAGGACTTAATCAATGAGTCCATCGTAAAGAGCCCCAATGACTCCCCATGAGACCCCTGGAAGCCACACAGAGTGCTCCCCTCTGCCTCCTCCTGCCCTATCCCAGCAGCTGGCCGCCCAGCCGGACCCTGTCCAGTGAGGGTCAGACAAATGGGTGCTCAGCAAGTCCTGCCGCTGTTATCAAAGGAGCGAGAGACAGGTGGAAATAAATGCCACGATGATGACACAGTTGTCCAGTCCCGGGTGTGTTGTGTCTTTCCTTGCACCTGGATGGATGCCTACCCTTGAATAGCACCTGCAGGGTGAGCCAGCCCTGAAGTTACATGCTTTTCTTTGGGATACAAGACAGAGCACTGATGCCACACTAAAGGAATAATTTTACCAAGGTCCAACTTGGTGAACCAATGATTTTATTGGGTTTACAGGAGAATGGATGAGTGATTTCCTACAGGAGTGTGTGACCTCCAAACAGCTCCATCACCAAAAAGTCTCATGCCAGTTTGGATAATGACAATAGCTGCATAAACAGGAATCCCCTCCCCTGCCCGCCGCCCCCCCCCCAGCCTAGGCTCCACTTCTTCCATACTGTGTAGACTCTAGTACAGTGGTTCTCAATTCCTAATGCTACGGCCCTTAGTACAGTTCCTCATGCTGTGGCGACCCCTCAACCATAAAATTATTTTTGTTGCTGGGCGGTGGTGGTGCACGCCTTTAATCCCAGCACTCGGGAGGCAGAGGCAGGTGGATCTCTGTGAGTTTGAGGCCACCCTGGTCTACAGAGCGAGATCCAGGAAAGGCACCAAAACTACACAGAGAAACCCTGTCTCGAAAAACCAAATAAATAAATAAATAAATAAATAAATAAATAAATAAATAATAAAAATAAACATGCTAAGGTTCCAGCTGTGTCAGGTCGAGAACTCCACATGATCCCAGCTTGTATGTGTGTCTGTATGTCTGTCCCTTCTTTGGCACCCTGAGTCAAGGTTTCAGGACCCGTGCCTTTCTGTTAATGGCAATGTCTGCTTTGGGAAGATCTTCCCTCAGCTTGGGTAGCTTCCTTCTTGCTTTGATGTGCTCCACGCTCACCTTGAAACTATGGAAGAATACAGCCACACCCTTCTGACCCTTGCAGGGCTCTCTTTCTTTCTAATTTGCTTTGTTGTCTCTAATTCCAGAGACTGAGTTTTCGTGCCAGGCCATATCGTGGCTGTTGGTTGGAGGTTTCAAGATCAACATAACTGTCCAGCAACAGTTCTTGGTAGGAAAGATGTATTATCAGGGTCCTCTGGAGTAACAGAATTTATAGAATGAATCTCTTTATAAATATGTATAGAAATGGGGTTCATTAGAAAGATTAACAGGCTGTGGTCCAGCTGATCCGAAAATGGCAGGCTGTGAACAGAAAGTCCAAGAATCCAGGTGTTGTTGTGTGCACAAGCCTGGGTGTCTCAGCTGTTCCTCAGTACACACTGGAATCCTGAAGAAGCAGGCTCTAATGCCAGTGAAGGAATGGACTTGCTAGCAAGGTGAGAGCAAGCAGGCAAAGAGCAAAAGTTCCCTTCTTCCATGTCCTTACATGGGCTTCCAGCAGAAGGCATGGCTCAGATTAGATCTGGATTAAAGATCTGGAATAAAGATGTCTTCTTGGCTGGGTGGTGGTGGCGCACACCTTTAATCCTAGGGAGGCAGGAGCAGGTGGATCTCTGAGTTTGAGTCCAGCCTGGGCTACAAAGAGAGTTCCAGGACAGCCAGAACTGTTACACAGAGAAACTTTGTCTCAAAAAACAGAAACAAGCCAGGTGGTGGTGGTGGTGGCGGCGGCGGCGGCGGCGGCGGCGGCAGCGGCGGCGGCGCACGCCTTTAATCCCAGCACTCGGGAGGCAGAGGCAGGCGAATCTCTGTGAGTTCGAGGCCAGCCTGGTCTACAGAGCGAGTTCCAGGAAAGGCGCAAAGCTACACAGAGAAACCCTGTCTCGAAAAACCAAAAAACCAAAAAACAAAACAAAACAAAAACAAAAAACAGAAACAAACAAAAAAAGATGTGTGCTCTTGCCTCAAAGATCAGATTAGAAGTTGTAGCACGAATCCTAATTGGTTTTAATAAAAACCCAAAGCCAGATATCAGGGTAAATGCAGAAAGATCAGGAACACAAAGGAACGAGCCACAGCCACCTCTCACCTCACCAACTCCTCAGCCGAAAAAGCTGAGATCCTGTCTCCTCCCGCCTTATATTCCTTTCTCTGCCCAGCCATGTCACTTCCTGTCTCAACCTGCCTAGTGCTGGGATTAAAGGTGTGTGTGCCACCACTGCCTGGCCTCTATGGCTAACTAGTGGCTGGCTTTGCCCTCTGGTCTTCAGGCAAGCTTTATTTGTTAGAGCACAAACAGAATATCACCACAAGAAGTGGATCTCCCCACTTCAAATGAAGCAGAAATTCCTCACAGGTGTGTCCTCTATTTTTGGGTTTTAGATAATTCTGGATGTAGTTAACAACTAAGAAGAGCCACCACAGGTCTTCCTGGAAGGGCCTGCGGCTCCTACTGACTGGCGGCTTTCCTGCCAGAGCTCTCCTAGAGATGTAGCCCAGTTGGAGTGCTTGCTGAGGATGCACAAAGCCCTGGGCTCCACTTCCAGGACCATTCAAACTAGACACAGTGGCAGTCCAGAACCCCCTGCACTTGGGAGGTGGAGCAGGAGGGTTGGAAGTTTAAGGTCGTCCTTAGCAATACAGCAAGTCCAAGGCCGGCTTGTGACACATGAGACGCTTGCCTCAAAATTAGCAAACACACACACACACACACACACACACACACACACACATCTAGTGGACTTGTGTTGCCTCTCCCTGAGGCATAGACCCTCAGAGGCTCCCCTGATTCATAGAGATCAGGCCCTTTTGGCCATACTTGACCACTTAGGGACCCAGAAAGGGGTCCCTCCACAAGGCCCTGGGATATGGAGAGGAAGCAACTATAGAGCTTACTCTGGAGACAGGCAAGAGAAACATGGTCACACCTTATATTCAAGGAGAGCTTGGCTGTCATTCTGCAGGACCAAGATCCTAAGGTGGTGGATCAGGGACCCATTTATATCAGAGGCCATTATAGCCCAGTGGTTCCTTGTTGCTATGTCCCATTGGCCTGACCCTATTCCAAAGCTAAGACCGTAGTTAGGACAAACCAAGAGATTCCGGTTACTTGCACTGGTCACTGGAAACATATGCAGATGGTGGAGAGTGGCCTTTGACTACTCTTCCAGAGACAAAATATCCTGTCAGAAGACACCTGTCAAGAGGGGTCCCTTGGTTTTCAAAGACAATCACTACCACTGTCAGTTTCCATTGCGAAGTCCAAAAAGAGAGCCTTGCTCTGCCACAGCCTCAGAGATGCACATCTCTGGGGAGACTGGGAGAAACGCTTTGGGAATCACTAATACATTATGCTAGAAACATGGCATCTTTAGCCCATGTTCTGGTCATCTTTTGGAAGACTTAAGTAGCTTCAAGGGTAGTAATCATGCCATTGAAGTTGACAGGCTAAAGTTCATGTCATTGTTTTCAGCTGTTCGTGTCTAAAGCTGGAACATTCTAAATGAGCTCTCTCCCTACAGAGTCTCTCCTACATGCAGCCTCTCTAGATTCAGTCATCTAGCCTGAATTTTACCTCTCTCTCTCTCTTTCTTCTGTCCTTCCTTCCTTTCCTTCTTTCTTTCCTTATTTTATGTGTATGGGTTTTTTGTTTGTTTGTTTGCACCATATGTCTGCCCCCCCCCGGAAGAGAAAAACAGATCCCATGGAACCACAGTTGGAGACAGTTGTAAGCTTCCATGTGGGTGCTGGGAATTGAACCTGGGACCTCTGGAAGAGCAACCAGTGCTCTTAATTGCTGAGCCATCTCTCCAGCCCTGAATTGTAGTTTTCATAAACCTCAGAGACTTTCTAGAAGGAGGAGTAAGAACTGCTGAAGTTTTTGAGGCTGCAGCTGAGAAGCCCCCCAATGCTTCCCTCTTCAGTTTTTCCATTGGTTAGAGTCACAATGTCCGCACAGATTCAAGAGCATAGGAAAAGGAAACTGTTGCTCGAATTTCTAAAATAGTCTTTTAACAAAAACCCAGAGCCAGATACAGGCTTACAGCACAATGGGAAAACCCTGGAGGGCAGAAGTTTGCTACAGATGTTTTACAATCTTGCATCTAAGCTGTTAACGTCCATTATGCATGATTCATAAGGAACTTCCCTTAAGGATTCAGGAGGGTGGAACCCGGCAGGGAATTAGCATAGGGATTATATCAAGGTCAAGGTCAGCAAGCAAGGCAACAGCTATCTAAAACGGGGGCCAGGCACTTACAGGTCCCCCTTTTACTAATAAATGAGCTTCTGACTTAGGTTGCATGGGACATCAGCAGGTCACCTTACCCGTCATGGAGACGCCTGCCCAGGCCACACAGGCACTCTGTCTTAGGTTGGTGAGTGCCCCCTAGGCATTACCCATCTCTGAATACTCATTATCATACAGGCTCAATCATGTGTGAGCTGCAGAGTTAACTGCTGCCAAAGATCTCAAAGTGGCACTGGGCTTGCAATCTGTGTGTTCGACACAGAAAAGATCAACAGAAGTCCTAACCCACCCATAGCCAGTAGGTTAAAGGCAATTGAGCCTTTCCCTTCCTTAACAAGCTTTACTGCAAATTGGAGTCCTTGTAAGATGGTATCCCAAAGGCAAATGGAACTTGAGTTAATAAATTTATAATTTTAAAAGCCAATCGAAATGTATATAACTATTGAATTAAATTTATCATGCCCAATAGAATGAAAGATTAATTAACTGTAGTAGCTACTTTTGCTGCCAGGGTCTCCACTGTGCTAGCTATATAAGCAATTATGAAATGGTAATCCCAGAAACAGTAGCAGTGGTGGCCACCTCTGCTATAACAGCAACAACAGCACCAGCAATGTCAAATTCTCTTCTGGAGTGTGTGGGCATCCACTGGCATGGACAAAACTCCAGGAACACGAACTGTCAAGGTCCATTTTTCTTGATCCCAGCACGACTTAATCAGGCAGCTCTGCAAAAGAACAACTAAGAACCATAAAGAAAAAACAGGCAGCTTACAAAGAGCATAACTAATGATCTTATAATGGCTACATTTAGGCTGATAATTTTGTTTTGGTTTTTCGAGACAGGGTTTCTCTGTGTAGTTTTTCACTTTTCCTGGAGCTCACTTGGTAGCCCAGGCTGGCCTCGAACTCACAGAGATCTGCCTGGCTCTGCCTCTGAAGTGCTGGGATTAAAAGCGTGCGCCACCAATGCCCGGCTACTCACTTCCTTCTTAGTGTTGGGATTAAAGGTGTGTGTGCTTCCCAAGCAAAAGCATAAGATCTCAAGTGCTGTGATTAAAGAGGTGTGACTCTCAAGTACTGGGATTAAAGGTGTGTGCCACCACTGCCTGGCTGTTTCTGTCCTAGACTGAGCCAATCTCATCTAGTCCAGGGTGGCTTTGAACTCACAAAGATCCAGACAGATCTCTGTCTCCTGAGTGCTAGTGTTAAAGGTATGTGCCACCACTGCCTGGCATCTGTGTTTAATCTAGTGGATTGTTCTGTTCTCTGAACTTTAGGCAAATTTTTTTGTCTAAAATAATAAAAGGTTATAACTAATATAAGAAAAACTATATACAATAAGTACAATAAGTATATACAATATATACAGTCAAGAATTACATTAACAATGTCCAGTCCATAAACATTTGACAGATTCAGAGAAAATACTCCATTATTTATGCTATTTTGGTGAGTCTAAAATGTTGTACCACCAGGTGGTGGTGGTGGTGGTGGCAGCGGCGGCGGCGGCGGCGGCGGCAGCGGCGGTGGCGGCCTTTAATCCCAGCACTCGGGAGGCAGAGGCAGGTGGATCTCTGTGAGTTCGAGGCCAGCATGGTCTACAGAGCGAGATCCAGGAAAGGCACAAAGCCACACAGAGAAATCTGTCTCAAAAAAAAAAAAACAAAATAAATAAATAAATAAATAAAATGTTGTACCTAATTCACTTTCTATCCTAACTTGTATTACCAACCAAAAACTATCTTTTGATGTTTTTTTTTTCAAACTTACACACTTTACACCTCTTTAGTGAGTTTCTTTTCTGGACTTGTTAACAAGGAAAACTATAACTATAACTATCTAGTTTTCAACTCCATCAGAGATCTGAGAAGGAAATAATACTTACTGAGTAAGCAGGAAGTGCAAACAAGCTACTTCCAACAATTTTGAGAAATGACAGAAACAACTGGCTGCCTAGACAGTTACCCAAGGTTTCTCTGCAATGTTGGGGCATCCATCTTCGGCCTACAGGCTTAGCATATCTGACAGACTCATCTGTGAAGCAGGATTTTCTGAAGGGCCTTCCTACCTTCAATTGGCAAGGATCAGCAGTCCTTTCTTTTGGGTTCTGGTTGTCCATTTGGACAGCATATGGTCAGCAGTTGAGGCAAGGGCAGTTTCTTGCCTAGTGGCTAACTTGCCACAAAGAAAGTAAACTCCATATGGAGCATCTTCAATGCCCATCATCTTCTCTGAAGTAGGTTGGTGCTGCCAGGAGCAAACATGTCTCATTGTCATAAAAAAAAAAATCTATGTTATTAAAACATCTTAAATGTCATATTCTGTAGGTCTCTGAAGTGTTTGAAGATGACCTGTCTATCTAAAATATATCTCTTTGACCTTGAAAACATACCTAATATGACTACAAATTCCAGTGTAATAACTACTAACTTTCATTTCTTTATATCCTAATTACTTGGTAACAATAACTTTCAAGGACTAGAAAACTGTATTATATTGTTAAATGAACTATATAGGTACAATAGCTTGAACAAGATTAGAAGTGAGTGTACAGTATGTTCTAACAAAAATAATCTCATATTTGTATCAATATATAAAATTTGTATACAATATACAAAAATCCAATCCAATATGAAATATTTAATACTAGTAGTTGCTTTTTTTTTTTTTCCGAGACAGGGTTTCTCTGTGTAGCTTTGCGCCTTTCCTGGAACTCGCTTTGGAGACCAGGCTGGCCTCGAGCTCACAGAGATCCACCTGCCTCTGCCTCCTGAGTGCTGGGATTAAAGGCGTGCGCCACCACTGGCTAGTAGTACTTGCTTTTTAAAAGTAGATTCAACAATCTACCTTTTTATCTTATCATATCCATATCCTCTCTTTTTTCATTTCAGAGTAGATTCAATAGTCTACCCTTTTATCCTATTATTTCTATATATTTTTTTTCAGAGTAGATTGAATAATCTACCTTTTATCTTATCATATCTGGGCACTTTGACGTCTGCTAACTGGAATGAGAGGAACCAATACCTTTATGTATGTTGATAAATATGCTGACAAGCCCCCAATGAGAGATGTTGTTCATGACCACGTTCGGAGGCCAGCTGTGAACCCTTCAACAGCTAGTTGGACCTTGACCTTATCTTGTCAGACATACATGCATGAGATCCCTTCCTTCTCAGCCTCCCATATTTACATGTTAATTTTGGATAGGGGCTTGACAAAGTGTCTCCATTTTGATTCTAGCAATTTTGACACAGCCAACTTAGAAACCTGTTTCTTCTGTCTGTCGGTCATGGCACTTGTGTCCTTGCCATCTTTGATTGTAAGTACAATGAGGAAAACCACTTCTTTCTCTTCTGTTGAGTCAGGGATTCAAAGATAGCCTGCTGGTGCCTCCAGTTCCAAGCATACACCACCATGGCTGGTTTACTGTGTTACTGGGGATCCAACTCAAGGCTTCAGACATGCTAGCCAGCCACTTTACCATGTGAACTATACTCCAGCCCCACAGCTTCCAGCTGGTGTCCGACATCTGCTTCCTTCATGATGCTGTGTAGAGAATGCTGCAGTGGGATCCAGCACAGGAGGAGCAGGCAGGCACACTGGTAGGTAGTGGTAGGTATCAGTTAGGAGAAGAATGGAACAGTGATGGGACACTTGGAAGAGATGTCATAGAATCCACTTAGGACTAGACGTTCTTTCTTGTGGACAAAGACAAGAAGTCAGCCACATAGTTAGGATGATGTCCTGCACTTAGGAGGTGGAAGCAGAAGGACCACTAATTCAAAGTTACCTTTGGCTATAAATAGAAATCAAGGCCAGTCTGGGCTACATTTGACCTATCGAACCAACAACTATCAGGAACCAGACTTCTATGTCTCAGGTTTTTGTGTTTTTATTTTATTTATTTGGGGTATGTGTATGTGTGTGTGTGTGTGTGTGGTGTGTATGTGTGTGTGTGTCTTTATTCATTGAGTGTGTGTGTGTGTATATGTGTGTGGTGTGTATGTGTGTGTCTTTATTCATTGAGTGTGTGTGTATATAGTGTGTGTGCATGTGGGTGTCTGTGTGTGTGTCTGTGTGTATGTGTGTGTAGTGTGTGTGCATCTTTATTCATTGAGTGTGTGTGTATATGTAGTGTGTGTGTATATAGTATGTGTGTGTATGTGTGTGTATGTGTGTGTGTATGTGTGTGTGTGTGGTGTGTGTGTCTTTATTCATTGAGTGTGTGTGTGTATGTAGTGTGTGTATATATAGTGTGTGTGTGTATATAGTGTGTGTGTCTTTATTCACTGAGCCATCTTGCCAACCTCCAGTTTGTCTTGAGCAGCTGATCATTGGTGTTACTCCCCCCCCCCCCCAGGACAGGGTTTCTCTGTGTAGCCCTGGCTGTCCTGGAACTCACTCTGTAAAACAGGCTGACCTTAAACTCACAGAGATCCGCCTGCCTCTGCCTCCTGAGTGCTGGGATTTAAGGAATGTGCCATCAGTGCCTGGCATCAGTGCCTTGGTATTACTTTCTATTGAGCCTTGGAAAATTGAAGGAGGAGCAGTTTGGGAGAAATGACAATAATTCTGCCTTAGACATGCTAAATCTCAGATCTCTACTGATGTTTCCAATAAGACATTTTTTAGTGCATCACAGACTGTACTCTTACCCTCCCAGCTGGACCTAGATCATTTAAGGGCATGGTCTGCCAAGTGCAGAGTAAGGTGCCTTATCCCATATGTAATCCAAAATAAAATAAGCACTAAATGTGAAAATTCCACATTGCGTTCTAGATGTAGATCATCAGTAGGTCTTTTGATTACCTAGGTTAAGCCTTGAATTCAATCCACAAAATTACACACAAAACTTGAATTACCAGGTTGTTGTCATTAATGACTTTTCTATTTTCTGAATGCAAAATTCTAGATAGTTTAATTCAATATATTTGAAAAATGGTTTCACATGTAGCTTTGGGTGGCTTGAAACTTTCTATATAGGTCATATTGGCCTGGAGCTCTGAAACTCAAACTGATTTTCTTGTCTACTTTCTAAGTGTGCTACTACTTCTGGCCCAAACTTTTTTTGTTTTTTTGAGAAAGGGTCTAATGTAGTCCAGGTTGGCCACCAACTCTCTAGGAGGATGACCTTGAACTTCCGGCCTCCACCACTTGAATGTTGATATATATATATATATATTTACACACACACACACACGGGATCACATCCAGGGTTTTGTGTTAGCTAGACAAGCACTCTACCAACTGAGCCACATCTCTAGCCCCTAAACAGAAACTTTCATGAGTATCTAGCTAGTGCTCCAGGTACATACTTCATCAGCCTCTTGGTAATGTAGCCTGGCAGTTCTTCTGTGGATCCCAACATAGGGGAAAAAATATATTATACACACACACACACACACACACACACACACACACACACACACACACATACGTACACACACACACACACACACACATACACACACACACACACACGCGCACGCGCACACGCACACGCACACGCACACGCACACACACACTCCCAGCTGTCTTCTGCTGACCTATGCAGCAACCTTGGTATTCTGCCACCAAATCACTCAAGTAGCTGCAAGGGCAAGGGAATTCAGAAACTCTGAGATCCAGGAGCCGACAAGACTCAGTGACAGTTTGATTAACTCCTGGGGCCAGGAGATTTCAGTAACTTTGCGATCTGTCCACTTTGTGACCATAAACTCTAGTGATTCTCAAGACTCTGCAGCTTTACACCCAGGATCTGAGTGCAGAGACACACGACCCAAGTCCAGGGGTCAAAGGGGTTCTTGAACCTACACCCGAAGGGCTAAGCCACGGGCCAAGCGACGGTCGGCAATGAACCCCGCGGTGCTCGGCTCAGAGGCCTCTGGGAGCTGGCCGCCGCCGCCGCCGCTCTCCGGACGTTCATTGGCCGGTCCTCGGAAGCGTGGACCAATGAAAACCCTTCTGTGTCTCCGGCCCGCCCCCTCTCAGCGGCTTCCCTGAGCCCTGGGGGCGGGGCCTCTCCACAGCGATCCAATAGTAGCGCAGGAGGGGCGCGCGCGCGCACGCGATTGGCTGCTCGGAGAGGGCGCTGTCAGAGCCGGATTGGCCGGTGTGGAGGACGGAAGCGCCGAGGGCCGGAGCGGCTGGAACCCGGCTTGGCCGTCGCGATGCGGGGCGCGAGCCGCGGCGGGGCAGCCGGGGCGCTGCTGGGGCTGCTGCTGGGGCTGCTGCTGGGGCTGCTGCTGGCGCTCTCGGTGCGGGGCGGTGGCGCGTCCAAGGCAAGCGCCGGGCTCGTGACCTGCGGGTCAGTGCTGAAGCTGCTCAACACCCAGCACAAAGTGCGGCTGCACTCCCACGACATCAAATACGGATCCGGTGCGCGGGGGTGGTGACGGGACCGCCAAGGGGCCGCGGGCTCGGAGACCTAGTGGTCCTAGTGGGACCTGTGGGCTGTCAAGGAGCGGGGTGGTTGCGACTCTAGACTCGCTCGCAGGGTCGTGAGAGGCGAGCCTCGGGACTTGGGGGTCCGGCGGGAGCCGGGGCTGGGGTGAGCCCGTGGGACCCTGTATTAGCGGGGGCTGTGGGAGGCACTTTTTAGTGTTCAAGGCGAGGATCCGGAGATCTGCCACTGACAGAGGCCACGGGGCGGCTGTCCCTCTGCAGGCAGCGGCCAACAGTCGGTCACCGGCGTGGAGGCGTCCGACGATGCCAATAGCTACTGGCGCATTCGCGGCGGCTCCGAGGGCGGGTGCCCGCGCGGACTCCCGGTGCGTTGTGGGCAGGCAGTTCGGCTCACGCACGTGCTCACCGGCAAGAACCTGCACACGCACCACTTCCCGTCGCCGCTCTCCAACAACCAGGCAAGCCCCCTCCCGAACCCCGCCGAAGCTGACGGGGGCAGGAACCCGAGTGACAGCAGGAGGTGTGCGGGTGGGATGTAGGGGAGGGGAATCAGTCTTCAGCCGCTGTAAAATGGGAGGTTTTTATTCAGAAGTTTATGAAGTTCCTGCTCTGGGTCCTGTCCCCAGGAACTTCCACCCCAGAGTTAGGAGAAAGACTGAGAGAAGTCAGTGCGATTAGCTCCCATCTGGACACTGAAGGAGAAGAAGTTTCCTCCAGTCCTTCTCTTCTATGGAAGAGCTCCTGCTAAAGCATGGGGCAGGTCACTGCTGCTGGCCTGGGAGGGGCATGAGCAGGAACTGACTGGTTTGGGAGAGTTTCTGGGGGAAAGGGTGTCCCTAGGGAGCTTGGGGGATCTGCCGTCACCAGGTTAGCACAAGGAGCCTGTGGATACACAGACTGGACAAGAGGCTCTATGTGCTGCGTGGTGGTGGTGGTGGTGGTGGTGGTGGTGGTGGTGGTGGTGGTGGTGGTGGTGGTGGTGGTGGTGGTGGTGTCGTCTGGGGCAGCGGCGGCACACACCTTTTAGTCCCAGCATTTGGGAGGCAGAGGCAGGCGGATCTGTGAGTTCTAGGACAGCCAGGGCCTCATAGAGAAACCCCGGGCTACACAGAGAAACCCTGTCTCAGAAAACAAAAAACAAAACAAAACAAAAACAAAAAACAAACAAACAAAAAGAGGCTCTATGCATGTGAAGAAACCTTCAATGGGATGAGAATCTTTTGTTTGTTTTTTTGAGACCAGCCCTCTCTACTTAGCTCTGGCTGTTTTGGAACTCACTCTGCAGATCAGGCTGGCCTCGAACTCACAGAGATCCGCCTGCCTCTGCCTCCAGAGTGCTGGGATTAAAGGCGTGCGCCACCATACCTGGCTAGGGTGGGACTCTTGATGTCCCACTTTTCACAGCTGTGGATGCTGAAGGTCAGGGAAAGGACCCGAGGCCCAGGTTACTAGGTGTAAGTATTACTGCTAGACACGCAGCTTAGGGGACTCTGCCCCATGTGTGACTGTCCTCTACGCTTTACACTCTCAGGAGGTGAGTGCTTTTGGGGAAGATGGTGAGGGTGACGACCTGGACCTGTGGACAGTACGATGTTCTGGGCAACACTGGGAGCGCGAGGCCAGCGTCCGCTTCCAGCACGTGGGCACCTCTGTGTTCCTGTCGGTCACTGGAGAGCAGTATGGTAACCCCATTCGTGGGCAGCAGGAGGTACACGGCATGTCCAGCGCCAACGCTCACAACACGTGGAAGGCCATGGAAGGCATCTTCATCAAGCCTGGAGCAGATCTCTCTACAGGTCATGATGAACTCTGAGAGCTGGACGGGGGAAGGGAGGGGGTGGGCTGGGTAGGGATTCTGTAGGGCCACACTCTTGTGTGAGACTTCGTTGTAGGCCCCCAAGTGCCTTTACGATTAAAGGATGCTGGTTTGTGATTATATTTGCTGTACCCCCCGGGAGATCCGGAGGTAGCAGCCAGATCTGTCCGAGTTGCTATCTCCCCTGTCAGGTACCTGTTTACACTTTTTTTTTTTGGAGACTGTCTCACTATGTATCCCTTGCTGGCCTTAAATTCTCAGAGGTCCACCTGACTCTGCCTCCTGAGTGCTGGGATTAAAGGCGTGCGCCACACACCTGGCCCCAAACTGTTTTATAAAATCGTTTTTTATTACTACTGTGAGTGCACGTGCTGTGTGTGTATGTTGGCACCTGCAGCTCAGTGCGTGTGTGGAGGTCAGAGACCAACTCTGTCTAGGGATTCTCATCTCCTACCTTTATGTTGGTTCCAGAGATCAAACTCAGGTTGCCAGGACTGTGTAGCACACACTTGAGCTGCTGACCTATCCCAGTGGCCCCAAACCTTTTTAAAATGCCTGTCCGTGTGTTATAATGCTGTCCCGAACAACCATCTCACCTGTCTACCCTACAGTGACCTCAGCAGTGGATCTCCGTCCCCAGGACTTGAATTTAGGCAACTTTCCTACTGAGTGGCCTTGGCCCCGGGGCCCCGTCAACTGGGATGGGGCTCAGGCTCTCCAGGCCACTCTTTTGGTGGTTGTGGCAGTCCTGAGATCTATCTTTGGCGAGGTGGTGGTGATACACACCTTTAATCTCAGCACTCAGGAGGCAGAGGCCGAGGGCTCCCTGTGAGTTCAAAGTCAGTCTGATCTATAAATTGAGTTCCAGGACAGCCGGGGCTCTATAGAGAAACACTGTCTCAAAAACAAAACAACAACAAAAAGATTTATCTTTGACCAAAGGCCTGTTGAGAGTTCTGTTTATCTGCTGGACAGTGATACCTCGGGCTCCCACACTCTTGGGGCTCTCTCCTTTTCCCAGGGTCCTGGAGAGGAAAGAACTAAGGCTGGAGAGATGGCTCAGTGGTTGAGAGCACAGTCTGCCCTTTCCCAGGACTGGCACCCATGTCAGGTGACTCAATCTGTAACTCCAGTTCCAAGGGGATTTCTCACACCTCTCACCCCTGTGGGCACTTGTACACATGTACACAAACTTATACAGACACATGTAATTTAAAAAAGAGTGAGAAGAATACCTTAAAAGACATCTCAAGGGAAGACAACCCCCCCAAAACAAACAAACAAACAAACAAACAAACAAACAAACAAACAAACAAACAAACAGATATAGAATCTGAGGAGGTACAGCCTCAGAGGTGCAGTCAGGGTACTACAATTTAAAGGATACAGAGTTGAGTTGCGAACAGGTACTTGTTGGGACCAGTGGAACAGTTGGTACTTGGTGTGCATGAGGCTATGGGCAGAGCACATGTACAAGGCATGGGGCCCATTTCCAGCACCCAAAGTAGATAGAGCAACGCACACAATGTAATGCAGCATGCAGTGTAAGTAATGACAGCACAAGCCGAGGAAACAGAAGGGCCCACAGTCGGCAAGCTAGCAGCTGTGGGGTGTGTGCGCCCTCTAGAGGGAGTGCAGGAAATGACAGGGAACTGCTGGGGATGGAAAGTGCTCATCTTGAGAGCCAGAAAAAGTCCGAGAGGCTGGGATGACAGTTGGCTAGAAGGGACTTGGAATAGGGTGAGAAGAGCAGAAAGCACATGGATTTGAGAAGTCTGACTTTATTAAAGCGTGAGGGTGAAACAAAAGCTGTAGTCGGTTGATCCTGAGGGGAGGGGGTTATGTCTTGGACAATTACTCCCCTGCCCTTGTGACACCCTCGTCTTCCCCCTGACAAACTTTTGTTATGAGACAGGGTCTCTCCTTGTGACTCTGGCTGGTCTGAAACTCACTAAACCAGGCTGGCCTAGAATTCATGGAGATCCACCTGCCTCTGCCTCCCGAGTGCTGGGATTAAAGGTGTGTGTCACCATGCAGCCAAACTTTTAAATGTTATCTTTTAATTGTGTGTGTGTGTGTGTGTGTGTGTGTGTGAGAATGTGCACATGACTGTAGTGTCCTCAGAGGCTAGAAGAGGGGTTGGCTCTCTTGGAGCTGAGCCATCTAGTATGGGTGCTAGGAACCTCATTCAGGTTCAATTTTAACAGCTGAACCATCTCTCCAGACCCAAATCTCTTGAGATCTGAGAGGATTTAGAAGGAAGGAGATGACTGGGGAAGGATTCAGTAAATGCTGGGCAAAGCTGTGGGATTGAGCAAGGGGGGGGGGCGAGGGGTACATTGTGGGCCCTAGTCCACCCTAGTACTCAGTCTCACTAGAGTTATACCACTTGAGAGGAAAGGCAGCCAGGATATGCACCCACCAAAGCGCCTCCTCTCATTGGCTGAGGCTGCTGGCTGGGTGGGAGCACTTTGCTCAGCAGCACTTCTTTGAGTGTTGGACAGGGGCTCCCCACGCCAGAAGACCCCAGACAGAATCACAGGTGGGCTCTTTTTTCTGAGACGAGCCAAGATTGGGGTAGGGCACTCCAGCATTGCTACACCCTGCCCACGAGAAGGGGTGCTCTTCCTGTCCACCTAGGCAGGCAGTGGGGCATTGGGGTGCTGATTAGGGGGAGAACTCAGGTGCACAGGAGGTAGGAATCCTGGGTAGCCAGTATGCAGAGTGTGGAACGTGACCAAATGTAAAAACAGCAGTAGCAGCCACAAACTTTAAAATTTATTTTCATTTTATTTCATTTTTATGTGTGTGGGTATATTCTGTGCACACAATGCCCTCAGAGACCAGAAAAGGGCGTCAGAACCCCCGGGACTGGAGTTACAGGTGGTTGTGAGATGGCTTGTGGATGTTGGGAATGGAACTCGGGTCCTCTGGGAGAGCGTCAGTCCTCTTCGTCACTGAACTGTCTCTCCCTCATGACCTGCCCAGTCAGTATTTCATGTGGCTCAGGCTGGTCTTGAACTTCTGATTCTCTTTTCTCTCCAAATGCTGGGATTTCTGGGTGTTTTGTTTTGTATCAGTGTGGAGAGGCACAGGATGGTGGCCCATGACTACAAAGACCCAGGAGGATCGATGTAAGCACAAGTCTAGCCTAGTCTACTCAGTGAGTTCCCAGCCAGCGGTACAGGATGTCTCTAAAATCAACAGCATATTCCCCCACCCCACCCCAAGAAGACAAGACGATGTAGGGACTTAAGAGATTATGGCTCAGCAGTTAGGAACATTGACTGCTCTTCCAGAGGACCTGGGCTCCATCTCCAACCTTCATGTGGTGGCTCCCAACCATCTATGATTCCAGTTTCAGAGGACTGAACACCTTCTTTGGCCTCCCTGGATGCCAGGCATGTAGTGCACAGACACGCAGGCAAAACACCCACACACATAAATTTAAACTGGACAACATCATGTTCCTGAAGAGTGAAAACCAGCTCTGTGTGTTTCAAAAACATTTTCTCACAGCCATGAAACGGGTAAAACAGGAGACACAGATGTCAGTTGCAGAAGCATGGTTTACCTTTCCCCAGCACACACCCAAGTAGAGCGCTTCAGCTTGTGTGTGCTAGGTGATGCGTATCTTTGCCACTTATCAGCCCAGAAAGGTCACTCAATGAACTCTTATCCACAAAGTGGTTTCCAATCTCAGTAATATCAGCGCATTTGCTTCCCACGTATGCCAAGGCCTCCCCAGCCAGCTGGAGGTGTCCTGGTGGCGACCCTCTGAACAGTTGAACAGGAAGAGGGAAAGCCACGGTCTTTGAGTGACTGTCCCTTCTGGAAGCCCGAGGGCCTATTCAACCGCTGGCTTGGCCAGCGTCCCAGACACTTCCCGGGGATCTCAGCACCCTCCTTAATTTGGTGAGCTATGTGGCGAGCATGGGCGCGCCCTCACGAGTATCACTACAACACAGAGAAGCAAGCTGGGAAAAGGCGGGCAGAGCTCCTTTTCATAAGTTATGAATGAGAAAGTGTTGTAGAACTCATTGTTAAAACGGCGGAGCCAAAACTCGGGCGCCTGGCCAATCGGAACCCGGAGGCTATTTTGAAATCTTTCCAGCAGCAGCCAATAGGTGTGCAGGAGGCGAACCTTGGTGTTGGCGCAAGCCAATGAGGCTGGCGCTGTGCCTTGCTTGAGGCCTGGGGCTCGGCCCTTGGGACTGTCAGAGGTTAAAGATGGAGCCCACCGGCGAGAGGTCGCCACGAGGTGCGGGGTTGTCCGAGTAGACAGGGCCGGCGACAACCAGGATCTCCTCCCACTCATCTTCTGTCTCCACCGTGGCAACAAGGGGTGTCTGTCCATGTGAGTAGCTGGCCTGAGGTGGAGGGTGTGGTGAGGCTGGGGGTCCTCCCAAGGCAGGGGACTCCGGATGGCATGAAGCCCTCGCTCTGCTCCTCCCAGCAGAAGAATCTGTTAGGACAGAATGCAGAACTCATGCTGGAGGAACGGACCAACGACCAGGTCTGGAACTCTAAGGGCCTCACCTGCTAGGGGTAAATCATCCCTCTTAGTCGAGAAGGAGCTCCGGGCTGACACGGCCCAAGGTAGCCAGCGCAGGTCC
The DNA here is from genome assembly GCF_049852395.1 of Peromyscus maniculatus bairdii. Classification (NCBI taxonomy): domain Eukaryota; kingdom Metazoa; phylum Chordata; class Mammalia; order Rodentia; family Cricetidae; genus Peromyscus; species Peromyscus maniculatus. The sequence goes on along the minus strand of NC_134863.1, from coordinate 3,735,922 downwards.
TCTCCTTTGTGTCTGAGCCCCCTCGGGTGCTTGCCCTTCAGCTCTCTCGGGGAGCGTCTCTCTCACCGGAATCAGAATCATGCTGGGGAAAGTTTGGGTGCCCTGAAGTTCCTAAGACCCTGAGGACTGCATCCGAGCTAGAGTCCCTTCTGTGCTCCAGATCTCGGACCGAGGTCCCACCCGCCTACGGTGGAGTGCGGGGGGCGAACCGGCTGCTGGCTGCACGTGCTCTGACTGGGTTGCACTACTGTGCTCTGAGAAGCAGTGCAATGATATTGTCAAAGCATCTGGGGCCAGCCTTGCAGACCGCCGCTTCACCTACAGCTCCTCCTTTCCTCTCTTCCCGGGCCTCAGGCCTGCCGCCCGCCCTCCCCCTGCTCATTTTACTCTGTTCTCCATGGAAACTTGAAATTCTAGCCAGGCCTGTGTTTCTGGGGTCAGAGGGCACCCTTGGCCCAGGCAGAGGCCCCACCCCCACCCAGAGAGACCAACAGGCTTGCTGGACACTCTTTCCCTGTTGCACTACTGTGGGCCCCTGGGGAGCAGTGCAATGACGAAAGGGCATCTGTCAGGCCTGCCCGCGTCCACACGACTCACTTCGCAGCTGAGGAACCTGGGGTGCCCCAAGGGTGAGACCCCCCCATCGGAGAGGGTAAGGTGGATACTGGGAATCACGTTCCAAGGCTGGAACCAGAACAAAGATGAGACTCCAGACTTGGAAAGGCTCTGGTCTCAAGCTCTTGGCCCCCCAGGTTGATTGGGGGTCTGTGTGGCTCCTGCCTGGAAGCTGAGGCAGGCAGACTGCCTCAGATTTGAGGTTAGCCTTGTATATGGTGTAATGCTGTCTCAAGAACCAAAACCAAACCAAACTGGAGTCTCCGGGACCTTGTGGAGAGAAACAGATGTTCAACTCTCTGTATGGAAAAGGTTAATGTGCCTTGTTCAGCCTTAACTACACCAGGAAGACCAGGACTCAGTGTTCCTGAATGCCTGAAGATAACCAAGGTGACGGGAGAGTATTCTGAGTGGTGTTTGGGAGGAGGCATGAGAAGGCCCTCAAACCAGGGGCATTGCCTTGGGTCTTGGGGCTCAGCAGGAATGTACTCCTGGGATGGATGGATGGATGGATGGATGGATGGATGGATGGATGGATGGGTGGACTTGGAGTAGGAAGCCTGCAGAGGAGGCCTGCCAACCATGCCTGCTGGCTCTTTTACAAGAGGGTATGTCCTGAACAGGGGACACTGAGGAGCCTGGCATGTCTGCTTTAAGGAAGCCTTTCCTGGGGTGTCCTTGCAGACTCCCCTTTACCAACAAGACCCAGGGAGAAGCTGGTTGTGGAGGCCCATGCCTTTGAACCCAGCACTGGGAAGGCATGGGTAGGTGGATCTTTGTGAATTTGAGGACAAGACTGTCTACAAAGCAAGTTTCAGGACAGCCAGAATTACATGGTGAGACTCTGTTTCAATGCCCCTCCCCCTGAAAAAAAGACCTAGAGAGTTGGTGAGGCCTGTCTCCTTGAGAGGAGACCCAGGCTGCCAGACTGGCTTTTAGGAGTGCCTTCACCCCTGGCTTGAGAAAGTCAGCCACTACTCCAGCTGTACAAGTCCTGTCCCCCATAGGGGAGCTGCTCGGGTACAGGTACGGGTCTCAGGCGTGATGGAGGGCTTTGATGGTGAAGCAGCAGTTGGCATCCACCCGCCTTAGTAGCTAGAGATGAGGGCCAGCAGCTCTTGGTGCAGCCGGTCCCTCCTGGGATGCCCAGGAATTCTCACTTGTTCATATCTTGGGTGTGGGCCTGGACTCCAGGGAGGGCTGGGCCTTGGAGGACTTAGGATGACTGTCAAGAGGCAGGCGAAGACAACTTTTAGAAATGTAGCATTTCAGAGGGGCAAGAAGGAAAGGACAGGAGGACGAAAGGACAGGAGGACATCAAGACAGAACGAAGGAGTGGTCATGGGTCCGAGCATGCTGTCATACACCTTTAATCCCTTCATTCTGGAGGCAGAGACTAGCAGACGTCAAGATCAGCCTGGACCACAGTGGTTTCCAGTACAGCCAGAACTACACAGTGAGACCTTGTCTCAAAAAACAACAACAACAACAAAAAAGAAGTGGTCGTGAAGGGGAGATCAGGACATGATCTGCAGAGCAGGACAGAAAACTGAGAGGGTGCAAAAGCCAAAGCTAAAGCGCTTTGGGGGCAGAAGGAAGTCCTTTTGGATATTGCCTCGGTGAACTGGAAGCCAGATTCAATTACCAGGGCCGACTGGTAAGGCAGGGTTGGGAGGGAATGAAAAACCGGGAGAAGGCTGTGTGCTTTGGAGGGGACCACCGCTCAGAAGGAGGTCAAAATCCCCAGGGTACCTGGGTACTTCCAGTGGTCAGGAGGGGTGGGGAGGAGGAGGAGCACACCAGCGCGCATGCTCGGAGAGGTGGGCATTGTCGCGTGTACTGGCGCTGGCCCCGCCCCCTAACTCCTTAAGCACTCCCGGGGGTAGACCTGGAGGGGGCCGGGTTGTCTGGAGAACTGGAGTCTGCCCCGCCGCTGTAGGGAAAGAGTGGGTGCGTCCTGTCGTCCCCGCCCCAATGGGCTCCTGTCACCTTTCGGGACCTCAGTTCTAGCCCTCGGGGGGGGGTCTCCTTGCCCTAGGAGCCCTGCCCCGACTGCCGCTCCACCCCCAGGCAGCATCTGCTCACCACCAGCAGTCCCTCTCGATGGAAGTCCTGGACGAGTACGACAACGAATTCCCCCAGAATGTGACCTTCTGCCAGCTCATCTCCGAGGACGACTTCGAGAGGCAAGCAGCGACCTACACCGAGCGCGCGCTGCGCCGTCTCTTCCGTTCCTTGGACCGCAACCCAGCGCTGGCGGAGAGGGTCGTGCGCAAGGGCAAGCAGACTGAGATCGAGCAGCGCGGGCTCCTCTCCTGCCTCTGGGTGCGGGCTGCGGGAGGCCCCCATCTCCACTTGCTGTTTCTTAGGGTGGAGCATTGAGGGTGGGGCTTTGACTGAGGGATGGATGGGGAGGTCCCCTAGGGCGGGGTGTGTGTGGGGGGCTTGGGGCAGCCAGAAGGGTCTTTCTGAAGCCAAGGATGCCAAGCCTGGGGACAGAGCAGGCAAGCGACTCTCTTCTTGCTTCCCGCCTTTCTACAATTGTTATTGCAGGCAAAGTTTGTCTGCGCTGTCCAGGGAGAACTGAACCAGTGCAACAGCATGGGTGCCCTGGAGATGCATCAGCGCCTGGAGCAGCTGAAGAGGCGCATCAACCGTGTACACCTGTATTCCCAGGGTGAGGCTCAAGTAATGAAGGTGTGAGCCTTGGGAATCTGAGCCCAGGGCAAGTGCTTCCCCTCCCATTTCAATTCCCATCAACATCTCAGTGTATGTCAAGCTTAGGTTGTTGACATCTTAGGTGCAAGTGCGGTGCCCATCCGTACTCTCCAGGTTGGACTTACCCCTCTCGGATCATGTTTAATGCGAGCAGGAAGGAGGGCACATCTAGCAAGATGAGCTAATTTAGAGGCTGACTACTGAGGGGGTCGGGGTGGGGTGCAGACGCCTTTAATCATGGCCTTAAGATGTGTCTTAATTAAAACAATTTATCCGTTTATTTGAGACAGGGTCTCATTCTGGAGTCCTGCTAGCCTCAAAATCGCAGAGATGTGCCTGCCTCTGCCTTCAAAGAGTGATGGGATTGAAAGTGTGCGCCTGGGCTGGAGAGATGGCTCAGTCGTTAAAGGCTAGGCTCACAACCAAAAATATAAAAGTGTGTGCCCACCACACTTGGCTCTAAAACAAAATATTATTATTGTTGTGTGTGTATAGTGCATACACGAGTATGTGTGTAAGGCACACATGTGGAAGTCAGGATAACTTGCAGGGGTCAGTTCTTCCACTGTGGGATCTGGAGATTCAATTCAGGTTGTCAGGCTTGCATAGCAAGTGATCTTACCCAGTGAGCCATCTTGCTGGCCCCTTCCTCCTCCTCCTCCTCCTCCTCCTCCTCCTCCTCCTCCTCCTCCTCCTCTTCTCCTTCTCTTCTCCTTCTCCCCCTCCCTCCTCCTCCTCCTCCTCCTCCTCTTCTCCCCCTCCCTCCTCCTCCTCCTTTTATGACAGGGTCTCACTATATACCTCTGGCCAGCCTGGAACTAACTCGTATGTAGACCAGACCGGCCTTAAATTCACAGAGACCCCCTGGCTGGGACTAGAGACGTGCACCAGTGCATCTGCCTCTCTGCCCTCACTCTCCCCTTTATATTTTGACACGAGGTTTCTCACTGAATCTGAAGCTCACTGATTTGGGTAGGCTGGCCGGCCAGCAAGCCTCAGGCATCTGTCTGCATCCATCCCCAGATGGATCACTGGTGTGTGCTGCCCTGCCCTATGTTTTCTGTAGGCGATGGGGACCTGAACTCAGATCTTTCTTTTTTTCTTTTTCATGTGTAACAATCCTGGCTGTCTTGGAACTCACTCTGTAGACCAAGCTGGTCTCAAACTCAGAGATCCACTTGCCTCTGCCTCCAGAGTGCTGGGATTAAAGGTGTGTGCCACCACCTTTAATTCAGCTTTGAATTCAGCTCTTTATGCTTGTAATGTAGGTACTTTATCAACAGAGTCAGTTCCTTAGCCCCTCCCCTTTTATTTTTCTATTAACATTTATTTTAAAAATTTTAAGCACTTTATTTAGTGTGTGCATGTGTGTGTGCATGCATGTATTCCATGTACTTGTACAGATACATGTGGAAGCCCGAAGAGGGCACTGGGTCCCCTGCAGCTGGAGTGACAGGTTGTTGAGGTGAGCACATGGTCCAGTGAGCCACCTGACATGGGTGCTGGGATCTGAATGCAGGTCTTCAGCAAGAGCAGTGAGTGAGTGCTCTTAACCACTGAGCCATCTCTCCAACCTTCCTATTACATTTGTTGTACGTGTGTGCCTCTATCTCCTAAATTCTGGGATCACAGGCATAACCCCCACAGCCAGCTAATGAACTCTTCTGATGGGCTGTATGAGGTATGTGTTAATATTCAGATGTACTCTCCAGACCCATTCACTGCCGTCCATAAGACCTAAAAGTGGAGCAGGGCCTGGCTCAGGGTCCTGCCAGGTGTCACTGTCCACCTTTGCATGACCTCACTGTGGGTTTTCTTTTATAAGCAGTCCCTTTTCCGCCCCACGTGCCTCTGAGGCTTGGCTGCAGGCCGAGGGCTCCCGTCTGGGGCCTGGATATCCTGCTGGTGTTGGCAGACTCGTCTTCCACAGCCCTTGCCTACAGGGCTGGTTCACTCCGTCACGCCTTCAAAACTGTACCCTTAAAGTTAGACATCTTGGCATGGATTCTGCCTGTCCTTGTGCAGATAGGGGTGTGGCTCTGGCTGTAAGAGGTAAAAGTAGAGCTGTAGAATGCTCTCCTAGCACACATGAAGTCCTGAGTGTAATCCCAAGCACCACGTGAACTGTGTACATATAGTCCTAGCAACCCGGAGGTTGGAGGCAGGAAGATCACAAATTTAAGGAGATGTTCAGCTGCTGTGACTGGCCAGCCTAGGATATGTAAGACCCTGTTGAAGGGGGGAAGGAGGGGGAGAGAAGAGGGGAGAGGTAGAGAGAGAGAGAGAGAGAGAGAGAGAGAGAGAGAGAGAGAGAGAGAAGAAATTGATTTTGGATCCTTTCTCCAAGGTGTTGGGTAGTTGGTGAGATAATGCCTGCTGGCACCTGTCAGTGGTGGCCCAGGATTTTCTAAAAAGCCTGAACAGGCTTTCCTTTGCTGGAGAGACATCCTGCAACCGTGTGTTGCTGTGTTTGGGTCCTACTGCCCAAGGTGTGAGTACTCACTACACCCTTTGATGAAGGTGCCAAGAGGAGGAGGAGGAAGCTGAAACGAAAGAAAGACCCTATCCTCTTCCGAGACCAGGCAACCTCTCCGTGTCTGCTGCCAGCTCCGTTACCACCGCTGCCACCGACGCCTGTCACCACCATGGCCTCTGTAGTGGCCACATCACCCTCTGTTTACACTATGCCCAGGGTCTTCGGCCCCTTTCCTACACTGTCTGGCAAGCAGGTCAGTGGGAACATGCTCTACTCTAGTGCTGGGAGTGGATCTTCTCTTCTCCCGTCCCGGCCAAGCAGTGGTCCTCAGATCTCGGCTCCCCTCAGACAGGCTTTGGGTGTGAACCAGCAGCAGGTCCAACAGACAAGAGGGCCTGGCTGCCCTGGCCGAGGTCCGCAGTGGAGGCGAATGGCACAGAGTTCAACCTCCTGTCCACTTGGGATGTCCCCAAGAATAGGAGGAAAACCAGAGACTTTCTCACATCTTATCCCCATTCCTGCCTTTCTCTCGGGTGTTATTCCTCCTCTGCTCCCCCTCCCCCACCCAGCCCTCCCCTTCCCCTGGCAGCCCTTCCCCCTCCCCTCCCCCACCCAGCCCTCCCCTTCCCCAGCAGCCCTCCCCCTCCCCTCCCCCACCCAGCCCTCCCCTTCCCCGGCAGCCCTCCCCCTCCCCTTCCCTGTAGCCCTTGCCTTGGCGATAGGGCTTCCTCAGTTCCCTGACACCATCTTCTCTACCCCTGAAATCAACTCCTGCTTCCTGTGTAGGGATTGCTTTTCTGCGTGGAAAAGTGCAGTTTCCACTCTCTCCTGAGGTTTTCTTTGTTTCTTGTAGATGGAGAAACTGGATATTTCAAGATCTGAAATGAAATTAAACTGGAATGGTCTTTCATCAACTTCAAAGAGGTGGACAGGATTTTACTCATCTTGAAGGAAACAAAAAGCATTTGGGGAACACCTTGAGTGCCAGACTTGATGGTTATTTTGTCTCAGCCTCTTAATTCTCATGATTTTGGGTGGTGATTGTGCTTATTTCCACAAGTTTGGCCTGTGATGGTACCCTTGGACTGTGTTATAGATAAGCGTGCTGATGCTATGGATGGACCCACCGCCAACATCCGTTTCTCCCTATCTTACAGCCACATGGTCGATCTGACCCCCTTGGTCCTCAACCCTGGAGGCTTCCATTTCTCATATTTGGCAGGAAACAGTGCACACAAGCTTCATTGCCCTGGCTTCCCCTGGTGAGTATCTGTACCTTTGCCATCCGTACCCCTGGGCTCTGTTCCAGTGCTGGGGTCCCTGTCTCTCTCACAGGTACTGTGACCTGGACCCTGGGCTCTGTTCCAGTGCTGGGGTCCCTGTCTCTCTCACAGGTACTGTGACCTGGACCCTGGGCTCTGTTCCAGTGCTGGGGTCCCTGTCTCTCACAGGCACTGTGACCTGGACCCTGGGCTCTGTTCCAGTGCTGGGGTCCCTGTCTTTCAAAGGCACTGTGACCTGGACCCCTGGGCTCTGTTCCAGTGCTGGGGTCCCTGTCTCTCACAGGCACTGTGACCTGGACCCTGGGTTCTGTTCCAGTGCTGGGGTCCCTGTCTCTCACAGGCACTGTGACCTGGACCCCTGGGCTCTGTTCCAGTGCTGGGGTCCCTGTCTCTCTCACAGGTCCTGTGACCTGGATGCTAGGTTCTGTTGTGGTGCCGTGATAGTGTGCTCAAAGGCAGAAGTTCATGATATTCCTTCCACTTCCAGAACCTCACATGTAATCAGTGTTTGCAGTGGTAGAAGCCGTCAATGATCGGCCAAACCCAGGCTCAGCTGAAAGGAAGCAACTAAGGGGTTGCCTTGAGATCATATTGCGCTACAGGGTTCACAAAATATGGATTGTTAAAAATCACTTATAGAGCCAGAGATGTAGCTTGTAATCACAGCTTGGCGGTGGAGGCAGAAGGACCAGAAAGTCAAGGCCATCTCTGCTTATATAGTCAGTGTAAGGCCAGCCTTGGCTACGTGAGACCCTGTCTTAAGGGGAGAAAAATCTCTGTGTTCTGCCTATTCATCCTTTCCTTTCCTAAACTCCTGACAACCACTGGTGTGTGTGTGTGTGTGTGTGTGTGTGTGTGTGTGTGTGTGTATACATACATGTACTATATTTATGTATTGATGTTGGTCTGTGCACATGTGTATGGAGGCCAGAATGTTGAAGGTCTTCATCACTCTCCACCTTTTGTTGCTATTATTGATACAGGGTTTCTCAGTGCATCTGTAACTTATTAATTTGACTGGGCTGGCTGGTCAGTGAGCTCCTGGCATCCACCTATCACTGTCCTCAGCTCTAGTACTGTAGGCATGCACTGCAGTGCCTGGCTTTTTAAGTGGATGCTGGGAACGTGAAGTCAGGTCTTCTTGCCTCTGTGGCAGGCACTGGGCCATCTGCCTAGCTTTAAATCACCCATCTTTTTCACTGTCTTCATAGTTTTGCCTTGTTTTTGGGGGTGGGGCAGGGTTTCTCTGTGTAACAGTCCTGGCTGACTGGAACTCACTCTGTAGACAGGCCTCGAACTCAGAGATCCACCTGCCTCTGCTTCCCAAGTGCTGGGATTAAAGGTGTGTGCCACCACCACCCAGCATCACAATTTTGCCCTTTGGAGGCTGCTATATCTAGTTATCATTTGTGTGTATGTATCTGTGTGAATGTATACATACTTGTGCATGCACACAGGAGCCAGAAAAGGATGTAGGGTGTCTTTCTCTGTCACTCCCTGCCTGTTCCTTTGAAGCATGGTCTCTCCTAGAATCTGGGGCTCCTGTTTTCTTAGCTATGTGGAAGGGTAGCAAGTTCCAGCAGTCTTGGCTCCCCTCCCAGGCAACCTTGGGGCTCAGGGTTCCACTGAGGCCATGGTTTTAGTTTTGTAAGTCTGGCAAAAAAGGGATCACTTTCTTTACATCCCCAGAAGTAATAAATGAGTTCAGATGATTTTCCCTGTATTTTTGCATATTTATTTTGTGTGTGGGGAGGCACATTGTGTGAAGGTCAGAGGTCAATTTGCAAGGAGGCAGTTTTCTCCTTTTACCTGGAGATTGAACTCAGGTCATCAGGCTTGACCTCCTGAGCCACCTTGTGTCTCCTCCTGCCCTTGCCTTTTTTATATGTTGTCCAGGCAGTTTTGGAAGTCTTGGACTCAAGTGATCATTCAGCTTCAATACTCTGGGTATTTTGGAGTACTGGTGTGTACCATTGTACCGTTCAGGTGATTTACACAAGGGAATCACAGATTCTCACAGAGTGAGTTCTCCAGAGTGACTTACAAACAAGCAAACCTTTATGTCTTAGGCTTCTTTATAGCTGAGAGATGTACACCCTGAGATTGAGTGCTATGGAGCCATCAAAAGTCCAAAATAAATTGAGAATTGTACTGTCAAGGTTTTCTTCTTCTTCTTCTTCTTCTTCTTCTTCTTCTTCTTCTTCTTCTTCTTCTTCTTCTTCTTCTTCCTCCTCCTCCTCCTCCTCCTCCTCCTCCTCCTCCTCCTCCTCCTCCTCCTCCTTCTTCTTCTTCTTCCTCTTCTTCTTCTTTTCAAATGTTTTATTTATTTTTGTTTTATGTACATTGGCTTGCCTGTATGAGGGTGGTGGATCCCTTGGAACTGGAGTTACAGATAGTTGTGAGCTGCCATGTGAGTGCTGGCAAGGTCTGGAAGAGCAGCCAGTGCTCCCAACCACAGAGCCGTCTCTTCAGCCCCATTGAGAGAATGTATTTTATTTTTTTTAAAATTTTTTTTTGTTTTTTGTTTTTTGTTTTTTGAGACAGAGTTTCTCCATGTAATTTTGGTGCCTGTCCTAGATCTCGCTCTGTAGCCCAGGCTGGCCTGGAACTCACAAGAGATCTGCCTGCCTCTGCCTCCCAAGTGCTGGGATTAAAGGAAGTGCCTTTTTTTTTTTTTTTTTTTTTGAGCTGAGGATCGAACCCAGGGCCTTGAGCTAAATCCCCAACCCAGAAGTGCCTCTTTTTAACTATGGAAGCATTACCAAATTCTTTGTGTGAGCATGACTGTGTGTGCTGTTATTGTTGAGAACGGAATCCAGGACTGTGCATATGGCCAGTTCACCATGGAGCTGCACTTCAGCCCTAGGCTCGCTTTTTAACTCTTTCCTAGCACATGACCCACACATTTAGTGTCTGATTCAGGGCTGGAATATTAGTTACTTTTCTATTGCCATGATAAAACACCATGACTAAGGCAACTTTTTTTTTTTTTTTTTTTTTTTCTGGAGCTGAGGACCGAACCCAGGGCCTTGCGCTTGCTAGGCAAGCGCTCTACCACTGAGCTAAATCCCCAACCCCGACTAAGGCAACTTATAAAAGGAAAGGTTTATTTGGGGCTTCTGGTTCCAGAGGGACAGGAGTCCACCACCGTCACGGCAGGGAGAAGGGCAGCAGGAAGGCCAGCCTGGAATGAGGACAGCAGTGGAGAGCTCAGAGCCCCATCCACAAACAGGAAGCAGGGAACACACTGAGGATGGCTGAAGGCTTTTGGAACCCCAAATCCACCCCTCTGACACACCTTTTAGTCCTTCCCAAACAGTTCTAACAACTGGGGATCAAGAATTCAAACACACAAACCTCTAGGCTCATTCACGCCACCACAATTGGCTCTGTGGGAAAAGGTATTTGCTGCTGAGCCTGGATGACCCTGGGTTTGCTCCCTGAGAAAGATCACGGTGGAAGGAGAGAGCTGACTCCTGCAAGCGTCCTCTGAGCTCCACACGCATGCTGTGGCGCACTTGCACACACTCAATTTTCTTAGAGGCTCTGAGAATGGTCAGTGTTAACATGTAGTCATCGGCAGGTTTCTCTGTGTAGCCCGGGCTGTCCTGGAACTCACTCTGTAGACCAGGCTGGCCTCAAACTCACAGAGATCCACCCACCTCTGTGCACTGGAGTTAAAGGTGTACACCACCACTGTCTGGCCTAGATTTTTTTACAACTATATGTATGGATATCTATCTCTGTGTGGTTATGTGCTTGTGCGTATGGGTGCCTGAAGAAGCCAGAGGCATCAGATTTCTCTTGAGCTGGGTTGAAATGTGAGTCACCTGACTCAGGTGCCAGGAGCAGAACTCAGGTCCACTGTGAGAACAGTCCGTACATGCTCTGAACCGATGAGTAACTTCTCCAGACCTCCTTGGTTTTTCTAACATCTTTTTAGGTGGTGGAGTCAAGTCTCTTATCAAATGCAGTTTGCAAATATCTTCTTTTCTACTTTCCTTTTTTGTTTTTGAGTCAGGGTTTCACTAGCTGTCCTGGAACTCACTTTGTAGCCAGGCTGGCCTCAAACTCACAAAGATCCACCTGCCTCTGCCTCATGAGCGCTGGGATTAAAGACTATCCTTTCAAGATAGGTCTTGAACTATAAAAAGTTCTCAGATTCAGTGACTGGGGGTTTGAGCTTGGTTGACACCTGGGAAACTGTCTCCAAAGCAAAGGTCCTTTGACTACAGGGCTGTGTGTGTGCTAGGTAAGCGACCTACGGCAGAGCCACACCCTAGACCCTGTCTTGGCTTCTGAGTCAGGATCTCAGGAAGTTCATCAGTCTGACCTTGAACTTGTGACCTTCCTGTCCCAGCCTTGCTAGATGTGGGATTATATACTCCCAGAGAGGGTCCTACTGAGCCTTATTTTTTTTTTTTTTTGTTTGTTTGTTTTGGTTTTTCGAGACAGGGTTTCTCTGTGTAGCTTTGCACCTTTCCTGGAACTCACTTGGTAGCCCAGGCTGGCCTTGAACTCACAGAGATCCGCCTGGCTCTGCCTCCCGAGTGCTGGGATTAAAGGCATGTGCCACCACCGCCCGGCTGAGCCTTACCTTTTTTGTTAGGCTAATCAAGAAAAGACACTTTGTAAAAAAACTTCATGGTAGTGTTGGGATTAAAGGTGTACACCACTGACGCCAGTCCAGCTCCTTACAACTTTTTTTTATTAGTTTTTGGAATTTTCTTGAGTTTTATGAGTTTCTCTCTCCAGGAGGAAATGTTTCAATCTAGAGGAAATTGCTACAAACATGTATTCACAAAATGATACCCAAGTGGCCTGTTAGGAAGCTATGGATCTGATCAAAGGGGGTTGAAAGGTTGGACAGGCAGGTGGCTGATTGCATGTACATTCCTGTAACCCTAACCCCTGGGAGGCTGAGGCAGGAGGATTGGCTGCAAGTTAAAAGCCAGTCTGGACCACATAGTTTGAGACTGCCCAGTCTCCCAAAAGCAAAACAAAACAGCTATTGGGACATTTTCACTTATTTATTTATTTATTTATTCTTAAACTTATTTATTCATTCATTCGTTCATTCATTCATTCATTTATTTATCTGTTTTTTTTTTTTGGTTTTTCGAGACAGGGTTTCTCTGTGTAGCTTTGCGCCTTTCCTGAAGCTCACTTGGTAGCCCATGCTGGCCTCGAACTCACAGAGATCCACCTGGGTCTGCCTCCCGAGTGCTGGGATTAAAGGTGTGCGCCACCGCCGCCCGGCTATTTATCTGTTTTTTTGAGATATTTATATTACACAGAGATATTTATCTCTGTGTAACAGCCCTAGCTGTCCTGGATCTCGCTCTGTAGACCAGGCTGGCCTCGAACTCACAGAGATCCGCCTGCCTCTGCCTCCGCCTGGCCATATTCACTCCTAACCGGCAGCAGGACAGCCCCCTGGTAGTCTGCACTGTGTCCTCTAGGTGTCACTGATAGGCAGTTAGATCTGTTGCAGTTTCTACAATCACAGAGTGCTATAACACAACACTGAGCAGACTCCACGGGAGAGATTTCTAGAAGAAATCTTGGGAGACAGCCGTGGCCTGTGACTTCATTACACGTATGTCTGGCAGCCGTGTGTGCTGGTGCCCACTTCATGGGTATGTGTCGACCATTTCCCGTGCAGGACAGCAGCCTGCAGTGAGCCCTCCTCCAACACTGACGAGACTCCATCTCCTGTTGTGAAAGCGTCCATCTTCACTCCGCCTGTTCTACTCAAGTTCCAGCCTGTACCCAGACCTAAAGACGATCCAGAGAATGAGCCCGGCAGTGCAGAGTCCATCCTTACCAAGAAGAGCGAGTAACCTCTTCCCTACAGACCACGCCCCAGGAATGAATAAATTTCCACAGAGGCGCATTATAGGCGAATTTTCCTTGTGTCTCGGCAGCCATTCCTAAATAACCTTTCAGAGGCTTATTATTAATTGTAAATCCTTGGTTGATAGCTCAGGCTGGTTACTAGCTAGCTCTTACATTTTAAATTAACCCATATTTCTTATCTACCCTCTGCCACATGGTGGTACCTTCTTTATTTCTTTTTTTAAGATTTATTATTTATTATGTATACAATGTTCTGCCTGAAGGCCAGAAGAGGGTGCCAGATCTCATTACAGATGGTTGTGAGCCACCATGTGGTTGCTGGGAATTGAACTCAGGACCTCTGGAAGAGCAGCCAGTGCTCTTAACTGCTGAGCCATCTCTCAGCCCCCACCTTCTTTATTTCAACACAGCACATTCATCTTGATTATCTCTGTGCCTCTCACGACTCCTGAGACTCCACCCAGCATCCTCTGTCTATCTGTCCTGACTATATTTCCTGCCTAGCTAATGACCAGTCAGCTCTTTTATTAAACCAATCAGAAGGCGCCTTGGCAAAGACACATCTTCACAGCATACAGAGAGATTACTCCATAACAGTGCATCCTGGTGCGGAGCTCCCTGGGGCTCGTACATCCTCTCTGTACCTCTATCTAAAACAAATGGGGTACAGCCAACTTGAACTCCGGGCCTAAGGCCGCAGAGAAGATGTACAGTATGTGTTTAGCCAGTGGTGGTGGTGCACGCCTTTAATCCCAGCACGTGGGAGGCAGAGGCCATGCGATGGCCCCTTCCTTGCACTCTGACAAGCAATTCCATTACGTGCACTTTGAGTGAATGGGGTGGGGAATATTGTTCTTCCCTCCGGTGACTGACCCCATTGATTTGGGTTTCTCTCTCCTTGCAAGTGAATTATGTTTTCCTTGTATGTATTCTCTAAACACAAGCCTACTCTGGTGGGTGTTTTTGCCTGGAAGAGAGTGAGTGGGTCTGTCAGTTTCCAGCTTGGTACTTCTCTGAGTTTCAAAAATTCTCATTGTCACCTCATATGCAGGCCTTAGAACCTGTTCTCCATGTGAGATGTCAGTCACTGCTGGACATTAGGATACTGAGTCATGGTTGACACCCACACTTTCCTTGGGACTGTAGATTAAAAAAATCAGAACATAGGCAAAATTACTACATAATTACAGATTTTGATAAACTATGGGAGAGATATAAGGCTGGCCAAGGAAGCTTCTCTCCTTTTCTTTTCCTTTTTTCTTTTTTTTTGAGACAAGGTCTCACTGTATATTCCCGATTGGCTGTAACTCACTACATAGACCAGGCAGAACTTGAACTCACAGAGATCCTTCAGCCTCTGCCTCCCAAGTGCTGGTATTACAGGTGTGTGCCACCATGCTGGGCTAAAAGATCTTTTGAGGTGAGTTTTATTTGGAAACCAGAAGCCATGAGCAGAGGCACAGGGGACCGTCTCTGGGCGATGGGTGGATGGTGGTCCTTGTTAATCCCACTCTATGAGAGTAAAGACCATTACCCAAGTTTTTTGCTTGAATAAGATTTATTTCCTGTCAGAACCAGTTAACTCCCTAGAGCAGGGTTTGAGAGAATAGTCCTAAACACAGGAGGAATGTTTTATTTATAGTCCCCAAAACTGCAAGGCTAGGGCGCTTCCAATGGTTTCTTGGTTACATAGGAATTTGGCTGGTTGAACATCTTATCAGGGTAGTGAATAAAAAAAAAAGAAGAAAAAAAGGAACATGGCTGCTCCTAGGTGTGGTGGAGGAAAAGTTTATTGTACATAAAAGGGAGAGCATAGCCAGAGGCAGAGACACCTGGGAGGGTCCAGAGTGACATGACCCTGAACCATACAAGAAGGCGAGGAGGAGACGGGGACCAGGTGCAGCAGCCAGGAGGCTCAAAGAGAGCAGATGAAAAGGCCAGGTAACCAAAATGGTTAGACTATATCGGGAAGGGCAGCCCAGCCCCCGGGCTGGAGAAGTTTGTGTGTGTTGGGGGGGGGGGACAGGGCATGCATGCTAGCCAGGAGGCCCCTGTGACAGGTAGGGACTGAGGGATGCAGGGGAAACCTGGTGGCAGGCATCCACTTTGATATGTTAAATAGGCACCTCAGCTGTGTGTCCCAAGTTTGAGACCTAACAGTTGGAGGTCAGGATATAGGGTGTGGAGCACATCCTTTAGCATGAAAGTGGAGATTTGCTACTGAGGACAGGGAATCTGAGAATTCTTTGATCAGACATGTAGACAAGAACTCGACATGTAGTTTGCTTTGGGAATCAGCATATAAGCGGTGTTTAAAACCACAAGCTTGGGGGGCTGGAGAGATGGTTCAGCAGTTAAGGGCACTGGATGCTCTCCCAAAGGGTCAGGTTCAATTCCCATCACCCGTAGGAGATCTGACAACCCTCACACAGACATACATGCAGGCAAAACACCAATGCACATAAAAAATAAAAACCACAAGCTTGGGCCGGAGAGATGGTTTCCTGGCTCCGCAGGTAAAAGCACTTGCTGCACAAGGCTGCAAGGAGAACCAACTCCTGAGTCTTGTCCTCTGAGCTCCACACACGTGCCATGGCACATAATTGACCACACACTCACTTTAAAAGGGAAATTCGGCCGGGCGGTGGTGGCGCATGCCTTTAATCCCAGCACTCGGGAGGCAGAGCCAGGCGGATCTCTGTGAGTTCGAGGCCAGCCTGGGCTACCAAGTGAGTTCCAGGAAAGACGCAAAGCTACACAGAGAAACGCTGTCTCAAAAAACCGAAAAAAAAAAAAAAAGGGAAATTCAGGCGTTTGTGCTTATTATACCCCTAGTCCTCTGTATCCTTAGGCAAAAACAAGCCAGAACAAGGACCTGGCCCCCAGGGAACGATCTAGCAGAGGAGATATATGGACTGGACCCGAGGGCTTTATCACTTGCCACCTGATGGGAGGACTTAGGGGCCGAAGGACAGCAAAGAAAAGGAGGTTCGTAAGCTGTGGGGTGGACACACCTTCGCAGGCGCTGGTCCAGGAGAGAGGGCGAGAGGCTTTGATACAAGGGAGGGCAGGTCTGAGCAGATCTGGCTGGCACAGCATGAGCTGGGCAATAACCAAGCAGTGCCCAGAGACGTCTCTGAGAAGTCGAAACGCAGTTTGACGGGAGACAGGAAAAGCGGACTCGACTCAGCCAGCAAGCCTCAGCCTCGCAGGGTGGCCGCGCCCAGCATGCACTCTGGGCACCTGGAAACCACAGTTCCCAGAATGCCTTATTCCAACTTCCGGGACCGGGTGAGCCGAACTCCGGAAGTAGTCGAGAAAGCGGAGGCGCCCGAGTCTCATCGTCTGCTGGTGTCGCCTTGGGTTAGTCGCCGCCATGGGGAAGCGACAACACCAGAAGGACAAGATGTAAGTTGGCAGCACCTTTGGTCCCAGCTCATCGCCATCCTGAGGGTCATCTCCTCCCGGAAGCTCAGTTCCTGCAGGCGCGGTGTCGTCCCTCGCGCGGCCTCCGCCGCCACCGGACTCGTTCCCGTCTGGGGTTTGCCCCACCTCCTCCCCTTCTGCCCCGGCCTTGGTTGTCTGCCCCGCGCAGACAGCCCACTTCGTCCTAGCTCTCGCCTCTTAGTCTACACACAGGCCACGGTTTAAGACGAGCGGGCCAAGCTCCATGTTCTCTCCATTTTCTGCGCTTGTCTCTCGAAACTGGTGTAGTCCGATGTCCTCACCCCAAAGTGCTTGCAAGGATGCCTTTCACGTCTGTATTGTCAAATCTAGTGAAGCCGGCCCTTGGTGGGATCTTAGATACGCTTTGTTTTTATCTGCGTCAGTGACCTCTCTTTTCTCGTTCCTCTTTGCTGGACTTTCTTCCCTTGTCCTAGACTTGATGGGTATCCCCTTCATTTCTGGTTCTCAGTGGGTGACCTGGTCTAGTAGTGGATCTCTACTGCTCTTAAGTCAACTCAGTAGCGCTCTCAGAGTTAGTATGCCTGAAAGGGAACTCTTGATAATTTTCACACCTTAAGCCTGCTCTATTCCCATCCTGTCCCAGTGGTTACATAGTAAGTCCCTACTTTACCATACGTAGACGTAGACGGAAGACAATTCTCAGCCTTACACACCAGTAGAAACATGCACACGGCAACCAGAACTATGTTAGGTCATGTCTGGTTCCTGCCAAAACCATCCAGCGACTTCCCACCACACTTAGGGTAAATATAGAGTACTTTCTGCGACTCAGCCACTGCCCTTGCTTCTCTGCTGCCACACGCCTCATTACACGTTTCTCTAGCGTGTCCTTTTGGGGACACATTCAGCTTCTCCTGCCCCAGTCTCAGTAAGTGCTGTTCTGTAAAGGGCCAGCCTAGCTCTTTCTCATTGTCAGATCTTCTGTAAATCCAGTTGTCTCCTTATCTTTCTGTCTGTTGTGCTTACCGTTGTGTGTCTGACACTCTGCAGAAGTGTCATGGACAGTTGTCAAGCGAGTGGCAGTTCTGTCATGATATTTCTACAGCCTCTGTCCTTAACTTGAAGGGAATTAGTAACACACCCTGTCTTCCTTAGGTACATCACCTGCGCTGAGTACACTCACTTCTATGGTGGCAGGAAGCCAGGTAAGGATGCTGGTGTTTCTGAGGAATGCATGTAGTGATCCAGAACAATGGATAAGAACCAGAGCACTGACATTACAGTGTATAACTGGACTGAATACAGAGTTCACAAAAGAGTACATATACTCAACATAGTAGAGTATCCTTACCTCTTAGTGGAGTGTTTTTAAAAATATAATTTAAGCCGGGCGGTGGTGGAGCACACCTTTAATCCCAGCACTTGGGAGGCAGAGCCAGGTGGAGATATATATATATAAAATTTAAAATGGCTTTTTCCTTAGGAAGTGCTATAAACTTTTGCTTTAGAGGAGGAAAACAGGAAATGATAATACCCAAAGTTGCCAAGGCTGTAGAAAAAAGGACATAGTCATATTTTTTTAAAATTTATTTTATGTGCATTGGTGTTTTGCCTGCATGTGTATCTGTGTGAAGGTGTCAGATCCCATGGAACTGGAGTTACAGATGGTTGTGAACTGTCATGTGGTTGCTGGGAATTGAATCCAGGACCTCTGGAAGAACAGCCAGTGCTCTTAACCACTGAGCCATCTCTTCAGCTCCCATATATATATTTTTTTTTTAAGACAGTCTTATTATGTAGCTCAGTCTGGCCTTGAACTCAGGACCCTTCTGTTTCCACCTCACCAGTGCTGGGATTATAGGCGTGAGTCACCATGCCCAGTCACAGTCACAGTCACAGTTGTGATGCTAATAAAGAATATGAGCTTTAAAAAGCCCAGCCAGGCTGGGTGTGGTGGCACATGCCTTCAATCCCAGCGCTCAGCACGCAGAGGCAGGCGGATCCCTGTGAGTTGGAGGCCAGCCTGGTCTACACATTGAGTTCCAGGACAGCTAGCGCTGTTACACAGAGAAACCCTGTCTTGAAAAACGTGTGTGTGTGTGTGTATGTATATGTATACATATATTTTATTAATTTATCTTATATTTTATTTATTTATAATAAAATAAAATTAAAAAAATTCTGTGATGGGGCCAGCTGGTGGTGACGGCGCACGTCTTTAATCTCAGCACTTGGGAGGCAGAGCCAGGCGGATCTCTGTGAGTTCGAGGCCAGCCTGGTCTATAGAGCGAGATCCAGGACAGGCACCAAAACTATACAGAGAAACCCTGTCTTGAAACAAACAAACAAACAAACAAACAAAAAGTTCTGTGATAGGGCTGGAGAGGTGGCTCAGTGGTTAAGAGCACCTACTGCTCTTCCAAACGAGCCAGGTTCAATCCCAAGTACCCATATGGCAGCTTGCAACTGTCTGTAACTCCAGTCCAGGGGATTCGACACCCTCACACAGACATATGTGCCTATAAAACACCAATATACATAAAATAAATCATTTAAAAAATTCTATGCATTAAAACAATTCTTCAAATTGTTCAGCCCATTTGAAGACACCTGCCTTTGAGCCTCTGCCTTGTGCATGCTAGGCAATGCTTTATGACTGAAGTATGTCTCCAGCCCAGGAACGTGTGTGTTTTTCTTCTATCTCTAAATTTCAAAATGCCGGAGATCAAATCCAGGGCCTTGCATATGCTAAGCAAATGCTCCACCACTGAGTATACTTACAGTCACTCTTAAGTATTTTTTTGAACAATGTAGAATTTTATTGTGTCTATGATGTAAGTGCAGGTGTAAGTATACTTTGGTACACGTGTGGAAGTCAGAGGACACCTTTATGGACTTGGCTGTCTTGGAACCTGCTTGTGGGTTCCAGGAATGGAACTCAGGCAGTCAGGCTTACGTGGCAAGAGCCTCTACCCACTGAGCCAGCTTGCTGGCCCTCTGACTGGTTTTGTTTTATTTTGCTTTGTAGCTTAGGCTAACCTATACTGTGTAGCCCAGGTAAACCTTTAACTTGAGTCTTCTGTGTCAGCTTCTTGAGTACTGGGATTTCTTAGAGGCATGGGAACCACTTGTGGTTCATGTTTTCTTTTTTTTTTTTCCCCGGAGCTGAGGACCAAACCCAGGGCCTTGAGCTTGCTAGGCAAGCGCTCTACCGCTAAATCCCCAACCCCCATGTTTTCCTTTTTAAAGATTCACTTATTTTATGTTTATGAGTGTTATGTTTGCATGTACGTGTGCACCATGTTTGTGTCTGGTGTCCCTGGAGGCCAGAAGAGGCATTGAATCCCTGGAGTAGCTCAGTGATGCACCCAAGCATACAGCATATATAAGGCCCTGGGTTTGATGTCCAGCAACACACAACGTGTGTACTTTCCCTCTTAAAACAACAGCAACAAAGAATTTAATCCATGGTAATGTAGTTTTGGTGACAGGTACACAGAGATGAAATAGTTTCCAAATAAGTTCTCTGGTTTTTATTTTATTTAAACAGATATCACACAGACAAGTTTTCGCCGCTTACCTTTTGACCACTGTAGGTAAGACTTTTACAAGGCTTCTGTTTTCTTTTGATTATCATTTCTCCAAATGTGTGTGTGTTTTAAGATAGGGTCTTTCAACTCTATAGCTGGAGCTGGCCTTGAACTCCTAATTCTCCTGTTTCTACCTCCCAAGTATTAGAATTTACAGCCTACCTTACTTGCATCTGGAGTATTTTTGCACTGACTTTTGCATAGACAGCCGATCATCCTTGATCTGAAAAAATCCAAAATTTAAAATATTCCCAAATCCACACCTTTTTGAAGCCTGAAACTCAGAAAGTTAGAATTTGGAGAATTTCAGTTTGGGGGGCTTACCATGTACTGTGTGTGTGAGCTTGACCCTTTGAGATGCATTCAGGGTTTCCTCTGTGCCTTTCTTAGATAACTTGAGCTGGGAGAAAGTGGATCCAGCCATGAGGACAGTACATGAGGACAGTACCTGGGTGTTTTCTGGTTGTCGTGTCTGGGTTTACCAGTTTTGCTTTTTAGCTTTATTCTTACCTTCTGAGTTTGAGCAGACCCTGTTGCTAAGCATATTTTATGTGGGAGAGGACAGATGCCTCAAGAGTAGCCTGTGCCTGGGGTTCCATCGAGGACGTAGCATATTTTATGTCTGAGAGGACAGATGCCTCAAGAGTAGCCTGTGCCTGGGGTTCCATCGAGGACGTAGCACAGCGGAGTCGTGGCCCAGACGCTCGGACTCCACTGGGTCTGCAGTGCTCCAGCTCTGTTCTTGTTCAGATTGTGAGTCCTCGTGGCATCAGCAATAGTGACGATTAGAGACCTGGGGACTCAGGAACTGGTGGGAAGGGGAGGGTAGCCTAGATGCAAAGCTACCAAGTGTGGCTTTGGGGCCCATTGGTGTCTGGACAGAGGGAATTCTGTGGAGGCATGTCTAGGACCCAGCCATCTCCACACACTGTTCCTCTAGGGTAAGGTGGGGAGGATGGGGTACTGTAAAGGTAGAGCAGTCTGGCATGCTTGGTTCTAATTCTGAAGGTCTGGTGACCCAATTAGGGCCTGTCAGCCATTTGTCACAGTGCAGGGAGAAGGGAGGGCGGGCTGCGGCATGGGACGAGGGGGGGGGACATGGGGGGGACAGACCACAGTGTCACAGTGCAGGGAGAAGGGAGGGCGGGCTGCGGCATGGGGGGGGACAGACCACAGTGTCAGTGCAGGGAGAAGGGAGGGCGGGCTGCGGCATGGGGGGGTGGACAGACCACAGTGTCAGTGCAGGGAGAAGGGAGGGCGGGCTGCAGCATGGGGGGGGGGACAGACCACAGTGTCACAGCGCAGGGAGAAGGGAGGGCGGGCTGCAGCATGTGGGGGGGGACAGACCACAGTGTCACAGTGCAGGGAGAAGGGAGGGCGGGCTGCGGCATGGGGGGGACAGACCACAGTGTCACAGCGCAGGGAGAAGGGAGGGCGGGCTGCAGCATGGGAAGGGAAGGGGACAGACCACAGTGTCAGTGCAGGGAGAAGGGAGGGCAGGCTGCAGCATGGGAAGGGGGGGGACAGACCACAGTGTCACAGCGCAGGGAGAAGGGAGGGCGGGCTGCGGCATGGGAAGGGGGGGGACAGACCACAGTGCAGAAAGGCCTGCACATAGCTGTTTTATTCCAGAAGCGGGGCCTGCCTGCATCTGCCCCTCAGGAAGCCCCGTGCCGTGCTAATGGAAGCGCAGTAGCACCTGCTCAGAAGTCAAGTGTCCCGGGCAGAGATCCTCCCCTGTCAGCCTTGTTGGAATGAATGCTGTCTGGTTTAGTCGGTCTTTGAGAGAGCACTGCTTCCCCTCTTCTGTCTAGGCCTCTGACTCCACTCGTCCCTTTTAACCACAAAATCACTGTGTAGACCAGGCTGGCCTTGAACTCACAGAAATCCCCTGCCTCTGCTGGTGTTAAAGGAGTGTGCCACCACCACCCTGCCAAAGGTTTTTGTTTTGTTTTTAAGGTAGGGTCTATATGCTGTTCTGGTTTCTGGTGGACCCGGGATCCACTGTGTAGACCAGACTGGTCTCTAACTCAGGAGGATCCACCCGCTCTGCCTCCTGGGGGCTGGATTTCAAGGCGTGAGACCATCCCAGGAAAGAAAGGAAGCAGTGGCATGGGCTGTCCCCCAGCGGGCAGCTCGTGTGGGACGTTACGGTAGTTGAGGCTGCCGTGGGTCTTTCACCCCGTGCTTCAGAAATTCCCAAGGATTCTGTGATTCCTCAGTCACGTTCCCAGCACACAGCAGAGTGGTGTGGGCGCTGCAGACCACGGCAGCCTCGTCAGGCCTTGGGGTGGGCGGGTGGCTCTTTGATGAAAGTTTGCTCTGCCTGCTCTGCAAGGGTCTGGAGAGGGAACTCAGTCTTGCTTCCTCAAGGCCACCACTGGGGGCCTCTTTTTGACTTGAATCCAACAACAAAACCTTTCACAACATGAAGTGGGCTTGAGAGCAGCTTGGCTGCTTCTGCACCAAGTGCTGAGGATCTGTTGGGATGATGCCTTCTCTCTAGTGGTGTGTCGGTGTGTCGGGGCAGAGCACACTGGAACTGTTGGGAAGGCTGTAGGAACTGGAGTGTGTGGAGTGTGCCCAGAAGCTGACCAGAGTCTGCCCTCTTCAGTCTCTCCCTGCAGCCTTTTGTCTACCCGGTCTGCACCCCTGAAGGCGTCGTCTTCGATTTGCTGTGAGTTTCCTCTTGAATTTTTACATTTCTTTTTATTTGTGGGGTGTGTGTGTGTTCCCTAGTACATGTTGTTTGTGTGCAGTTGTGTGTGCCCTAGTATGTGTTGTTTGTGTGTGCAGTTGTGTGTGTGTGTGTGTGTGTGTATGTGCGCGCGCGCGTGCGTGCATGTGTGTGTGTGTGTGTGTGTGTGTGTGTGTGTGTAGGCCAGAGGTGGACCTCGGGGGTCTTTCTCTGTTGTTCTCCACCTTATGTTTTTGAGACAGGACCTTGTCAGTGAACTTGGGACTTGCTGTTTCACTGGACTGGCTGACCAGCAAGCCCCCAGGGTCTGCGCTGCTGAAGTTATGGACGTGTGCTGTCTTGTCTGGCTGCCACATGGGCCTTGTGCTTGCATAGAAAGTTCTTTACCTGCTGATCTGTTCCCCAGCACTGTCTTTAATTCGATTTGACAAATACTGCAGATTGTTGACGTCCATTAGAGAAAGAGATGTTGAGTTTGTGGTTCCAAGCAGGGACAGTCTTGTCCCTAGAAACCTCATGAGGTGTAGGCGAGCCTCTTTAGGAATTGAGAGGGACAGCCAGGTCTTCAGAGACATGGCGGAAGTGCTCTGTGGCCTCTGGCAGGCCCTATTAGCTGGCAGATGCTGTTGCCACTACTTGGGATGGAGATGAGTCCTTCTACCCCATGAGTTAGTTCTTGATGTGGAACAGCGACGTGCTGAATATTCTCTGCCTGATGAAAGCAGGGCTGTAATGAAGGTGCCTAGTTCCCGGCATTATAGTCTGAAGCATTATGCCCTATTTTATGTTCTAACATATGTTATCTTTGTTTTATATTTCAAGTTTGTTTTTAGATTCTAAAATATTTTCTAAAATTTAGAAGAAATGTAAAATACTTGAATAGAACATTTTACCATAAAAAGAGCTCACTGTTCAGGATCATCACTATGAATGTTTATGCCTTCTGGGCCCTGTACACAGATTTTTTTGGGGGGCGGGGTTCTCACTGTGTTGCCCTGGCTGGCATTGAATTCCTGGGCTCAAGTGATTTCCTGCCTTCCTCTCATAAGTAGCCAGGCTTACACAGTGGGTGGCCCACCACCATGCGTGACTGCGAGTATAATTTTTGATACTGACCTAGTGTTTTGCTGTATAGACATGATAACATTTGTTTGCCCCTTTGCCTAGTTAAAGTTCTTTTTTATATGCAACTGCGGCCAAACTCCTGCAAACGCTAAGTGGAGCTCATGGGAAAGCACAGTCCACGTGCACAGGCGTGTCACTGAGTGTGTGGAAACACGTGTTCCACACGTGCAGCCTGCCTTGCGCGTTCCACACGTGCAGCCTGCCTTGCACGTTCCACACGTGCAGCCTGCCTTGCACGTTCCACACGTGCAGCCTGCCGTGCCCTTGGCTGGAGCAGCCCTAGGCTCGGGGCTGTCACTGCAGCACCTACTGGTGACAGTTTTTAGATTTATTTTATTTTGTGTGTGTGGATGTTCAGCCGGCATGTCTTCTGTGCACCACATTTGTGGAGTACTTGTAGGAGCTGGGAGAGGACATTGGATTCTCTGGATCTGGAGTTCAGATAGTTGTTATTGCTGTGTCCTGTGGGTGCTGGGAGCGGGGTCCCATGCAGGAGCACCACGTGCCCTTAACTGCTGCGCCATCTCTCTGGCCCCCAGTGACCTTTTCTGTTCTCTCCCATCAGGAACATTGTTCCATGGCTTAAGAAGTATGGGACCAATCCCAGCAATGGAGAGGTAGGTGGCCATGCAGGTACTTGTTCCATGGAGCTGGGCTCTGCCTTGACTTTGTCTTTGCCGTTTTCCTGTCCTCAGTGGGGAACTGTTGACGGGGCTGGAATGACAGTCCTTGCTCTCTGTGCACACATGTGCATGGACAGTTGGCCCTCTGTGTTTGCAGATTCTGTGTTCTTGCATTTAATCAACCGTGCTCAAAAAAGAAGTATTTGTGGAAAAATTTTATCTGTATTAATATCTGTACCATTTTCTTGTCATTGTTTTCTAAATAATATCAGATAATAATTACTTGTGTATCATTTATATTATAATAGGTAGCAGTCAGTCTAGAAATGGTTTAAAGTTGGTGAGAGGGTACACATAGGTTCATTCAAATGCTACATCATTTGAGATTGGAGTATTTGTGGAGTCTTGGGACTAGTCTCCTGTGAATGTACACCATTGTACATTTTTGTTTGCTTGAGACAGGGTCTTGTTCTGTAGCCCAGGCTGTCTTCTCACGCACAGGAGTCCTGTCTTAGCCTCCATGCCTGGGTGTCTGCTTTCTCTTGAGTTTGATCAGAGTGGGTGACTCCTCTGTATCCTGCTTGTGTGCTTTGCAAGGTGCTGACGAGTCTCAAGGGTGTCTGGAGCAGACACAGCCTCTTCTGTGAGACCGGCTGTCCTCTAGAAGGATGGTTTTTACTTGTTAATATATGTGCGAGTATGTAGGTCTATCTGTGAGTGCACATGCCCTGGCACAGGGTCGGAGCACAGCTTGTGGGGGTCAGTTCCCACCATGCAGGTTCTAGAGGTCTCACTCAGAGTGTCAGGGTTGGTGGCAAGGGACTTTACCCACTGGGCCACCATTGTCCTTGTGTCTGTCTTTGTGGCTGAGCCGAACTGAATCCTGCCATTTGCCATTCGCAGCAATGTGCAGAAATAGCCCGGGCACACTGAGCACACAGGAGTAGTCTAGGACTGGGGAGTCAGAAGAAGGTGCCTTGTGCATTCCCATAGCAACTGGCCAACTGCCCTTCAAACTGCTACGCATTTTAAACTTCTAGCCACACTGTGCAGAAGAAAATGCTTCTTGACAGTTCTGGGTATCATCAGGCTTCTTTTTGTTTTTGTTTTTTGAGATAGGGTTTCTCTGTGTAGTTACTCTGTAGACCAGGCTGGCCTCCTGAGTGCTGGGATCAAAGGTGTGCACCACCACCTGGCAGGGTTTTGTTTTTTTTTTTTGTTTTTGTTTTTGTTTTTTAAACGGGCAAAAAGAAAATCATGTTTGTCTTTAATCCTAACACTTGAGAAGCAGAGGCAGGTAGATCTCTGTAAGTTCAAGGCTAACCTGGTCTACAGAGTGAGTTCCAGGACAGCCAGGGCTACACAGAAAAACTCTGTCTTAAAAACAAAAACAAAGAAAGTTGTATTCATATCACCCAACATGGGGATGGGGCAGACAGATCATCGTGTGTCACTGAAATGACCCAGAGAGGGGTGGTGAGGAAAGAGGGAAGCTAGGTGGCTGAGGAAGCCTCTTAGGAGCTGCTGTTACACTCAGTCCTGAGGAGGAGACATGATTGCATGAGATGCCATATTGGGGAACCTTGACGGTCCTGGACTTAATCTGGTGGGTTGGAAGCCCAGGCAGGGTCATGACCTAACCAGTATTGAGGAGAGCTCTGGTTTTGTCAGGAAGGTGCTCTTAGGAGCCTAGTGGCCCTGGGGAGATCAGCTGGGGACCATACATTTGTCTGGGTGAGAGGTGCTGAAGGCAGAGGAAAGGAGAGACCATAGAGACTGGGCCAGTGGGATGGTCCAGGTGTTGAGTCCTGTCCTGAGGGCAGTAGGATCTCAGCAGTCACCTAGTGCTGTGACGTCTTGGGGACTGGTCACAGTTCAGAGCTTCCTGAATTGTCACCGTCCTGATCAGCAATAAAGGCCCGTGCAACCTGGTAATCAGTCAAGGCTCAGCACCCGAGGCCAGGCCCTTTCCTCAGGTCTTGCCAGTGCGACCCCATCCTAACCTGGTTACCTCCTTGAAAGCCCTGTTTGAAGTGAGGTTTCTGGGGCTTGTAAACTTTGGGGGAACATCTTTTTTTCTACTATCAGCTTGATACAGTACAAATTCTTATCTTAATAGTGAAATGTTTCACTGAAGCTTGCCCAGTGATTGAATAAAGCCAAAACTTATTATAAGCCACAGTCATCCTAGGGTCCCCCCTGCTATGTAGCCTCCCTGGTTCTGTGGGTTGCAGTTTGATTGTTCTTTGCTTTATATCTAGAATCCACTTATGAGTGAGTACATACCATGTTCTTCTGGGTTTGGGTTACCTCACTCAGGATGATTTTTTCTAGTTCCATCCATTTGCCTGCAAATTTCATGCTGTCATTATTTTTCTCTGCTGAGTAGTACTCCATTGTGTATATGTACCACATTTTCTTTATCCATTCTTCAGTTGACAGGCATCTAGGTTGTTTCCAGGTTCTGGCTATTACAAATAGTGCTGCCATGAACATAGTTGAGCATGTATCTTTATGGTATGAATCAGCATTCCTTGGGTATATGCCCAAGAGTGGGATGGCTGGGTCTTGAGGTAGTTCGATTCCTAATTTTCAGAGAAACCGCCATACTGATTTCCACAGTGGTTGTACAAGTTTGCACTCCCAACAACCGCGGAGGAGTGTGGGGGAACATTTTCAATCCAGATCTAGGGAACTGTCCATGTATTCAGTCTGGTGATTGCCTTTCCTGTTAGAGCAGATGGTGCTGCTCCTCCACTTCTTTGCCTGGGACAGGAGACCCCTTGGCAAAGGAGACCCTTTGGGTTGGGGTGTGGCTCAGTAATAGAGCACTTAGCTAGCTTGAGGAAGGCCTTGGTGTCCGTTTTCTAGCATCCACCTCCCCCCAAAAAATCCACAAATACAAAATCAAGCAAAACAAGACAAAAGTCTTTAAGACTCTAACCTACTGGGTGGCAGGAAGCTGGCTGCAGTCTTTCTGGCCCTGGTGACAGTGTGGGACTGTGCGGGCCCAAGGATTCCTCCCAGTGTAGATGGCGTGCGCGGCCCACTGTCCCTGCTGCTGAGGGAAGGGGCTGTGATACACAGGTGAGCCTGTGCGCTTGCTCTTGGGCTGCTTGGGGTAGGAGCGTGGCCTTACCTCCCAAAGCAGTCTGCTTCCCTTCCTTGGTGTTTCTCACTTGGAAATGTGACCAGCTTTTTCTGCTGACAGCCAGGAAGCTCTGGGGCCTTTTCCCGAGGCCCCATGCTGGGAGGATATCCTTTCCTGATTTCCTCCTTACAGATCCCTGCTGCCTGACTGTGCTTGTGTTTAGTTGGTCTCTGCCTTCCTGAGGCTGTGGCTCCCTACAGGTGTCACACTGGGCTCCCCTGCTGCTGCTGCCCTGCCCTTTGCCTCTTGTTAGCGGTCCCTGTCCCCTGCTTCCCAACTGCCACCTCTGGTACCTTGTCTGCAGTTGACCTCATGACTTCAGCCTCTGTTCTGGTGGACACTGTTATTCAGTCACACCTGGGTGCTTTTCGTTATTTCTGCACTCTGTGTTACAGATGCTCTTTGGGGTATCCAATCTTGTCAGTTGCTCTGTGCTCTGCAGCTGCCAAACCACAGAGCAGTCACTTTGGATGTGATCAGACGCTGGGCCATCTCCCTTCTTCTCGGACTCCTAGAGGGTGTGTTCTGTTGTAGCACCCCTGGTCTGTGGGCATGTCCACTCCTTTTCTGCTGTCCCCGGTTTTCAGCCGTGCTGAACAACACTCCACCACCGAGCTACGTCACCAGTTTCTCCACTTTAGTGTTTTGTTTCCTTTTAAAAAATATTTGTACCACACTGTAAGCAGAATGCCTAGGTACGCTCACTGGCTTTATTTGTTACATTTATTCATTTTGTGTGTGTGTGTGTGTTCGTGTGTGTGTGTGTGTGTGTGTGTGTGTGTGTGTGTGTGTGTGTACATGTGGGCCTACAGTATGTGTGTAAAGGTCAGGGGACAATTCGTGGGACTTATTTCTCTCCTCCTCTATGTAGGTCCTGCTGGGCTCAGTGACAAGCACCTTGGCCAGCTGAGGCATTTCTCTGGCTTCCCTACTAGTTTTAGGAATATTCATTTTGTTTTTGTTTTTATTTTATTTATTACCATTATTACTAGAGAGAGAGAGAGAATATGATGTGAGTGTTGCTGTGCCACACATGTGGCCAGAGGACAACTTTCAGGAGTTCGTTCTTCCCTCTGCAGTGGTAAGCCATCTCAATGGCCCTGCACTCACACATTAAATAGTGTGCTTACCATAAAGATGTTCAGAGTGGTGGTCCCGCACACCTTTATTTAATCCCAGTGCTCGGGAGGCAGAGGCCAGCCTGGTTTTCAGAGTGAGTTCCAGGACAGGCTCTGAAGCTACTCAGAGAAACCCTGTCTTGGAAAGACAAAACAAACAAACAGACAAACAAAAAAACAACAAAAAAAGATGTTCAGACAAGGTGCTGGAGAGATGGCTTGGAGGTTAAGAGCACTGGCTGCTCTTCAAGAGGTCCTGAGTTCAATTCCTAGCAACCACATGGTGGCTCCCAACCATCTGTAATGAGATCTGGTGCCCTCTTCTGGCCTGCAGTCAGTCATACATGCTGTATACATAATAAATAAATAAATCTTTAAAAAAAAAAAAAGCTGTTCAGACAAGGCCTGGATATGGAGCTCAGTGGTAGAGCACACACTTAGCGTATATGAGGTCCTGAGTTTGGTACCTGGCACCAAGAAGAAAAGTTCAGACATTGTGGAAATACACGCCAGTCTTTATTCCACAGCCTCATCATTTACCCCAGTGACTGCCTCTTACGTTTGTCTAGTGGTTTACAAATCTAGGGTCTGCTTACAGCCTGGGTTTACAGATTACGTCCCCGCAAGTACGAAGGCTTGCCGTTCTTCAGCCTGCAGGAGTCCTGGCCGTGTTTTGGAGTCTTCCCAGAGAGAGTTCTCTAGTGTGAGCTGCAGAGAGTCAGTTGGGCAGATCTTCCTGTCTGTCCCTGTTGCTCCTGATTTGACAGCCTTCATGTTATTTCTCCTCTTACTCATTCTTGTTAATTGTCTGTCTTCCAGAAACTTGACGGGAAGTCCCTGATCAAGCTGAACTTTGCAAAGAACAATGAAGGTGAGAGCCCCTGTTGTAGGACTGTCCAGACTCCCCACCCCTGCTCTCACCAACTTCTTGTCTGCAGTCAGACACCCCTTCCTCCTCTCTTGTGGTTGGTGCTGAGCCTGTGGCTTCACACATGCCAAACAAGGGGTCTGCCTGAGTCACATCCCCAGCTTCCTTCCTTCCTTCCTGACACTTGCTTTTGATTTCCCAGTTGTCACACGGCTTCTCAGAGGTTCAGGTAGTTTAAGTAGGGATAGACAGGTGGCTCCCACCAAGGCTGTTAGGCTGCTGTGAGCTGCTGGTGCCGTAGTGGGGCCTCGTGCATGGGCCTTTTCTTGGCTGTAGGTGGAAGTTGCTCAGACTAAGGCCCAGGGTGGCCAGCCCAACTGGTTGTGGTGTTTGGGAGGCATTTCCAGTCTGCTTTTGAGTAGACTGTCCATTCCCAATGCTCCTTCAGACCTCTGCCCCACTCGGGCCCTCTGCTCCGAGTCCCTCTGCGGTCTGCTGTTGCCCGTGCAGGTAATGCAGCTTCAGCGCAGCTGCCCCGCCCTGTCCTGGGGTCAGCCTTGTTGGAGGTTCTTTGTGGCTTGGCTAAGGGGTCTCCTTTCACTCGGATGTAAGTACCACAGTGGAGGCTGCGGTCAGTGCTCACTGGGGGTCCGTTTTCCAGGGAATGTTGCAAACATAGAGAAGGTGGGCTTTCTTTCTTCACCGTCTGACCTACAGCAGCCCTGGGTTCATAGGTCCTATGTGTCTGTCACAGAGCAGATCTTCCTGGATGATCTGCCTGGAAATGTGCAGAGAACAGGCAGGTGGGGTGAGGAGGTGTGCATGTGTGTCCATCCTTGAGTGAGAAGAGCTTTTGTTGGCGGGGGAGGAATCTAGGCAGGAGATGAGTAGGGCATCAGATGTCCTGTTTTAGACAGAAGTAGAGGAAGGAAGAGGGCCAGCAGGACACCCACTGAGGCAGCAGACAGGGTCTGAGAGGAAGCTGTATGAAGATATGGGAAGACATTCTAGGCAGAGGGGTCAGGCACATCAAAGGCAGACGTGCTCGAGGGTGTTCATGCATGGCAGGGTGTTGAAACCATGTGAGCAAGGGCAGGTGACGTACGGTGTGAGGGCTGGGGATAGGAGGCAGGCAGGTCAGTGCTGCTGAACTGGGAGACCGCGGAGGGACACTGAAGAGAGCTGCAGCACTGGGCCTCAGAGCATCGACGGTGCCGGGAAGTAGGGCTTTACCGCCATGCAGGTCCTCTCCTGACGAGCTAGACTTGGCGTCCGCGGTGCTGGGAGGTGGGGCTTTAATGCCGTGCAGGTCCTCTACGAACGAGCTAGCCTCGGCGGCGGCGGTGCTGGGAGGTGGGGCTTTAATGCCGTGCAGGTCCTCTACGAACGAGCTAGCCTCGGCGGCGGCGGCGGCATCAGCATCATTGTCGTCATCGGGGCCTCCCTCCCCACCCACCCGTGCTCTTTTTATTTTTTTTAGGTAAAGTCCAGATTGGCTGCACCCTCACTTTCTCACTTTGTAGCTGAGGCTGGCCTTGAATTCCTGATCCTTCTCCTCAGACTCCCAAGTGCTGGGATTTTAGGCACATACTACCTTGACTTTGAGATTTCAGAGCCATGAGAATAGAGGTCACTAGTGAGCCGTTTCCGCCCCTGCCCCTCAGCAGCCCTGGCTCCTACAGCCTGCTGGGTTTGTCTGGGCTTCACTTGGCAGTCTCAGGGTGGTGCTTGAGGCAGATCCCAGACATGGCATCATTCCCCACTTGATCATTTTGTTATGTAGCTCTAAAAAAGAAAGACTTAGGGCTCGGTGAGGTGGCTCAGAGGGTAAAGGCGCTTGCTACCAAGCCTTGCAACCTGAGTTCCATCTGCAGGGTTTATGGAGGAAGGAGAAAACTGACTTCTCCAAGTCATTCTCTGACTGTCACACTTGCAGTGTCACATGTGCACACCCCGTCCCCTCCCTCAGCACACAAAGTTAATGAATAAAAATATAATACAGAGCTGGTGGTTGCATGGTCCCAGCCCTCAGGAGGCAGAGGCAGGTGGATCTCTTGAGTTCAAGGCCAACCTGGTGTACAGAGTGAGTTTAAAAGATAATGACTTACATCTTCATAATGGTGAACAGGAATTGCCTGGTCATCAAATATACACACGGTGGTTAAATTTCCATAACGTGTGCGTGCATGGGATTTCTTTTCAGAAGTCAGTCTATCCAGATGTGGGGACATGTCTATTTGTCCTCTCCTCCACCCCCATGTATCTGCTGGGACTCACTAGACAAGCCCCTGCTGGATGTGAGTCATCTCTTGGGGCAGGAAGATGGGGAGGCTGGCTAGCTGTCATGTGTTACAGAGAGCTAGGTGAGGAAGGCCAGGAGATACAGGGAAGGGTGGGTGCTGTGGGCCTGAGGTAGGAAGCAGTGGTAACAGGGTCTCTAGAAAGTAAGCCATGTCCTGTGTGGCATGGCTGTGGGGGGTAGGTCAGCTGAGCCGGTCTGGAGGCTGACGGACTGCTCTAGTAAATGTGAGATGAGTAGGAGTTGTGAACCGTGGGACGGAGCTTGGTGGCTGTCACCGCTTTGGTTCCCAGGTCTTGGTAGCTGGCCTTAAGGTTCTGCCTCCTTCCCTTCTCCGACCCCTGCTGGTGCCCCCACCCCAGGGTCTCTGTGTAGCCTTGGCTGTCCTCGAACTCACAGAGATCCGCCTGGCTCTGCCTCCCGGGTGCTGGGATTAAAGGTGTGCACCACCACCGCCCGGCCTTCCCTCTCACGTCTCTCCCTCCCTCCTCTCTCTCTTGTGGTACTGGGGTTGAGTGCAGAAGTTAGCACAGGCTAGGCAAATGCCCTGCCACTGAGCCTCCTTCCTAAAAGTTTACTTTGAGACAAAGTCTTTTTTTAAATAACTTACTTATTTTTGTGTGCATTGGTGTTTTGCCTGCATGCATGTCTGTGTGAGGGTGTCAGGTCTTAAGAGTTACAGATGGTTGTGAGCTGCCATGTGGTGCTGGGACTTGAACCTGGGTCCTCTGGAAGAACAGTCAGTGCTCTTAACCACAGAGCCATCTCTCCAGCCGAGACCCTGAGACTTGTTAAATTGTCCAGCTGGCCTTGTACTCTATTCTTCTGCCTCAGCCTCCTGAGTAGCTGGGGCTATAAATGTATAGTATCACGATTGCTTAATCTGAGCTCTTGAGGGCCACTAGCCCTGTGTGTGCTTTCTTTCTAGGGCAGTACCACTGTCCAGTGCTGTACTCCGTGTTCACTGACAACACCCATATTGTGGCCATCAGGACAACTGGCAATGTCTACACCTATGAGGTAGGCCCCATTGTAGTGAGTGGGACTGTTCCATGTGGGGATAGTCCAGAAGCTTGGCTGAGTGCTGGGGGTGAACCAGGAACAGTGAGCTTGCCTGTCTTCATGGGCTTTACAGCCTCAGCACAAGGCATCATATCTGGTTAGGTAGCCACTTTGCTTTATGAGGGTTTAAAAGAAAGATCTGGTGACTTCAGCTGGGTGGTGGTGGCACACATCTTTAATCTCAGCACTCGGGAGGCAGAGGCAGGTGGATCTCTGTGAGTCCGAGGCCAGCCTGGTCTACAAAGTGAGTTCCAGGACAGCCAGAGCTACACAGAGAAACCCTGTCTCGAAACAACACAAACACAAAACCAGGGGACTCTGGTGGCCGTTGGACCCTGAAACTCAGGCAGGCAGTTTGAGTCGCCCAAGCAAAGGTTCCTTGTATCTCAGGGAGTCTTCCCGTGTCTTCAGCGTGGACCCGACTCTGGGAGGAAGCTGGGAGACAGGGGAGGCCAGGCTCTTAGGAAGGGGAGTTGCCATGTCGGTGGGAGGGACATGAGCGCTCTCCCTGCTCAGACCAGGACAAGCAGCAGTCTGTGGCACGGGAGAGCCCAGGTTAGACCTCTTGCCTGAAGCAGCCAGGTTGGTTTAGCTCGTCTCTGCCAGGGAGGTAAGAGCATCTGAGACGTGCAGCCCAGGGTGGCTCTCTGTGTGCTGGTTTACCTCTCACCTCTGTGCCATGGCCTAACGGGGTTGTGACCCCTCTGTCCTGCTGTAGGCAGTGGAGCAGCTAAACATCAAGGCCAAGAACTTGAGGGACCTATTGACTGACGAGCCCTTTTCCAGGCAAGACATCATCACCCTGCAGGTGAGTGGCTTCACGGGGAGAGCTTCACCTTGACCTCAGCTCTGCTCTCTGCCTTCCGGCTCTCCTCCCCAGTCTTGGTGGTCTTCTGTGCCGTAGCGTCCCTGGCCACTGCTCCCCCGTTAGTGCCGTACCTTCCCCGACAGCCACCGTGGACCTTGACTGCCTGTGGCCCTCATGGCTCTGTGACCCGGGGGCCACCTCTGTCCACAGCATCACAGGCACCAGGACACGGGCTGCTCTGCAGATTCTACCCCATCCTCCAAGAGTAGCATCAGGCACAGGTGTCCCCTTCGGTGGTGGGGGATGGTGAAAACTGACAGGAAGTGGGGTTCCTGGCTGGAGCATAGGCTTAAAGGACAGTGTGGCTTGTTCCTGATTGAACCTTGGCCCATGGCGGCCCAGTCTGCATCTTGTGCTACCTGGCACAAGTCTTGCTGCTGCTTTCTGTGCCCTAGGGCAGGGAGCAGGGCTGGATGAGCTGCTAGGCAGCAGCCTGTTCCCTGCGCTGCACCACCTCTGCCTGTCGCCCTGTCAGGACACAGCCTCCTTCCCTGCTGCACTCCCTCGTCCTCACACAACCCAGCTACAGTCTCTTCCCTGGTGCTCCTCCTGAGTGCTCCTCCTGAGTGCTCCTCCTGAGTGCTCCTCCTGAGTGCTCCTCCTGAGTGCTCCTCCTGAGTGCTCCTCGACACCTGCAGCAGGTGCCGGTCCCAGTCCTGGTGCTCCTCCTGAGTGTTCTCTTCCTGTCACAGGACCCCACCAATCTGGACAAATTCAATGTTTCCAACTTCTTCCATGTGAAGAATAACATGAAAGTCATAGATCCAGGTATGGACAATGAAGGGCTGCTGGGATAGAGTATAAGTGTGCTTCTCGGGCCAGCCCTTCCTTCCGGGTGGCTCAGACACTGGCTCCAGAGTGACTTTGGATTAACTAGGCCTCAGATTTCTTTTTTTGGGGAAGCCCTGGTTGTCCTGAAATTTGCTGAATAAATGAGGTTGGCCTCAAATTGGCAGTGTCTCCTGCTTCTGCCTTCCTAGTGCTGGGGTTCCAGGCATGCACCATCATGTCTGTCAGGCTCCATGCGGTCAGAGAAGCGCCTGACTGGAGTCTTGGACATACCGGGACACCTCACGTTCCCTTTCTTAGCTCTGGTGGCCCTGTGGTTTTTGGATTCCTTTGCCTGCTGCTCTTCCCAGGGCACACTGATATAGGGGCTGCAGGTGAGACTCTGGGTGACATCAGACCTTTCCAGGGTACAGTTAGACTGGGCCCTTGGTCCTCTTGCTTCCTGTGTTTGGCCTATGCCGTTGAGCACGCGATAACATGCTATGGAGTGGCTGAAGTTTCTGAGCTCACTTGTTCCATGCCAAGGAACCAGCTAGACTCATGCCCAGAGCTTAGTTGGCCCACCTCAGCAGGAAGCAGTATTCTCACGCTCATAACAAACACTGTGGACTAGTCAGGATTTAGGGAGGTAGAACAACTCCGGAATAACTGAGCTCAGGAGACCCAGAGCCAGGCCTAGGGATGCTCACTGCCCAGGAAGTTAACAGCCTTTGGCCTAGCAGCAACATGTGCACAGATGGGGCATTTCATGTATGAAATACCCCAGACCTCCTTCCCATGAAATAAGCACACGCCTTTAACCCCAGCACTCGGGAGGCAGGGGCAGCTGGATCTCTGAGTTGAGGCCAGCCTGGTCTACAGAGTGAGTTCCAGGAGAGCCAGGGCTACACAGAGAAACCCTGTCTTGAAAAACCAAGAAAAAAGAAAAAGCAGCATTTTTAAAATCACAAAAGCAAAACACTGTGAAAAGGT
Organism: Peromyscus maniculatus bairdii; assembly: GCF_049852395.1. Taxonomy (NCBI): domain Eukaryota; kingdom Metazoa; phylum Chordata; class Mammalia; order Rodentia; family Cricetidae; genus Peromyscus; species Peromyscus maniculatus. Next base: position 3,700,400 of record NC_134863.1, on the reverse strand, counting down.
TGCAGTGTACAGGTTAATGTAGAACAGTGACACTTAAGTGCAGAGCATCCTGAGACGCCACTGACCGGATGAGGGAGACCCCGCTCGGCCTGGCCCCACAGTGCTGTGCCGTGTGAACGCCCACCTTGCTGCGCCCGCGAGTGCTGCTGCGAGATGCCCGGGCAGTAGGCTGCGGCTGTGCTATCCGGAGAAGCCCGTCTTACCAGCCCACCGTGGCTTCCGCTCCATCTCTGTTCCCGTTATGCTCGAGTTGAGACTCTGGCTGCCCAGTGCCTGTTCCCTGTTTTGTAGATGAGGAAAAGGCCAAACAGGACCCGTCTTACTATTTGAAAAATACCAATGCTGAGACCCGAGAGACGCTGCAGGAGCTCTACAGAGACTTCAAAGGAGACGAGGTGTTAGCAGCCACCATGAAGGCACCTGAGAAGAGGAAGGCGGACCCCCTGAATGCCGTGAGTGGCTGCTCTGGCTCTGCCTCTGACCAGTGGGAAGATCCTGGGCAAAGTGCAGACGGGGACGCACCTGGAGGTGTGGTGGCTGGGCCCCTCCCAGTGGGATGGTTGACGAGCTGGGGTCCCCTGGCAGCAGTAGGGCAGCCTTGTGCTGGGGCCCTGACCCAGCGCCACGCCTCGGCTGTCCCTGGCATTCCAGAGGCAGCTTCTGCATTTCAGGACAGAGATGGAAGGGCTGCAGGTCTGTGATGGCTGCAGGTCTGTGATGGCAGCGGGGCTGGGGCTGCCCGGGCTGCCGAGGTCTTAGACCTTGCCTAGGCCTTACCTGGGGCGCGAGTGCTTGTCTGCCCGAGGTCCTGTCTGCAGTTACGGTGCTGGAATTTCTGCAGCACACTTAGCTGATAGGTGCTGTCTTTCTTTCCTAGAAAGCTTCAGCCATGGAAAAGACAGAGGCGGGGTCTCCCATATAGGGAGTTATCCAGGGAAATTTGGAAAATTAGGTAGAGTTCATTGTCTGTAATTCCTACTTGAACACAGGCACTGCCGCCATGCTGAGCAGTCCTCATCCCTCCTCTGAATGATGAAGAAACACATTTAAAGAGATGATGTGTTTCCTGGAAAAATACATAACTGGGTTAGAGAGGTGGATCAGTGGTTAAACACTTGTCCTTGTTGAGAACCAGGTTTGCGTCTACCTGGTACCTACATGGCAGCTCATAAAACCATCCAGGGGCTCCACCCCCCTCTTCTCACCACTGAGGGCACCAGGCATGCACGGGGGTGCGGGGTGTGTGTGTGTGTGTGCGCGCACACGTGCACACATACACGCACGGGCAGATACACATGCAGCAGGCAGAGCACTCGTACAGAGTCATGACTTAGTATTGTTAGTCCTGACTTACTGTTGTTAGTTTTGACCTGTTTGAGGCCTTGGGCTCTGATTTCCTCAAGTAGGCCTTCAATTGTTCTCTTGGTACCAGTAATGTCGTATCTGGTCCCTGCTGGCTCTCCGTCTGGGCTCTCCCTGTGCCTGTGGGTGGTGGTCAGAGGCTGGCCTTGAGGAGAGGTGACGCAGTCTGAGCACATGGTTTTCTTGTAGGCCCACTATTCCACAGGAAAGGTCAGTGCGTCCTTCACCTCCACTGCCATGGTGCCTGAGACCACGCATGAAGCAGGTAGCTGTCTATGTCCCCTGTTCACTGGGACAGATTCACCGTGGGAGCAAGTAGGGCGTCCTGCTGACTTGCTTCAGCACCCCATTGTGCCTTCACTTGAGTCTCTGGGGGCTGGGTGCTTCTGGAAGGTGGGCTGTGTTGAGTCAGGAGGCATTCTCACTGTATGGCGCGCAGTGCCCTGCTCTCAGGCCCCTAGAGCCGCTGGCACCATTGTCCTTGAATGATCCCCCTTAGCCTCTGGCTCCGGCACTCTTCTCAGAGCTGGGGTGGGCCCGAATGGAGGAGCTCCCTCAGGTCAGGGCAGGTGCCGAGCTCAGGACTTGTTTGCAGCTGTCATTGATGAAGATGTCCTGCGCTACCAATTTGTGAAGAAGAAGGGCTATGTGAGGCTCCACACCAACAAGGGTGACCTTAACCTAGAGCTGCACTGTGACCTGGTGAGTATGTGCCTGTTCCCAGGTGGTTCTGGGGGATTTGAGTAGCCATGTCTTAAATGTGGGGCTGTAGTTTACTTCTAAGAAATCCTGCTTGATTGCAGCTGAGAACCAAAGTACCCTAGCTTTGTTCCCTGGAGGTCTAGCAACATAGTCTGCCTCTTTGGCTCCCTCGCTAGGTGTGTGTGCAATTTGGAGGGACAGGCCCTGGCTCCCCTCGCTAGGTGTGTGTGCAAGTCGGAAGGACAGGCCATGGTTCCCCTAGCTTCTGCCATGTGTCATGGCTGCAGGACTCTGTTGCTTACTTAGCTTTGGGGGTCAGACTGAACCAAGGTCTGCAGACAAGTAGCTCCCTGTTGTGACTAAAGGCCTACATGTCTTTGTGACTCTGCTGTTGACCACTGTGCCTCATAGAATATTGGGATATTTTGCAGACACCAAAAACCTGTGAAAACTTCATCAAGCTCTGCAAGAAACAGTATTATGACGGTACCATCTTTCACAGGTCCATCAGGAACTTTGTGGTGAGTGGTACATGTTGCTGCTGGCTATGATGCTTGATGACATGGGCAGCATCCATGAACCAAATGGGCTTGTACCTGCCCTGTCCCAGACACCTGGTTTAGGCTATGTGTGACCAGGGTAGGGTCTTCAGGTGTATCTTGTGCCAGGGATCCTGTAGCTGGCTCTTGAGTGCTCGCCCAGAAAGACCTGGGGTCAGAAAGGAGGTCCCTGTCCTTACTGTAGCCCATGCCATTGGGAAGCCTGTCTGGTTAGTAGGTAGGGTGAGCAGTGGGTGATGGGCAGCATCAGAGCCAATGACCTCACTGGGTTTTGTTTTTACAGATCCAGGGCGGTGACCCGACAGGTACAGGCACAGGTAGGTGCCGGGCCTGTCCACTGGAGTAATGCATGTAGCTGTACTATGGGGCCTAGTGGAAGCTGGGTCTGAAGAGCTCTGGATGTGGAATCTCAGACTTTGGGGTGCGGGTGGCTTGCAACTCAGTGTCTGGCCTTCTGGGCCACCTTGGGCATGCCCCTTAGTTTTCCCACGGAGAGGAAAGTGTGAGGTCCTCAGAACCCACCTGCTCACTGACAGGAGGGTTGCCCATGCCCTCCCGTCATATAATAAGGTGGTCCCATGGCTCCTACAGGGCGTGATAACCTTTTCCCCAAGCTCTCAGCTCCGTGGGCCAACTATGACTTCCACCCACGTGTTTGAGTGATTCCTTGTAGCTGTGGCCCTGTGCCCCGGCCCACAGAGGGGAATGAGTAGTCTCAGCTTGATGAAGGAAGGCACTAGGATCTAGGGTTGTCCAGAAGGGGGCCTCAGGGCAGGGCGCTCTCTCGGATGCTCCTCGACTGGGCTCTGTGGCTGACCGCTGACCGCTCTTCTATTCCAGGGGGAGAATCGTACTGGGGCAAGCCTTTCAAAGATGAGTTCCGCCCCAACCTTTCACACGCCGGCCGTGGGGTGCTCAGCATGGCCAACTCGGGGCCCAACACCAACAAGTCTCAGTTGTGAGTCCAGGTCCCGCTGTTCTTGCTCGGCTGCTGGGGTGGTTTTCAAAGCGCCTGGAGTTCTCCCCTAAAAGTTGTGCTGGGCCCAAGTCAAATCCAAGTGTGGTAGTGCACAGGCAGATCGAGCACAGGCCCCTCCAGGAAAGGAGCCCAAATCAGCTGGTAGAATAGCATTTCGAGTTCCAGGGAGTGGGCATGAGAAGGTCCCCAAAGGCCTCTTGAATGCACCAGGCAGAACCAGGAGTGTGTGGGTGCCGGGGGCCATGCAAGGTCCAGTGCTTTGGGACAGGTGGTTGGGGAGAGGTGCTGATGTCTGAGGCAGTGTGTGTGGTGGTAGGTGGGAAGGCTCTTGGGTGTCTGGTCTTGTGTTTTGGAATAGGTGTGTATTGTGTTCTACATTTAAGAATATATCTTTCTCTTCTTTTTTGTGCTGGGGTGTGAACCTAAGGCTTTGTGCATGCTAAATACATACATGCTATGCCATTGAGAACTGTCTCCGGCCTGGCTATATCTTTTATCTTTGAGTATAGTTTTGTTATTTTCTTTTTTAAAATTTTTTTTTTGAGACAGGGTCTCATTATGTAGTCCTGGCTCTTGTGGAACTCACTATGTAGACCAGGCTGGCTTTGAACTTACTGGGTTCTGCCTGCCTCTATATCCCGAGTGCTGTGTTTGAAAACATGCACCATCACAATTGGCTACAGCTGATTTTATGTGAGGGTGTTCGTGCCACATTCTGCACGTGGAGGTCAGAGGACAACTTTGTGGGGTCAGTACTGTCCTTCCTCCACCGGTTGCGTCTAGGTTGCCAGGGTCACACAGCAGGTGTGTCCACATGCCAAGCCAGTTTGTCAACTCAGTTTCATCATTTTCTGTGTGTGGGTCTTCTGTCTTCCTGAACAATGCTTATCCTAAGGAATTTTATTATTTGTGGGTTTTTGTTTGTTTTGTTTTTTCAAACAGGGTTTCTCTATGTAGCCCTGGATGTCCTGTAGACCAGGCTAGCCTCGAACTCACGAGATCCGCCTGCCTCTGTCTCCTGAGTGCTGGGATTAAAGGCGTGGGCCACCAGCCAGCTTACATTGATACAAAGTTTCATTATGTAGCCCTGGTTGATTGTACTGGAACCCTGCCTGTGGAACAGGTGTGGGCCATCACACAGCTACAATCAGATAGTCTTTTTTTAAAAATGTGCATTGGTGTCTTGCCTGCATGTATGTCTGTACCAGGGTGTTGGATCTCGAGTTACAGACAGTTGTGAGCTGCCGTGTGGGTGCTGGGAATTGAACCTGGGTCCTCTAGAAGAGCAGTCAGTGTGCTTAACTGCTGAGCCATCTCTCCAGACCCTGCAATCAAATCTTAAAAAAAAAAAAAGTAAATTACATGTATGGGTGTCTTGCCTGCATGTATGTTTGTATACTCATGTATGTTTATGCCTGAGGCCGAGGAGGCCGGAGAGGGACTGGTCCCCGGAGTTACAGGTGGTTGTGTGAAGTGCTAGGAACAGAACCCTGGTCCTGGGAGAGCAGCCAGGTCCTTTAACTGCTGAGTCATCTCTCCAACTCCTCACGGAGTTTATAGGAGGAGTTTCTTTGTAGGGATTTGAGCTTATCAGAGAAAGACATCTTTCCATGTCATCGGTCACTGTGGGTTGTTGGAGGTAGGCACATGCGTGTCCTGCCGTTCTCCAGATGAAATGGGGTCTTGTAGTCTGCTAACATTTGACACTGGACTTGGATCTTAGGATAGGTGGCCGGAGGAGTTGCCGGAGGTCTAGTTTTTAATGTCTGTCTCAATGATCACATGGCTATTCTCTTGGTCATATGACTGACCTGTTGCTGTTGGGTGTGGATATGAGAGATGTGCACAGAAAATAATTTTACATTGTGTGCCAGCCGAACTTGCACCCTGACTACTTATGTTTGCTGGGCCCTCTTTCCAGGGCATGTGACAGCTTTATTTTGACCATCATTTCCTTAGTCTTCTCAGAAACTTAAAAAAACAAAAACAAAAAACCACCTAAATATTTCTGTTGCATTTGTTTCCCCTGTTGCTGTTTTTCACTTCCCTCTTACTTTCTTCAGGTTTTTTCCATTCTTTTTCTAGCTTCTTTGATGATGTTAGAAATTCACAAGCTAGGTGTGGTGGCACACACCTGTGGGGTGGAGCAGCAGGAGCAGCAATCCAGTCATCCTGGTTCCAAATGAGTCCTTCAGCCAGTGACGAGGCTTAGACTGTGCATAGGTGTGGGCGTGATGTCTCAAGACTTGCCTGGTGGCCTCAGGAGCGCCCCTGCTTGCGGGGTGATGCGTGTTCATTGCAGCTACAGATGCAGTCCTCTGTGGCTCACAGTAGGACCGAGTCCACCCACCACCTTGTGACCTCACCCCTCCTGCACTGCAGCCCACCCCGAATACTTTGTGCTTCCCATTGTATTTATTTAGAGTAAGGCGCAGGCCCCTGTGATGGGGCTGCAGGGGTGAGTCCCCACACTGCTTTCCTCACGCTGTCACCCCTTGACAGTCTGTAGTCTGGGGCGTCCCCCAAACAGCACATGCCTGCCCTGTTCCCTTCATCCTGGTAGGGCTCTGCCTTCCTGGGCATAGTCTGATAGCTAGCTCAAGCCTCCAGTCTCTCCTGCTGGCTCTCATGGGATCTGGCAGCCAAGCTCTGGGCTTTCTCCAGTTTCTCCTGAGGAGCAGTCATTACTAGAGCTAGAGCATGCTGGGTGGGCCGGCTGCTTCCCTGACCTCCATGTGCCTTCCCCAGCTTCATCACGTTCCGCTCCTGCGCTTACCTGGATAAGAAGCATACCATCTTCGGACGGTAAGAGCAGGCGCTGTGCAGGGCCGCAGTGCACCATGGGCCTTCACTGCCTTTTCCTAGACCTGGGTGTAACCCCGCACTGTCCCCGCTGAGGACTCGGGGTATTCTTGGGGGGGGAAGGTTGGCTCTCCAGGCCTGTGGAGCCAAGGAGACCTGGGCCGCTCTACCTCCTCTTCTCTCTCAGGGCCCCTTCCCCTTTCTCCTCAGCCCCGAGTCTGAGGGTCAGCAGATTTTCCCACAAGGACACACAGTCTGCTGATGACTCAGTTATAGAGTTACAGGGGGAAAGATCTAGGTACAAAGGATTATTAGTTCCTGGCCGGCCTCAGTTACTTGTGAGTTCGAGGCCAGCCTGGGTTATATAGACCATGCCTTAGCAAACTGAGGGAAACAACGTATGGAAACAAGGACTTGACTCAGCCACCCTGGCTGGGTGTGGTTTGCCGCCCCCTTCTCTGCTGTGGCTCATCCTGTCCTGCCTGGTGACTGGTCTGGCCTGAGGCCCTCCACTGCCAGGCCTCCTCTTGGCATGTCTCGACTCTGCCTTGAGGGTACGCTGCTCAGAGTACACGAAGACCCCCTCTGTCCCTCTGCTACAGGGTTGTTGGGGGTTTTGACACGCTGACAGCTATGGAGAATGTGGAGAGTGACCCCAAAACTGACCGTCCTAAGGTATGTACCGAGGGGGATGGAGGACCAGCCTACTGGGCGCTGGCGGGGAGTCTGCTCCCGCTCACGGAGCCTTTCTGCTGTCCTCCTTCCACCAGGAGGAAGTATGTATATGCACAACCACAGTGTTTGTGGACCCCTATGAGGAGGCTGATGCTCAGGTGAGGAAGGGGTCGGCAGGTCATGCTGTTGGTTGGACACACCCTGGGGGCTCTGGATCAGCCCTGTGCTCCCTCCTAGCCCCCACTCTGGGGCTCTGGATCAGACAGTTGTGTTACCCCCAGATTGCTCAGGAGCGGAAGAAGACACAGCAGCAAGTGGATCCAGAGGCCAAGGTCAAGAGCCAGCCCCCGCCTGGAAACCAGGGCCCCCAGACATACCGCCAGGGGGTCGGCAAGTACATCAACCCAGCAGCCACGTGAGTGTGCTTGATGGGTGGCATCTCTGGAAGCTGGGACCTCTTCATCGTGCTCCTAGGGGGTGACCAGACTGGAGACTACAGCTAAGAGGTCTAGACAAGGCCCCTGTGCAGGCCAGGATGCTGTCATGGCTGGGGCTGTGGGAACAGCACTTTGTAGGGAGAGTGCTTCTAAAGTTCCAGAAAGCTCTCTGTGAACGGAGCTTCCTCAGAGGACTCGGGTATGGGCACCTGGCTCCTTTGTGGCAACTGGAGTCGTTTCCTTTGTGTCTCAGGAAGCGAGCGGCAGAGGAGGAACCATCAACCAGCACAGCTGTCCCCACGGCCAAGAAGAAGCCCAGCCGGGGCTTTGGGGACTTCAGCTCCTGGTAGCAGCAGGCTGGCTTCATGGACCCTGGTAGGGGCAGGGCTGTGGGCTTCAGGGTCGGTCTCAGCTGCCTGCCCTTGTCAGTTTAGGCTGGGAGCCAATAAACCTCTTGCCTGTGGCTGGGTCCAGTTTTGGCCCCTGGGACCCCTGGCTTCCCCACCCCTCGGCTGTACCCGTCTTGGATTAGTGAGGAGGGCTGTGTGCTCTACCCCCACCTGGCCCACCTCTGCCTCAGGACGGCTGTGGGCTCTACCCCCACCCGGCCCACCTCTGCCTCAGGACGGCCGTGGGTTCTACCCCCACCCGGCCCACCTCTGCCTCAGGATGGCTGTGTGCTCTACCCCCACCCGGCCCACCTCTGCCTCAGGACGGCTGTGGGCTCTACCCCCACCCGGCCCACCTCTGCCTCAGGACGGCCGTGGGTTCTACCCCCACCCGGCCCACCTCTGCCTCAGGATGGCTGTGTGCTCGCTCGGCACAGTTCCCTGGCTAGTGCCACCACCCAAATATTCTTTTAAAAATGCAGGTTCTCAAGGGGCTGCTGTAATCCCAGCACTCAGAATACCAAGGCAGGAGGGTTGAGTGTTCAAGGTTAACCTGGGCTACATTGGGAGACTGTCTCAAAAGAAATTTAGATAGTGGAGACAGATTGGTTCTCAGACCCTGTTTGGATCCCGAGGTGGAGCTTGTGCTCCGAGGCTTTGATGAGATCTCCTGGGCTTCCTTCTGCTAACACCACTTACCCTGCTTGCTTGGGACAGGCATGCTCATTGTCCTGTCTACTCAGTGGCTTTCTGCATCAGCCATACGTGGGCCTAATCAGTAGCTTGTGCTGTGGTGACAGCGTGAGGTCTCCATGAAGAGGTGACCTCCCTGCTGACTCCTGACAGTCACCAACTCCTTGTTCTGTGTTTGGAAACAGGGTCTATCTCTGTACCCTTGGCTGTCCTGAAACTCTCTATGTAGGATCAGGCTGGCCTTGAACCCAGTGCTAAGATAAAGGCGTGCGCCAGGCCTGGCTTACGACCCCGTCTGATCCCAGGACAGTTGTCTCTGTCCGGGAAGGGTCCTGCCATTGGCTCCTGTGTGCTCGGCAGCTCCTACCATTTCTTCCTCATTGCTCTGCCTGCCATCTTGGCCCGGGCTGGCTTCCAGCTTTCCCCAGCTGCCTCTACACAAGTGTGGGCAGACTGTCCCCTCCAGACAGTGTCATGTCACTCTGTGGCACCAATCACCTGATGCTCAGCCCGTCCAGGGCTCCCTTGTCCCTGGGTCACCACTCACACGGTGCCACACTGAGCTGTGACTTGGATGTGCTGCTTGGTGTCCTCTCACCTTGCCTCAAACCTTGTGTCCACACCGTCCCTGAAGCTCTTGGTTCAGGTGCTGCTTCTCCTGTGATGTCAGAACCACAGCCCAGGCCGGGTGTGTTTGGGAGATGGACAGAGTCTGTCTGTCCTGCCCCACTGCCCTGCCTTCCCTCATCCACTTCAGCTGCTGCTGGACCTCAGGGCAGGACTGCTGCTGTCACTGGCTCTTCTTGAGGCAAGAATGAGGCCTGTCCCTTGCTCACAGGCCAGCTACACTTCTCCAGCCCACTAAGCCACCTGCCTGTGGGTGTCAGTTCAGGCCTGCACTCCATGGTGTCCATCCACTCTGCCTTCCTCTGCCTTTTCAGGACCCTCTGTTGTCTCCTCTGCCATCGGCAAGCCGATGTCTCACAGTTATGACAGGTGTGGGGTGCACAGAGTAAAGGGCCTAACTGTATTCTTATCCTTTCCTCAGGCCACACTTAAAAGCTCCCTACAAGGTGGTGTCAGAGAAGCATCAGCTCCCAGAAGCCAGGTCCTCAGGGCTCTGAACCCCTGACAGGTCCTCTGCTCCCAGTGGATGCTGCCGGAGACTGTGCCCATCCCTCCAAGAGGGCAAGCGCTCTGGAAAGCTGCTGTGTGACAACCACAGCTTTGTTCTGTCCCTCACAGACATGCCACCAAGGGCTGACAGCTTCGGCCGGGGAACCGGGAAGCTGAGAGTGCTCTGTGCTTGAGCTTGGTGCTCCTGCTGCTACTCACGATGAACTCTGAGCTGCTTCCAGGTCACCCACTGTCCAGTCAGCCTCACCCAGCAGTCTACGCTTGTCCCAAGGGGCAGCTGCATCCTCTTCCACTCCTGTCTTCCAGGACAGAGGATACAGCCCACTAGGGCTTGCATTTCCACGGGTTGTGTAGAGCTTAAATGGTAGCTTTTTAGACAGTAATGACACTTGGATTTTGAAACCTCCCTGATGAGGTCATCAGAAAATAAAGGATTTTTTTTAAAGAAAAAAATCTCTTTTCTAATACCTGGCAGATGCCATCAAGAATAGCAGCATTAAGGTATAAAATACGGTGTACATGCTAACAAGACAGCGACACAATAAATCCCATTTCCAAAGCAGAGTGGCGGTTATGACCTGGCATCACCTCCCACTGTTCTAAGAACACATTTCTGGGATAGTCACAGAGTGACACTGTTTCGAGATGTACGGAGGTGGGATGGTTTAGTAGTTTACCAGCACATCTGGGTGTCGTCTTGCGTCACTTCCCCTGAAGCCAGCTCATGGTCAGTTCTTTTGATTTAAAAATTTATATTTCACAGTAGGCCAACACAAAATCCAAAAAACTCCATAAAAGTTTTGTTGGTATCCATTAACTGCCCCCCAGTACAAAACAAGTCATAAAGAGTACTAGCAGGATTCCCAGTCAATCTATCACAGAAGACGACGTACAAAGTGCTCAAGTGGAAGTGCGGGAAGCTTGGCCGCAACGTAAAACGCTGGAAATATAATCTTCATATGTACAAAAACTGGTCACAGTTCCAGCTTCTTCAGTTAAGGAAGCAGTGGTGACGTCTGGTCTCCCAGGCCTCAGCTACCAAGTTCCCACTCGCCAGAGTATTGAACACTAGCCAGGGTGCCTGCCCGCTTTGAGTGACTGTTGACTTGTGTTCATTCTGGACCAGGATGGAGTCTGGGCCATGCTAGATTTCACACATGGACTAGCTGCCTGTGCTGGATTTCAGCAGTTACCTTACTGGGTGGAGTAACCTTGCTTTGGGTCAGCCTTAGTCTGGAGAGAACCAGGACTGTCCGGGAGAAAGCAGCTTCGACCGGGACCGGGCATGGAGGGTCACAGACTGCAAACATGTCTGCCATCGCCCAGGCATTTCTTGTCTTACCAGGCTTCTGATCTTGGGCAAAAAGTTGACACCAAAATGAAGGCTTTGGAGTGAGCAGGGGGCTGGAGCAGCCGCATGAAGTGCCTGAGCTGGCAGAGGAGCCGGCAGAGGGGCTGGCAGAGGGGCCGGCAGAGGGGCTGGCAGAGGGGCTGGCAGAGGGGCCGGCAGAGGGGCCGGCAGAGGGGCTGGCAGAGGGGCTGGCAGAGGGGCCGGCAGAGGGGCCGGCAGAGGGGCCGGCAGAGGGGCTGGGTTTAGGAGGCTTGGGCCTGGGAGCAGAGGACTAGAAGGTGCTCTTGAACTAAGGACACCCCAGGCAGCAGCTAGGGCTGAGCGCTTTTCTGGCATGCTGCCTTCCCAGCTCGTGGGCGCTCAGCCTTCCCAGGCCTTCCTGCTCGTCTGCCCTGTGTTCCGTACAAAAAGTTCAAGCGCAAAGCTGAGCCGGGAAAGGTTCTGGCCTCCGTCCTCTGCTAACTGGCCACTCCCTGTAGAAGCGTGGAGGACTACGGGTTGAGATGCAGATGGGGGGTGGCCCTGTCAGGTCATGAGGTGATCCGTCGTCCCAGGCAGGAAAGGCAGCTCCCAAACTAAGAGAACTCTTCCTTTAGCATGGGAAATGTCAGGTTCTGAAGTTTCCCATGCTGGCTCTGGCCTCTGTATGCATAACTAACTGTATTTCAAGTACATCCAGGGTATAAAGTGACCCAGCCTGCTGCTCTCTGCCAGGGACCAGCCCCACAGACAAGCTGCTGTGCTGGCTGCTGCCACACAGAGGGGGTCACCCCAGTGGCAGACCTCTGTAGGCCTGGGGACAGAACGCTTAGCCACTAGTCACTTACTTTCTACATAAAGAAACGGCATGTAGCTATTCGCGCAAATAAAGCGCACGGAATGCTTCCTTCCTTCGCTTCTTTAAGATGTTACCAGTGGCTGTTTTCAGTTTTTGAAGCCATATGCTTTGCATATAAATGTTTTGACTACTTCTAGAAGATTCTTAAGTGGTCACTATGCCTCGCTTGTAAGAGAGACCCTGCTTCTGTGCTTTTAGGGACTTGGGTGTGGTGAAAACGCAGCGGACTGTGTGGAAGGCGTGCAGTTATTAACCAGGCAGCTGAGGCATCCGTTGGTTAATTCTTTCTCTAGAACGTAAGAAGTTAGGAAAAGAATGCAAACTTCCAGAAACAACAGTGTCCACGAAGGGGGCTCATTTGGGGGCACCTTACCCAAGTGAACAGCCTAGAGAGAGGCCTTCAAGTGTTGAACTGGGCCGGCCTGGGCCTGTGAGGTCAAAGTTCAAGCAGTGCTGTCCCGGAAGCCAGGTCTTCATCACACTCAGCTTTCACAGATCAGTATTCAGACAGGAGCGGAGCATTTCACTTTACTCCCAGCCATTGTCTTTGATCATGTGGGCAAGTTCAATAATAAATTTTCCTTCTTTGTACTTCTGACTGCTCTCAAAGGCATGCTCCTTGAGGGGAAAGTAGAGAGGAGGATTCAGGACACACTCTGTCTATTCTACGCTTGGAAAACATTAGAGTTTGTAGCATTACCTCTACTCAGACGTTCTCTGAGCTGTGCACTGACCCAGGCCCAGAAGGATCAAGACAGGGGGATTTTGAATGGCTCATTACACTCAAATCTGTTTCCGGGCCTGGGGATGTAGCTCAGTGCGTGCTGTTTGGTATGCCCGTGGCTCTGGCTCCGTCCTCAGCACCACAAACACACTGTTCACTAGGCATTGATTGTATGTGGCTATTTCAGGAGGCGTGAAGGAGAGTACTGGGAACAGGTGAGGCTGGGTTGTGTGCGTGTAGGCCAGAGGTTG